>NC_052409.1:4217045-4532681 GCF_009389715.1 Phoenix dactylifera | reverse complement strand
GCAAGGGATACCAGGGAGCTCTTCTACAGTTTTCATCTTGATGATGTTCCAGCTGAATCTGTGATGCACAAGTGTATTGTCCACTTCGTGCCTTTAAACAAGAAGTTACCACTTCGATCGGAGCATCCAGGTTTTATTGTGCAAAAGGTTTATGATACTGTTGAGAGAAAGCTCTGGAAATTAACTGACAAAGATTATGAAGACAGTAAACAGCATGCGATTGATCTCCTGGTTCAGAAAACAGTCAAGCGTTTAGGAGATCTTCCAGATATTGAGCCTGAAGATGCTCCTGCTGATGATGCTGATCATTCAATGAGTAAAAGGAACCTTGGTAAAAAGCGCATGCACCCCATTGATGTCTCAAGAACTGATGATGCACCTCCGAGATCTGACTATCCGACAAGATCAGATACACCTGGAAGCTGTACACAGTATAGAGCAATCCTAGCAAAATTCAAAGCATTGACTGGTGATTCATATCGTGATAAGTGGTTGGATAAACTTCTACAAGGAATTAAAGCAGCATGTTCAAAAGTAGATGCATCAGCTGAGGATGAAAGAACAGGAAATGGTGTTTCAAATCATAACACAACTGGTAGCAACACTGAAGATGCTGCCGTGGGTTCCAATGTAAGTGGTGCATATGTTCCTATCCTGCTAAACATACTGTATTTTTATTATATTTTCTTAGTAGAAACATATCTTATGGTCACATGGATTATCTTTCTGGTGGAAAAATTAGCTTTCCTGTATGCAAGTATGTTGGTTTTTATTTAAAGAAAATCCAATATATGCTAAGTGATCATCTCCAAAATCTTGTTGGGCCAATGCTGCAATTAGCATTGTTACCTACTCTTAATCATTTTCTTTTGTTAACTTTTAGCTTACAGTTTATGTTGAGGAATCTCATAATAGCAGGTATTTTATGTTCTATGTTTTGCTTATGTGATTTGTTTTGGGAATTGGGTATTTCAATGCTTGTATAGGCAATAATCTTTGTTATCTGTTTCAGTTACGGCAGTTGGTTATGGTTTGGTTTTTATTTTTTTTAACATAGATATTATGAATTGCTTTCAAATTTTGAAATATTTACAAGATACAGTCAAATGTTTTTACAAAATGAAATCTCCTTTCATTGCTTTATACCTTTTTTTTTTTTTTTGAGTTTTGGAACTTTCATAGCTATCAAATATTGTGTCTACAGTCTTCTGGAAGAATTTGCTGGCCGGATGATGCTGTCCCAGCAATAACTGCCCTTGAGAGAGCTACACATGAAACTCTGGCTTCTGATTTTCAGAAATATAACCAGAAAATGAGGCAGTTGGATTTCAATCTCAAGGTAGAATAATTCTTTGTACTTAGCTTTAGTTCATTGCATCATAACTATACTTGTAATCTTGCCCTTACATAAAATGTTGAAATATCAGCATTCAAAATATCAGTTTATATGATGCTTGTGTTCCGTGCCTGCTTGCAACTCTGAATTTGCTTTCAGAGAATTCATGGAATAGCTTGAAATTAATTTCCAAAGTTCTTTTAAATAATATTCCTTGAGACTTATGTGATTGACATGCAAATAGTCACTACTGGGAGTTACTTTTTGAAAATATATGCTGCTAACATTTTTTAATTGTGAATCAGACTCCTCTACTTGTAATTTGGATTAGACACATATTGAGAAGTTGTAAATAGAACTACATCCTCTTGAAAACACTGGCTTTTTACCACATTCAATTCATTAGATGGCTTTGTACATGCATTATACAATGTTCTTTGCCAGAAGTTGTTTCTCCTTCAACCCTTCAGGTGACTTTGAAATTGGTTTTCTTCCTTCAAATCATTCGTGGAAGATGAAGTTGTTATTTACCTTTCTCTTCTAGCCAAGACCTTTCAAGCTTGCTGAAAATTTCTTTTGCATATAGGCCCATGGTTATTTCTAGGTTTTCATAAGGTTATCACCAAGTGCCTATTTTGTTTTTCTTGTAGGAATTGGGCCTATTGGCTCGCCTAGCCTGCAGACTTCTAAGGGCCTGTCCAAGTCACATCCTGTTTCAGCGTGTCAGCTTATTGGTCTGTAGGAACAAAAAGATGACCCATAGAGGTCCTTTTTTCGTCCCACAAAATTAAAGCTAGGAGGGTGTTGGATTGATATGGACCATGCTTAAGTGGGCTGTCCAATCCACGAATCTAGCAGGAAATCTAACCCAATCCTATTGGATTACCCAAACAATCCCTTAAGAGTTACAAACCTAAACCTAGTCAAGACTCATGGACCTATTGGTTAGGCATGTGTCCAAACTGCAAAGATAGACCTATAAAACTTCTATGGTCTAAGAATCGAATATATGTCTTGCAAAATTGTAGCCAATCATGTTCTGTCCTAACCATATAATACATTAGGTTATGTCACTAATTTACCAGAACCTGACCTAATAGGACCCATGCTGAATAGCTTATGTGGTATATAATGTATTGTTTTGCTCTTTTACTTGGCAAATGAGGATCCATAAAGCTGTCACAAATAATTGGGATAAAGGCTAGATGGTCATGGTTATGGTTTTACTCTAACATCCTTAATTGTTTCTTATAAAATTACTAATCACACTTGAAAACAATGTCATTAGTGAATTATTTTGAGGATATGAATTATGGTACTCACTTGGAAGTTGGACCTAGACTGTACTGTGAGCATTGGCTAGGGTAGGGGTCCTAACATGCCCAGAACTGACATGTAGACCTATTGGGTCTTACCTAACCGGACTCCAGCCTGACCTGATTCGTGGGTGGGTAGAGTTTTGGTAAAGGTTTGATCCCAAATGCCCAATCGGTCTAACCAGGTTGTGGGATACTTAGACCCAACGTGATCCTGTAGCAACCCTAGTTTTCATAGTTGTTTTTGTGACCTTAGAGCTTCTCATTGCTCTCTTCATCACTTGGTATTAATGCTCTCAATGCTGGAATTTGGTACGCTGATACCCAAGAATATGGAAAGTCTTCGAGGTGACCTTCATGCAACCATAAGAATAATTATCAAGCATTGTCCCAGTTATGTTGAGTAAGTTATTTCATAGTTTGACACGGAAAACTGCTTGTCAATCTAACATCAGCCCTCTACCTTTTTATCGGGCTTTGGCTCGCATTGATAATGTTCTTTGAGTCAATCTTGGGCAAAACCCAATCCGAGCTTCTAATTTGAGCAGGGTCGGCGGAATCGGTATCAGGCACTGTACCGGTTGTTCGACGGCACAAGTCGGTTTGAGCTCATGTCGTGTCTTGTCGGGCCTGTAGAAGAGACATGAAAAAGAGAGAGAAGGGGAAGGCTGAGGGAGGCCAGTGGAGAGTTAGAGAGCTGCCGCACAAGGGAGGCGGAGGCCGAAGAGCCGTCGGGAAGCCGCTTTAAAAAAAATTAAGTGAAGTTGGTAATGGGTTTGCCGACTTTTACTTAAAAACTCCAAAAATAAAAGAAGCCCCTCCAGTCCCTGTTTTGAACGAAACAGGGGACCGGAGTGAGCCCCTCCTCCGCGCGGCGGCTCCTCGGCCACCACTGGCCGGCCTCGACCTTCTCTCTTCCTTCCTCTCCCTCACCCTCCCTCCCCCGCTCTCTTTCTTTTTCTCTTTTTTCTTCGTCTTCTCTCCTTCTGGCGTCGGTCTTATTTTCGTCGCTGGAACCGTCCCAGTCTGCGGCCGGTAAGGCTCGGGACGTCCTGAGCTGGGCAGTTTGGGACGGTTCCGGCGTTCCGCCGACCTTGGATCTGAGTTTTCTTCTTTAATATGAATTTTCTGGGTATTTGTGTTGTAAATCAGCAAATTGGAGATTAATTGTGCTTTACAGGTGAATTCTTATCTTGGGATAGGTTTTAGTCAACAAAAAGGGTTAGAGGAGAAGAAAATTTAGATATTGCTAGTTTGATTAAATATCTAATTTTAAAAATATTTTTAATAAGTTCAGTAATATATTTTTTATTTTATTTCATTGTAGTGAAGATGTGAACATGAATTTGAGCCTCATGATGATAGCATTGCCCTTTATCTTTGCCATGTCTATATAGGATGGAGATTGGACTTACCATGCGCGCGCGCGCGCACACAAAAATAGTTCTCCTTTGATCTGTTATGTAATTTTATCATTTATATTTCTACAGCAATTCTTCTCTGATTTATCAATAATTCTTCCTTCCAGAATGTTAGATTTCATCTTTGATGTTGGATATAATTTAATGTTGAACTATAATAATTAACTTCTTAGAATGCTTAAAATATTGGAGTGCTAAGCAGTCTTGATACTTGCTCGCTATATTCATGCAGAACAATGTGATGTTAGCTAGACGCTTACTGAATAATGAATTGGACCCTGTAGTTATTCTGAACATGTCTCCCAAGGAACTGAAGGTATGCATCCATTTCCAAACAATTATTTCTAATACTATTTCTTTGTGTTATCTCTTCTGTATTTTCTATTTCTGCACGCCCCTTCGTTAGACTAGTCTATAGTCCACTTGTATAAAATACATATGCATTTAACTGTTGGATTTTAGAACCAGTGAATTTATATTTACTAGCTGATTGTTTGCTTTTTTCAATAATGAGTAGGGACTTTACAGGGATGTGTACATTAGTTGTAGTAAGACTAAGAAATACATGATCTTTTTATGATGCTTACTGACAAACTTCCATTGAAATTAGGAGGGTGATAATTTGTGGCCTAAAGCTGGTGCTTGGATCAGGTTTGTGTTTGAGGAAGGTTATGGAAAATACTACAGAAGTATTTTCAAAGCACAAAAGTCTAGTGGACACTATCTCTAGAATGTTTGAGCCTAATGGTGTCAAAAGTTTATTTTAGAAATATTTAAAGAATTAAAGATTTATACGGGTAAGATGAAAAAAAAGATAACATATTATTGATTTGATTGAGTGTATTTGGTCCAGCAGAATCATAATAAAAATTACCAGCCTGTATTACACAGTAAATTCAAAGGTGCAATCATGGTACGCTATTCCATACCGAACCAGATGGTACGGGACGTATGATATTATACAAATTCGGTACCGATACACAATACGGAGGGTATATCGGCACTCGGTATACCGAACCGGCTTGCGTACTACACATACTGATACAACGACAGGGTGGCACTGGTACAGGGCTCGGTACCGAGACGATGTATCTTGAGTGCAATAAATCACGAGATATTATTATATCTCAGAGTGATAGAAACTGAGAATTGGGCACTGGTGTATTTGGTTGAAGTCACTGCTCAGAAATGCAAGCATCAACTTCCCTGAACTAACCTGACCCGCCAAAGTTAGGTCAGCACTTTCTAGAGATGCTAAGGCTTGAGCACAGCAGTTTAGTTTCCCCTTTTTTTCATACCGAACATGTGGAAGTGGTGACTTCTGCCGGGATCTTAGCACTTCCTCCAAACGAAACATGCTCCAGCCTTTGGTAACTGGAATAAGAAAGAAGAGGACTAGTATTTCAAATGCTGTAACATTAATTCCTTTTTGAGTTTTTAATACATGTTAGCTTGAGTGGTATTTTTTACTTGGTTCACTATATAGTTATATGTGCATGGTCCACTACTTGAATAGCAGAAGCAAAATTATTTAGGTAGTTCTATACAGGGGAGCAAATAGCAGCTGGGTGCACTTATAAGTGATCAATGGAAGCTGGGTGCACTTATAAGTGAGCAATAAGCTATGATGTGGACCCTATATGTAGTTCTTGAGGATTGAGCTGAGTTTATTTACTCAAGTAGAGAACAGTTGTAGAGCTTTTGGTTGTGCGCATCGTCAGCTACCATCTCATATAGGTAACATCATTCATAACATCCATAATATTCATGTGTTAAATAAAATCTAGATATGAATAATATTTTTTGTGGGTGGGGGGGAGGAATTTTCATATTTCAAATTGTGTGTCCATATCCGGTGGTTTTGTTTTTACTGGTGCATGTATCTGATTATGTTTTGTTTTGGGGTTGAATAGATGGTTCAATATTTTGTTTTGTCCTGGTGCATGCATATTGGTGTTTTTAACTGTGTGCCCTTGATTATTTCAGGATGGTTTGCTTGCTGAAGAAAAAACAGCAACAGAACCGGAAGAGTCCAAACAATTGCAGGTGAATATGCTGATCTTCATGAATGTACTGATCTTGCAAATTCTTTATGGGAACTGGATTACCATAAATTGCATTGGAAGAATATTTGTTCAAATGTGAACTAGAGAGAGTGACACTTGTCTTAAGAGAAAGCTAGTACAATTCAACTTCTGAAGGACAAGTGATAGTTTTAATTTTGGAAGCGATAATTTTTTAGATATTAATATGTCAAGAAAAGTCATACTTTCAGCTCATCCTCAAGTGTTCTATTTGGTTTGTGCAACCAGATGACTGATGCTCGATGCTCAAGATGCATGGAGAAGAAAGTAGGGATTGCTGACATTATCCAAGCTGGAGGTCAAGGTGATAGATATCAGGTGTGCACATAATTATGGTTTCTGTTTTTGTTTTTGTTGTTGTTGTTGTTGTTCTAGTTTTCTACTGCATAATGGTTTGCTTAACCTGATTGATAGCTAGGAATCCTTATTCTAGTGCCTTTATCTGGGAGCATAAGTTATCTTTTTATTTTAATTTTTGACCAAAAAAATGTCTTGCATCCAGACTATAAGAAACTTTGGGAAAATAAATACATTTATGATTTATATCATAAATTTATTTTTTTTCCAAATGTATTCTGTTCATTGATGGTTCTGAAAATTATACAATAAATATTTTGATTCTTGGAATTATAGAGAATGCATTGCAGAGTCTAAAAAAAAAGAGGTTAGATATACAGCTATATCTTTGTGATTATGTTGTAGAAGTAGGCATTTCAAATTTACATGCAGTAGCTCCCTTTGTGGTGGAACATTTTGGAAAAGAAATTAATCAAAATTCTTCCACTAATAACATGGTTTGGTGCATCTTGAAAATCATTTACTGGAGCCTGAGGGGGGAACTAGATCAAGTATTGAGGTATCATGTGTTGGCGAAACATTTACAGCATTTGCCATGTGCAGATGCCCCACTTTTAGTTGCTTCTGGAGTTTTTAGTGCTCACATACTTGCTATTGCTGCCACAATTTTGTCCAAAGGAAAACAATTTCAGATGTGTTCCTAATCCAAGCACCAATGGTTAGTTTCAGAAAGTAAAGATTTCCATTTTTAGTTGCTCTTGGCTTATTTAAAATGTTGGTCATCATTTTGCAAGCATTATAGAATAAGCATTAATAGAGTCTTTTACCCTTTTTTTTGGAGGAAAGCCGAGTCCATTCTCCTCAAAACCTCTATTAAGATGTTATAGATAGCTGAAACCGATGTCTGGAACCAACCTGGAGATGGAAACTTTTTTTTGTGTGGGGAGACGGGGTGTTTGTAGATCTACTGTTTGGAATAAAAATCTCCAACTTGGAGGTTATCTTGTTGCTTCATTGGTTTGGGTTCAATTCCTCAATATCTGTATATGAGAAACGGTTGGAATATGTGCAGGAAACGGAATTCTGCAATGAATAAGCAGCATGTCTCTCATTGAACTTCTGCTCCCAAACTAGCAAATATAAATGCTGTAAAAATAATAAATACTAAAAATTACCAAGTAATCGCTGGTTTCAATTTCTAATGTATGTGGACATTAATGTATTGAGTTTCTGGATTCAATAATTAAAACTGAGTTAGAAATTTGGTATAGTATTCTGAAGAAGAGTTAATCCTGGGCCCAAGGTCGAGAATTTGAATTCCTCTAGATCTTGAATTAATTCCCATGTTTGTAGTGGAAATATAAATGCGGAAAAGTTTATTCAGGAGAAACTCTTTTGGTTCATATATGTGTGGATGAACATGAGTGATGAAGAGAGTACAATAACAATTTTTTTCTCCTTTAGATTTTGGCGACTCTGGTTTTTTGTGTTGAAAGTGTTCTGCTCACAAGTCAAGGCTGTAATTGGTTGACAAACGGAGATGCAGAAATGCAACTTGTTACTCCAACCGGCAAACCCGAACCCCGACGCTAACCTGATGATGAATGGGCCCAAAGCCGGACCCATTGAAATTTTGGGGTTGGTTTTGGTTTGAGGTTTAAATCAAACCCGAACCTAACTCAGCCAAAACTCACATAATTACCTGGTGTATTATGCACATACATACATATGTACATGATTATTAATTTTATTTATATATCATTCAATTTCTAAATTCTTAGCATATGAAACTTTGTTCTATAACCTAGGGCATAAAAAATAAAAAGTAATGACATGTTAGAACATATTTGGATGTTTATACTTGACTTTGGGCGATGTGTATCTTTTCAGTTTTAGCCAATTATCTTTATATGGTTAATCATTAAGAGTTGCTTGTTATGTAACAGGTACCGGATGTTTCATTTAAAACTTCTCAAACCGATGGATTGTTTTAACTTGATTGATTCTTAAGATAAAAGTGTTTGCTACCTGATAGGTAACCCAAACCTGATCTCCGCCCGAACCAATCCCAATTAATATTTTTATGGGCCTGAACCTGACACGATGCATGAAAGTTAGACCTAAAACCCCAAACGGTATAGTCTGGGTTTTAGACCTGATAGCCACCCAAAAATGAGATAAGATATTGCATTGCAAGATATTGTTAAAATGATGTTATGTGTGTTTAGATTGAAAGACACAGATACTTTGTGATTGTTATAGGAATATCATTAGTTGGGCCAGAATGTCTTTTGACTGTGCAGTTCATAAGATCAAGTTTTATTAAGATTATTCCAGTTTAGGCTTTGGTAAAGGCTGTGTTTGTTGGTTAGTCCATCCTCTGGAACTTAAATATAATCGTTGTAATAAGAAAACTTGGGCTATATAGTTAGGGAGGTTTGTAGCTGGTGAGGTTAAAAATACTCCTTGTTGTGAATTGTTTGCCCAGGATAACATCTATTAATAAAGTTGAGATACAAACTAGTCAATTCATAATCATCAATTGATAGATTCACTGCTGGTGTGTATAAGCGTCCAATATATTATGGTTCAAATGCTAAATTATTCTCAAGTTTGCTGAAAATTATGCTTTAAAATTATGATACTTTTCCAAAATAAGGCATAAAACCCTTTTCTCTTGGACTGGTTCGATCATTTTATCAATATATTGCCTTTATAGTTTGAGGGTGAGCTTTGGTGCAATGGTAGGGTTGCTCTATTGTAACGTAGAGATCACCAGTTTCGAAACACAAAAACAGTCTGTCGATATGTGGAGTGAAGGCTGTGCACATCTGATCCTTCTTAGAACTCCATAATAGCATAAGTCTCATGCACTAGCTGCCTTTTTTTTGTTCATTGATATTTTAGTATCATCATCTCTGATCATAAGTTTTCCTACTACGAGTTTGCTAACATTTTTTCGTCTTTTCTCTCTTTTCTTGTCGGAGATGAGCACTGACCTTTTATGTTATATTTTTAAATAATCCAGTTGGAGTGCCACTGCTTGTGGTTACATGTGGTATGCCACTAGAGATGCCCATCGCGTCATTGACGATAGACACTGCCGGTGTAGTCGGAAATGTGGGCACAGCACCCTGGGCCACTGCCCAAGTTCGAAGCTGTTGAGAAGCAGCTTGTGAGTCCTCGAGAATCTGAGAAGCCAGCACCTGATCTTTTCAGAAGACCACGGCAGCATATATACCTGCCTTCGAAACGCAGAAATCTTTCAACAGATCAAAAACAGAGGAGCCTGCCAGCAAATCGTGAATCTAGTATATAATTTTCGATGTAACCTTTTCTTTTCTCCCCCCTTTGTATTGAATGCTTGGTAGAGTTGTTGCCTGTAAAGTCTTCCATGGTTCTAGGGTTTTTTATTGGTTCCTTCCAGATTTCATGTGCAGCCTTTTTTTGTTCTGTTTTTACTTTAAACCGGTGCTTGGCACATGCAATGCACAGGAGGATGATCTTAGTTTTTTCTAGATGTTGATGCAAACATGTTGGTGTACTTTGGAGAACGGTAGCTTGCGCTTGTTTTTCAGGCGATTTATGGTTGCATCCCAGCCTGCTGGCGGGTGGTAATTCCTTGTTCCACATTCCAAAGTGGTTCTGTGATGGCACCATGATCTCCCTCCGGGAACCTGCAGGCTATGTTGGCTTTGAAGGATGGACGCATCCAGGCCTGAAGGGTTGCATCTTTGTAGTCCAGCCGGAGTGAACAAGACGTCAAAACGTTTCGACGATGGCATCTGACAACAGAGCGAACTATAAAAGATAAATGCCCGTTCCCCCTTATGGATATGGCTATGGCTATGGCCACAGAAGACCAACGTGCATGAGGAGAAATTCTAAGACACAAGTTCGAACTTGAGGATTGAATGCGTCAGAAAGTTTACTGAAGTCACGGTGCAGCATATCAATCTTCAAGCTATATAAGGATGTTCATGGGATGCCTCTGAATCTGAGCTAATAAATTTCAATTGGGCATTTAAAACTGAGATGGTTCCTCGAGTACTTTTATTCTGTTGGAACTTGGGTGTAATCGTCTTTCACTTGAAGCTGTTTCACGCTAGCAAGGTCTCTGGAGATCTGAAAGCATCGTCTTCGATTTGTATGCTGTACCCTGGCTTTAGAGGTCTGGACAACTCTTCGAGCTCAAACATTCCTAATTTTATTTGAGGCTCTGTTTACTATGCTGGTTGGACCGCCCGGAATGACTAGAGTTTTCAGCAACAAATTCGTGGAGGCAAGGAAGCTAGCTGAGACTGCCTTTAGACTGGCTACAGAGTTCCATCAAGCTGCTGCTGACTCAAAACATACCTTCCCAGAAAGGATCGTTCCTTGTATCCAGCCCATCTATCTATTTATTACTCGATCCATCCTGGTTTCTGGGCAGTCCCCACGCCCGAAGAGATGGACGAGAGTCCAGGAGCATTCCTCTGGTGCTGGATTCAGCCTCAGAAGGTGCTTGTCAGCTAGACTCTTCCTCACGCTCTGCTGTGGCGCTGCATTGGGAAGGAGTACGTGCTGCCCCCACTTCTGTTGCTTGGCTAACCGGCCTGCCTCAACCTGTCCTCAAAACTCTTCGTATCCCATCTTAGCTTATGAGGATCTCCGCATCCTACTTTCATATTTTATTGACTTGTTTGGTTTGCATGGAAAAAATTTTTTATTAAATAATTTTTTCTGATTATATAATGCTTAAAAAATAATTTTGCATATTTAGTTGATATATAAAATAATATATTTTAAAATATGGTTGAGTATCTATTTTCTTAAAAAAAAATTATGCAAGATACCTATTTGTACCCTACTATATCATGAAGACTAAGGTTATATTTAGAAAAAAAAACTACTCTAATTCCCACCCAATAAAAAAAAAGTGACTTTCTATATTCCATATAATTTTTTAAATAAAATATAAAAATTTTATTTCCTTAAAAATTATTTTTATTTTTTTAAAAAAAATTAACTAAATATAATATTTTTTATTTTTTTATTGGCCATATTTTTTTCCTCCGCTTGTTATTTATGATTTCATATTGCTTTTTTTTTTAATCTTTTTCTAACTAAGGGGGAAATGCGAGGTAACACAAGCACTCGGGAGCAACGATTTCTAAGTTTTATAAAACAAGCAAGAAGAGAACCACAGTTCATTCGAAAATTTCAAAATATTAGCAGACGCTGAACTCGCATCAACCCTCCCTAGCGCCCCCCGCAAGCGGCCGTTCATCCCTAAACAGGCACTAATCTCGGACTTCTAGGAGTGTTGTGGATATTGATGTTGGCTTATTATTTATTCTTCCCCCCCAAAAAAAAAACACGACGGACTGCCGAATCCCGATGACGCTCAGCATCATCATGCTCGTTAGGAAAAAAAATCCTCCCTGGGCTTCTCTTCTCACCCTCTTCGTCGCGTGCAAGGTACCCTTCTTTGCCTTTGGCTTGCTTCCCGCTGGGTTTTCGGTGGATTTCACACAACAAAAGTTAGGATTTTGTTAGCCGTCGTCTTCCATTTCCATGATGCAATA
This sequence comes from Phoenix dactylifera, assembly GCF_009389715.1. Classification (NCBI taxonomy): domain Eukaryota; kingdom Viridiplantae; phylum Streptophyta; class Magnoliopsida; order Arecales; family Arecaceae; genus Phoenix; species Phoenix dactylifera. The sequence goes on along the minus strand of NC_052409.1, from coordinate 4,520,660 downwards.
CTGCTTTCTTCATCACGAAAGGTGGCTCTTTTATGTCTCTTTATGGTCCCCCCGTCTCTTTTAGTTTGCTGGGAATGGGGACTTGGGGCCATTTAATCAGTATTAATGCTATCTTAGACTGGAATGCAAGTCTATATGATAGCTTCAGCCCCGATGTCCATTTTCAGTTTTGCATTTAAACTACTTTCTCAGTGAAAAGGGGGATGCTGCAAAATAATCGCTTTTTAAGATTTGTTGGCTTGTTTGCTTCCCATCTGGGTTTCGTTCCTGCACTGCATTCCGTTAGCTCCATTTTTGCCCAGCAATCTTTGAGAAGATCTGCTCTGGCTTCTGCGTTTCAATCATAGCAAATGGGTATCAGTTCGCTTGGATCCGGATTTAGTTCTATAGATTTGTTTAGTGAGTTTTCTTCTCTTTCTTCTTAGTTAGCTTAGTTTGTTCGAGGTGTAGATAAATCAGGGTTAGATATCATGCAATAGGATGTGAATACTGAAGCAAAGATCGAACTTTTGTTAATGGTAGGTAGGGAACTTGATTCGCATTTCATTCTAACTCATTTTTTTACCTTTGATGTGCTCTTGATATAGAATACAGAGGAGAGAGCACCATTAAGTTCTAGTTATGGCCTTGGCGAATATTAGTGACTGTTTTTGTGTTCATATTTCAAAGTAGCGTTGCTCTTTGAATATGTTCAGGTTATATCTTTGGTGTTTGATTTAGCTAATTATGTCTTCAATTAAGTTCGTTTTGCTTCGATAAAATTAACTTGCATTACTTAAGGGCAATGTGTAGATTTTATACTACGATGCAGACAACTGACCGTTAGGTAGTGTGTTAGACTGTCAGCGCATCCCTTTGCGTGTATTTCATGAATTTTTCACTGTCTATTCTTCTGATTTTGCATTTTAGCACCATTCATTTCATGCTCCTTAGCTTGCTGCCTGTAAGTCTCATTTACACTTTGAAATTTGAATAAATCTTTTCTTGGCAAGTAGTCGCATGTTATCTCTGGCCATTCAAAAAAATCCATATGTACTGCTTGCTTTGTTTTTCCCATTATTATAATTATTCTCTGGTTTCCATCTTCTTCAGTATGTAATTTTTGCTCTTTTATCAATGGATGGTGACTATCTTGTATTGTACGATTAAAACACAAATAAGTAGGCTTTTTAATAAATCCCTGAAAGTTTGCCAAATCTTGTTACAACTAGGTGATGTTTTTGCTGAAAGATAACATGAATAACAAATGAAATGCAAGATATTCTGCTTGCTTCCACTCAAATGAAATCTTTTTTCCCTTCAGGTTACAATTGATCAAGCCATGTTTATATTTTTGAGATGCAAACAGCAGGTATCAAGTTTTGTTTACTAAGTTTATTATTATTGATCAAGCCATGTGATCCAATCGGGAAGAAAGGAAGATTTTCTTCAACCCGCTCAAAAGAAAACTAGAAGAAGATGGAGGAATATCAAAAGTAGCGCTTGAGTCCCCCTTTTTTTAATTGATTCATTAAAAAAAGAGGTACATAGCCTCTATTTATAATGTGAGGTCTACCCTAACACAATTTGAGTCGGATTTCTCTTCTTAATCATAGGACTTTTTTTTCTAAAATAGATATTTCTAGTAGAAAAAAACTGAAACTCTCGAGGAAGTAGATTTCAACTTCTACATCAACTCTACCTTCTGCCGCTCCATCTTATTCTTATCGAATAGAGAGCTACCTCCGGTTAAAGTCTTACCAAAAAAAAAGGTTTAACTGGCCTGTTTCGGGGCCTAAATGATGAAATTTTGTCTCGATTCAACCTCGAGGTTGGCCCAAAGTTGTAGATCTCAAAAAGATATCTAATTTTAGAAAAAAAAATCATTCAATCGAGCATTGTATGACTAAGTTATGGCATCCGGAAGTTTGGCATGCGACTCGGCTTTTCGATATGGCGGATCTTGCTTCTGCACCCTGTTCAGCCCTGCTCGTAGTGGTCAAAGTGGTCACATTGAGTCTGAAGATCCTCCTGAATCACCATGTTGTATCGGGTCACAGTCCTTAAGTTTGGCAAGGACACATTTACCCTTATTTATAATTTCAACATCAGTTCTTTTTCTGATGACTTACATATTTCCTTCTCCTATATGCTTGGTAATAGAACATATGCCGGATATTTCTTCCATGCTTGACTTTTAGTGCCCATTCTTATGTTTTGAACGTCTAGCAAGGAAGAAATTGACTGTTACTATTCTCTTAGCTGAGCAAAAGCAGTCATGCATGTAATTATTGGTCAAATTTGAAAATTGCTTCAAAAATATCAAACAAATAAAATTTAAATCTTATGACATGATATATTCAGGGTGGATATTTTCCCCTTACATGACCTGGTTCACTTATGGTCATTGCAGGTCAGCACAAGCATGGGGCTAGATGTAGCTTTGGAATGTGAAAATTGCTGCCAAGCAGCATCGAGGCTTAAAATTGTTCATCCTTCTTCTGACAACAGTCCGAAAGAAGAGGAAAGTATAGAATGGAAAGCCTTGAGGAAGAAATATTACTTAAAAAACTTGAATGGTGACTTCTGCAAATTTAGCTGCAGTAACTCTCCTAGTTCTCATTGCAAAAGCATGCCTGCTAGGCCTGTGAGACGAAGTTTGAAAGACAATGACGTTTTTAAGAGGGGTTCTGTATATCAAAGCTCTAGGGAGATAAGAAGAATGAGAAAGTCAAGAGAGGGGAGAAGGAATGTAAAACTCACCCACAGTGGTAAAGGTTTTATATCCTTTGAGATTATTGATTCCTTGTCTCATATTTTCCAGAATGAAGCTAGTCACTGTCGGCAGGAAAAGATATCACCATGTGCTTCTCTAGATGCAAAGGTAAAATCAGCACCTACTGACACAAGCCTCTCAATTCAAACAAGGTCTATTGAACCTACTGATGTGCCCTTGTTACCCGAAGAGCACTCAAAAGTCAAAAGTTTATACCCAAGTTTTATCTCAGCAGAAAATAGTTCAGCATTCCCTTCTGCAAATGCAGGTCTTGAGCTATTTGGAAGAGGATTAGTTCAAAAGTCAAATTTAAAAGGCAATCAAAAAGTGCTTGGTGCTGAGAATGGCAATGAAGCCCTTCATGAGCAAGACATGGTAGACACCTTGACCAAGTCATTTTCAGCGAAGGTGGGAATATCTTATCCACCTTGTCAGTTAGAAAGAGATCTGTTCAGAGTCAGCACAAAAACTTGGCTTAACCCTCTCAAGAAGATGTTGAATCCTATCATGAAATCCAAATCTCAGCGAAATCCATCACTTCTGGAAAGAGAAGATACTGGTGTCAGAACAACTGATTCTGCTAACATGAGGAGAAATAGTATGTACTGCAAGTTTTTATCAAATGATTTTCTGAAGGCAACAGAGAAGTTGGAACCAATTGTGAGAGTGATTAAAAGAGACCAAGGGTCAGTTCCAAGTTCTTCGCCGGTTCATGTACAAGGTACTCTTAGATTGAATTATAAGCATGGTACTCCATATTTTGAATTCTCAACAAAAGTCCCAGATGATGCTCTTTCTGCAAAGGCATGGAAAACGGATAATGCATTTAATTGGGTCTACACCTTATACAGCTGTAAAAAGAGAGGTAATAACATTGGGTCAGGGAAAAAGGACAAGAAGGGAGAGTCTTTTCCGTTGATTGGCCAGATGCAAGTTTCTACTTATTTGTGCTTAGAAACGAGTTGCAATGCCACTTCCAATCAATCGACTGTGACAGAGTTTATTTTATATGACATTGCGCAGGCAAGAAGGAGTCTTGCAGTTGAAGAAAGATCTCAGTGTTCTTCCATTCAACCTTTGGACATTAGTGCTGGTGACTTGGTTGTAGGTGGTCCTTTAGAGGCAAATTGTTCAACAGAGCCAGCAAATTGCCAGTATCCTGTTAGACATGCTTTGAGCGAGTGTGACTATGATGCTTCATCTTTTTACCCCTGGGAACCTGCAGACTTGCATTCACACCTTGAAATTGCAGCTATTGTAATTCAGATTCCCTCAAATAAAAAGGAAAGCACCAAGAATGTGGAAATGAATGCAAACATCACAAGAGAACACCTGAACTTATCAAGTGTTTCGACCATTGATCAAATAAGAGGAACCATATCCAGCAGATGGAATCCTGCAAATGTGAAGGTGGTCACTCCAAGTGGCACACATGGGTTGGCAGCCACTGAAAAAGGTGGCCCTTCGTCATTACTTGATAGATGGAGATCTGGTGGAGGCTGTGATTGTGGTGGCTGGGATATGGCCTGTCCAATTTTTGTTTTTGGCAATTCAAGCGGTGTTGTGGCTGATTGTCCAACCATGGGAAGTCAACCCCCTATTGCATTATTTTGTCAGGTATATCCATGTGCATTTTTCTTTTATTTGATAAAATAAATTGGTTTAAGCATGCATACAGTTCTGTCCTCAAAGACTGAAAGCAAGTTAAAGACGATGAATGACTTTCAGTAATATGTGAATTGATCATCAGAAAATATATCGAGCTTCCATTAACTTTGCAATATGGAATCTATTAACTTTCCATACCCAAAAAGTTTCACCTAGATTGATCTAAAATGGCTAAAAATACCATGATAGTGATCAGGGAAGTAGACACATCAATTGGAATGGGATTCATTAGCAATTTTGTCAAAAAATAGTCTGTGGCCTCCAAGAGTACCTCTATCAATTACTCTCTGATGGTGGCTGATTAAAATGACTAGACATGATTTTTTACATATTTTGGCAGATAATATCATATGGGAACTGAAGATCGTATCAACTAAATCTACCACTACAATCTCAGATTGTGCGTCTCAAACCTACCTGATATATTACAATGATTTTGCTGTTCGATTCATCAGAATATTTTTTCCTTTAATATACATGGAATATCACTGGATGAATCTTTCTATCCTTTTGTTCTGATTTCTGGCATCATATAATTAGTTGGAGGGCAAAAGATATTAGAATTCTTTAAACCAAGTGTATCATGCATCGACTAAAGATATTAGTCAAATTATATCGCTTAATATCCTCTTAGCATTACAATTTGTTTTTATGGTGCAAATACCAGAACCATGCTCTTGTTTGGCTTCTCGGAACTTGTCATATCTTTGTATACATTACAATTTTCACTGTGTCAATTTTTTTTCACAGGGAAGAAAAGAAAAGATTTCTGCTTTGTCTATTAGCCCTGATGGGGGAGGACTCTATTCAGTCCATTTTCATGCACAACTGTCTGCTTTACAAGCATTCTCAATTTGCATTGCTCTATTGCACAGTTCAGTAACTTCTCCACCGGTCGATGAGCAGAGCAGGCAGAGGTTACATTCTGATTTGCTGAAGTTGCCACCCAGGGAGCAAGTGAGACACTTACAAAGGCAGTAAAAAACCAAAGAGAAATAAACTACAAAGAAGAGAGTCAAATAGGTCCACCATTGTTAGTTCCTAACCTGCACTTCTGTTTCAAGGGAAGGAGTACATATGGCGAGAGTGTGAAGAATACGATCAAACCGAATGCCAGGAACGTGGATCTAGAGCCACACCAACTTGCCAAAATCTGCTAAGAGTGGATATGGGACCTTGAATCTCATGGAGACGGTATAAATTTCAACTGGTTGTACCTGTCATCTGCACAGAAGTCTTGTGGTTGCACCCTGCCTTTGAATCCTGTGGATGGTCTACCTGGCTTGGACACAGGTAACAGGTACTGAAAGATGGCGCATGCGTCAAGACTCAAGTAGATGCATGTCAACATGGTTTGTTTAAAATGAGCGACATTAGCAAGATAAACTCCGGCATGGCCCTATGTGGTTTGGCGCAGTTCTGGCCTAACAATTGAAGAGGTTTGGCAAAGGTTTGGCCTACCATACAGCTTAGCTTACGATCTTGAAGAGGATTGCCCAAAAAAGTAAGTTACCGTGTAGATTATAATAATGAAGGCAGCTTAGCCCATATTGTTTATTATCTAGGAAGAGCCATGCATCTGCATTTTGTCGATTCATAATTGTTGCCTCACTTTGCTGGTTTGTTCTTCCAAAATATTTTATGCTGTGAATATGATGCTGTAATTGCACAATGGAGTTCAACCCAGCAGCTTTCAAAGACTCTTTTATCAACTTGCGCAACTCTATTCATTCTAGTTTCTGATTCAATTAACATATCACACAGGTTTCATGGTAAGATTTTTAAGAAATAAATGAAGAGTTGATTTCTACCAATAAGTTCACGAGAAATGTGTTTGCTTGCTGTAATGTTTTTATGATAACATGGGAATGTATCTATATGCCTTCATTTGTCACAAAAGGCCTTTGGTCACAGGGATTCAACTCACGGGAGATTAGGAAGTTGTTAGACCCTGAATTTGAAAGGACTCAGCTGGAGTCCCAGGACTACCAAAAGAAGTCTCGGTGACTGGAGTTTTCCTTTCCCCTGGTTTATGCGAGAACTTGAATGTAAGTTTTTTTTTTTCTCTTGGTGCAAGTGAGACATGAATTTTGGTAATTTAATTCAAAAGAACGGTTACCTTAGAAATAATAAAAAATAGAAAAATGGTTTTGTAAGTTAAAAATTAAACAAATAGAAAAAATAAATAAAGAACGGTTCTATAAGCTAAAAAGTTTTAAAAATAGAGATAATTAAAAAAGAATGGTGGTTTTGTAAGTTAAAATGATATTTTGTACATTAAAAATTAAAAATAGTAAAATGGTTTTTTGTAAGTTAAAAAGAAGATTAAAATATAAAAATAAAAAAAATAAAAAATAGCGAGGGCCCTACCGGGTTCGAACCGGTGACCTCTTGATCTGCAGTCAAATGCTCTACCACTGAGCTAAGGACCCGGTCTAGTGCATCAATTTTCTATGAGCATTTTCAGGTTATCAGTGCACTTTATAGTCATCCGCAAAATTCTCTACTTCACAACCTAATTCAGATGGATAAACCCGGGCGGGTTTGGGGTGTCAACCCTCGTTCCAACCCCAGAAACTCTATCCTGATTTCGCAGTCTTTGGCTGAGATGGAGAGGGCTGGGTATATGATAATGGGATGAAGTTAGAGCTCCTCTCTAGTCTTATTATTATTTTATTTTATTTTATTTTATAAAAAAATCTCATATGTCGTGCATCTACTTTGTCCCTACTTGACCAAACCAATAAGTCCCATAGGAAATCAATAGTCTACAAATAATTAGTTGCATCAAATATAATATTTTTTTTATTTCCGAGACAAAAAAGAAGGAGAAAGTAATATCAAATTATCACCTTCATTTGTGAATCAGTTGGTTGTCTTAGAATTGCTCCTTATATATAGTCCCATCAGTTGTCCAGTTGTGTGACATTTTGTTCACCTAGCATTTTCCAACCCGTCGATAAAGAACAGGCCAGTTTCAGAAACAAGCTTAGGTCTACACCTAAGCGCAGTAAGTATTGCGAAAAAGGGCTTAATAAAAATTATAGACTAGATTTTAATTGCTAGACCAACAGGTGGAAAGCAAGTTAGTAAAAGATTCAGGGAAACACCTTTCTCAATTCAATCCAATGGTGGCGTATTGTCAGTAATCGCTTAAATAATAAATCTAAAATGATATCGGTCTCCTTTCATATCTCTAAAAGGAAGAAAAAAGCAGCAGCATCTCTTAAAATTTATCCAAGCAAAGCTGTAGAAGACAAGATTTCAATCTCCTTCACCTTGAGAGCAAGATTTGTTTTATGTCTGTAAAAAATTAAAAAAAACCTCTATAAGTTTTCACATGAAGTGGGTTCGCCTAAGTTTGATGGCTAGAGATATCGCTTGCCAAATATCTGGGTCTGAATCAACTACCAAAAAGAATATATGGCTCTAAATCATTGGATGGATATCGATTGCTTGAATATCTTTAGGGATACATTAGAGTAATTCCCGTTGGAGGGAGTGAGAGACCACACCAAGGCAACAGTAGAAGGCAGTCTTCTTGCACCGTGGCCTCTCTCACCTATAATGCAGGATCTGATTTTTAACATGATAGCAGGATCACGCAAGAAGCTATTTGTATACTTTTTTTAAGTAGATGTTTAATTATTACCGTACTTCTTCCTTTTAGAACCAAATGAATAGAGGATCGATTTGATTTAATCGACTCTTTGTTGTTCGACTGCTCTCTCATTTCATACTATTGCAGGATCAGAAGAGAAACCGTAAACTCCTAATACGGGCTTCACGCTTACTGGAGGCAGTTGATACAGCCCTGTTACAGAGTTTACGTCCGCATCACCATTCCATTCAGGTCTTGAAGCCTTGAGAAAACAGCAATAGCGCTGTTTTAAGCCTACCATACATGGTAATAATGAACTTGGGAACCACAAATGCAAAAAGATCATCTGTACAAAAAACGGGACATCGCCGCTAAAAAGAAGAAAAAGATCGGTCCCATGTAACATTTACATTATGATGGGATGTCGCGTGTACGTGGAATGCAGGGAAATTCTGTTTCCATGGGCCCTAGCATTTGAACATAAAGCTGTTCCAATGTCCACTAGAAAGGCAACTGAATATTTTCCAGTTTCAAGCAATTCCCACTTTAAGGCCCATAAAGAAAAAGGAACTCGTAGTCCAATGCAAACGACATAAGAACCACCATCAAAGAATCTCCACATCACTACACGTTAAACTCACTCCAAGATACATAAGCTTTCAGCAAATGTTCTTCCAGAAGGAAACCAACAATCCTCAGGAAAAAAAAAACAATAAGGACCCACAGATGACAAAAAGAAACGCATTGACAAATTTAGATCATTCCACTGCTGTACACTGTTACATGCCTACCAGCAAGATGGACATTTACAACACACGACCTTGTAAAACAACAGTACAATACCTAAAACTAGGGATCAAGGATCAAGCTTTCCCATTTTCCTTGGCAGACTTATTATTAGTTTGCAATTTCTTTCGGGGACACTATGCCGGTCGTTGCTTCCATATATACATAAATGATACATATGGAGAGGAGAGGTGTACAACAACAGGGGGTCATGCAGCATGCCAGCCACATGTTAATGAAAAAAAACTGCTTCAATATCCAAAGATTGTTGCCGTGTATGTGCCTAAACCTGAAACAGGAAGCCCCTTAAAAATCATTCAATCAACTGCCTATCATTGGTATTCATACACATTTGCAGAAAATTGAAGTTGGATATATCCTTTATTTCAAAATTCAATATTTCTACAGGGGACAATACCTGAAAAGTTGGGCCTTCATCAACCAATTATCATTTAATTAGCTTGTCTTTAATGCCCCCCGTTCTTCTTTGTTTCTAGGGATGACCCATCTTTCAGTGCTTCTCTAGCTTCATTTTCCATTCCGAGGGCAAAAAGGGCAGCAGCCTGAAGATAAAATGCAGTCGGCCAAGTTGGAGATATGACCAGCGCCTGCGTCGCATCATTAAGAGCTTGCTGTGGCATGTCACTCATCAGGTATGACAAGCAGCGGCGCGCAAAAATTGTCGGAGAAACCATAGTTCCAACATCAGTGAACTGCACGTCATAAAAAAAAAATTCAGTAACATAGGCTTGCATATCTATTATACCAAGAAATAAAGCATCATTCAGTTCTATACGATGTACAGTAAATTATCAAAAAAATTGTAATGAAAACAATAAATTTATGAGGTTCCCCAGAAAACTGAGTCTCTAAGCAACCTAGTTATAAAATGCTCACTTGACAATAACCATGAAATGATGAATCAAAAAAAAGATATTATCCAATTTCATAATTCAAAATTTTCACCAAATGCCAGAAGCAAAATTCACAAGTTAAAAAAAAAAAAAAAACAATGAAAACTTAGAGACGTCAGCATGTTGAATAAGCAGATACCAACATCATTTGGATATTTGCATCCCACTCCAACTATAAGGATTAATGATCAGATTGCATACTGTCTTACCCGCTAAATGATATGTACTCGGAAACTCTCAACTATAAATTGCAGATACTAACTTTATCATAATTTGCAACTCAATTCCTAGCACACTGATTCCTGAAACTAATAAAATGTCTTATATAGGAAAGATGAGGAAATTATTCTCACTGAACATCTAATGTGGACTAGGATATGATTCTCTATCAAAGAAGAAGTTCATCAGCATTGATGCATGTAATTCTAAATGGATTCCATGCAACTCTTGTGCAATTTCTCCTCTTAACTTTTTGTGTAGTGGTTGCTACTTCAGAAATGAACTAAGTTCTGTTTTGTTTAACTAAAAGCTACTAAAATTGACTTTAAACAACTCAGGCTCAACAACCAAACAATCAAAATAAAAGTTACAGTTTCCTGTCACCTGCTCCAATTATGAACATGTGCCACATGCCAGTTCAAAGAAAATCTGATTAATATAAAGGATTACACCATAAATAAACAGTTTGATGAAGGTCCTTCATTTAGCCTGAGCATCAGTTACAGAGCATCACAAAACCACTGCAGAGATTTTTCATATCATGCATAAAGATAAAAGATAAGCCATAACCCATCTATACAGTTTTGTTATTGATGTATTATTGAACAATAATTACAATTTAGAACAATGGCAACTAATATAAGTATGAGAAGTAGAGGGAAGCCAATTAACAAAAAAAATTAAGGCAATGTAATATGTGCTAGAATTTCTTGATTTCCTGTCCACCTTCACACCTTACGGCCCAAGTAATAGTATATGATTTTACCTGTCATTTTCAACTCTTTTCTTATGGTCAAGTCATTTCTAATTACAAGACAGAAAAAAGTTGCAGAAAAGTGGGCTGGTCACAAAGGAAAAAAAAATGATAATGCTGAAGTCCTTGGTATTTTATTTCATCAAATGATATAAATGCTAAATGCAGGTCTACAACATTTCGGTTGAACAAAAGTTCAGATCTTGATGTGTTGAGTTTTGTCGATTAACTAGACCATAAGTGAGTGATATAAAATGATTCAATTAGCAGATGAAGGTTCTGAAAGTTTATGGTAAATTTTATGGTGAAGATCATCCTCGGCCACAAAATCTCCTCACAATATTGGTAATTGAGAACTGCTCTAGGTCTTTTTTCATGAAAAACTAGGGGATTGAAGTTCTCCTAATTATAACTCATTTAATCATTGGCGTGATTGAACATCACAACAAGAAAAGCAGTACATCAAATTACAATAAGAGGTATCTAATTCGGTCCTCAAAAGAAATATATAGCTACAGATTTTATAACTTCCGTTTATTCATTTTTTTCTATAAATAAATATTGTTGAAGAATGGGAATAGTAACATTATGAGCAAAATTAAAGAAAGGACCTTGCCATTATCAATGACGAACATTTTTAGCATTCAGTCATGACTACATATGGTATCAAATATGTAAACATTTGTATATCAAGAAAATTTCTAAAAATGTACTGAAACGGTCAAAACTAACAAACAATTAGTAAACGAAAAGTAACCTGGGTGTAGCATTCAATTGCTGTATTAAAATCTTTATGCCGAAAAGCAGCATCACCCTTCTTCTTTGAGTTCAATGTTTCTTGCATTTGATTGGTCCACATTTGAAATGAGAGCTGAAAAACAAAGAAAAAAAGGAAAAAGATTAAGAAAACATAAATTTAACAGACAAATTATCAGACGATAGAACAGATTAAATTGCAAGAGATGGTTGGAACATCTATGACAGTGAAATATCAGAAAAGAAAAATGTATCTATGCTTACACCAAAAGCTGTAACTTGGTAATCAAATAGCTCATGCAACAATGGATCATTTATTTTTATCTATTCTGCCAGAAGCCCATCAACAAGATAAAAATCCCGTGCCCGGTAGTGCCACAAATTCTACTTAGGATAAAACTCTAGGCTTTAATACACTCTTGCATTCTGCCATATGAATAGATTTTGATGGTCAGAGAGCCGCATATTTGTCAAGCATCACAAAAAACAGTAGACAACAACATAATTACAATCATGTAAAATCAGGCCTCATCTGTTTTTTCATCTTAAGCCTGGCACCAGGAGAAACCATATCTCGTAAAAACCGAGTTTGCAATTGGAAAGCTATAATATAGCATACAAAGGGGTAGAAACACTAATCAGAGTTATTAAACAGGTGGCTGAAGACTTGCATCCTGTTCTCTGAATCTCAGACAATAGGGAAGAAGCAATTTTTGGGGGAAAAGGTTGTAGTAATCTAGTCTCCAGAACCATTCCATCTCTTTCATAGCAGGTTAAATCCTGAAGGAGCATCAATCAATATAATATCATCATTTGTTCCCACTCCCTCTTTTTGGAAGTCATTGCAGCTACTAAAGATGAAATTATTTGCATGAACACATACAAATATTGGCATGTGAATAGTAACATACATGCAAACCAAAACAAATTAATTTTATACACAAATGAGTTAACATATATAATGGGAAAGTGAAAATGGAAGTCTCATACACCAACCTCATTTGCCGTTCCCTCGTCATCTTTATACCCAATCTTTTCTAGGATTTCATGTATGGCAGTCAAATCCATTCTGGAGCAAGCTTCACCAAGTGGGGAAAGAGAGAGCGCCTCTAATGAGGATGTACCACCACGCGGCATGTCCATCAAGACATAAGAAGGAACCTGGATAGAAAATCTTGCAAATATGCATCATGATTTAAATAAGGAAATAAATCACTAATGCATTCTTGACCCTCCGAAAGCTCACAGGCCAGTGTAAGCATGAAGATTCACTTGGGTATATGTAGAATGAGCCATTTAAGATTACAAGCTTAAGCTCCATTAACATATAAATTGCCAGTACAACATGTACAGTTGTTAGTAGAACATGTATTTGCGCATGGAAACAGGAGCATTGGAAGTTTTACAAATGATAGTGAGTTAAGCAGCATCCTTGGACTTTATCTAGAATTCCAGATGGATAAAGATGACAAAGGGTGTCTTGGTCACTTAACCAGTAAAAGATTTACATTTACAATTTTTTTGGTGAAAAAAGTTGATTGTCACCACATCATCAAATCTTAAACTCGGTACAAGAAATAGCAAAAAAAACTTCAAGGCTCCAAGATACGAACATAAAGCATTGCGTATAAAGAAAGTTAATCATTTTCAATTAGGAGATAATTGTTGGCAGTTCTTAATATACAAAGAAAAATAAAGTCGTATGTTGCACAAGCACGGATAATGTTACTGTAACCACACTGTACCAAGAGATGGACTACAATGTCAATATCAGAAGGGATTTCATTTTTTTTTTATTTTGTCATGTGCAAATGTGAAATTACACCAACCAGTGAATGCGAATAAACAGGTGCTTCTAAAAAGCACCAAAACAAACAGGAATACACAACGAATTAATGCTATTCCTCACTGCTTAAGCCAACATGAATAAATCAGCACAATCGGAACTCTTCAAACTTATGTATAAGCAGACAAGTCAACAATTAGAATATAACAATTAGAAGCCGTCATTTGGCGAGGCTTTACTACTTTAAACACATAGAACACCATCATTTTGAGGTTTCAATTTAACAGACGATGATTAAGATTTTTTCATTGAGCCAAGAAGTAAAGACTCTTGCATGCTCAAGGAACTCCTGAATAAACAACAGGTTATTATTCCAGGCAGAAATGCACACTGACAATGAACTTAACTCAGTATAACATGCATAAGTTGTAATTTTAGCATGACTCTGAACTGCAGAATCACATCGAGACTAAATATTAAAAAGACAAAGTTCATTGTAACAGTTCCATTCCACTGCACTAAACAGTAATATGAGTACAAAAGAAGAAATATGCCAGGATGATTCCATGGATAGAGAGAGAGAGAGAGAGAGAGAGAGAGAGAGAGAGAATGGATTTGATGAACTCACCTCAGTCTCCTTTTGCAGCGGAGTCAATGCAAGAAGCAACGACTTCACATTAGGTCTCTCTCGTTGCTCATACTGCAAACATCTTGAAGCTAGACGTACTAATTCAGTCCCATCCTCATTTGAAAATTGTCCTTCCAAACATGAGTCTGTTAGCATGTTGAAGTTACGATCTCGTATCATGTCAAGAGCCTGCCAAGAAGTACTGGAAGCAATTAGATTCAGCATGATACACTGACGCAGGCACATGAATTCTAAGAAAAAACCAACTGCAGAGTACATGATGTCAAAGGAAAGTATCAGCACGTTATTTCTACCAATGAGAGAAAATGTCTCACTAATCATCTTTCAAATGAACCAATCAATATATGCCCGCTCCAAAAAGCCTGAAAGATCAACTTGTGCATTTCTTGTTAATTTAACATGATCTGATTTGATTTGAGAAGATTTCTTAGTTCCATATTAGTCATGACTAATGAGAACAACAAAGCTTAAACTAAAATCATCATATAACAGAATCTAGCACAGAAAAACCTAGCAGCTAAACTGTGAATATTGGCATCATGTTTAGGCCTATTAAACTAAGATTGTATTGCCTAAGGCAATATTTTTCATACGAACTGTGAATCATTTCTATGTACAGCATTACTTATTATGCATAAATGATAGTTAATAATATAAAATAATTAATCACTCATTGTTCAGAACACCCAACCCACACACTTTTGCATTGACATGCAAACTCCACCCCTTCAAAAATCTCTCCACACAAACATACGTTCATTTATATATACATATAAATATATGTATATCATGTTCTCCCTTTCATTCTATTCCACCTTCCTATATAAAAACAGCTTTCTCAACCTCCTCAGCCGTAATTCTCTATCAAGATGGTTATTCCAGCTTGTTCACCTGTCAAGTCCAGTTTCGTGAGAGTCAGTCTTAAAGTGCTTAACAACATTATAACCAGATCTGCAGTAGCTCTTAGACACTTCCATCATAAATCTCAATGACCTGATATTATGGCTTCCTCTCCTTTTATTAGTTATTTTTAAGTGAAGGCAGTGTTACTGAAACTTTGCCCACACACTCAACCGTAGACTCCATGTTCCAATTAACAAACTCTGCTTATTCTGCAAAACAAAAGTAAAAGGAGAGGAGGGGGGAGAGCATGGTAAAGTTGCCATGTTTAGCAGAAGTATGGAAGGTAGATCAAAAAAATACTACTTACATGACTAGGAGGGATATGCTTTCCGCTAAGAACATCAAGCAACAACGTGCCAAAGCTATATATGACACTTTCTGGTGTAACTCTTCCTGCAAAGTCAATGAGAAGAAAATAGATAATATAAACAATTGGTGGATTTATCAAAACTTACTCAACTTATCCACAAATTCACAATTTATAAACAAATTAAACTGAATGCAGATTCAACTACATAAACAAGGGTTTTTTCCAACGAAAATAGTCAAAACATCAATCATACTATATCTTCAGTACAACATAAGTCACAAATGTGAAAAAATCACATAAATTTCATGAAGGAACAATTGCATTATAACTTTAATCTCATTCTCCAATAAAACATTTCAACTCATTTCAGACATTTAGCCGAATCACAAACAACATTAAACACCACTCATAAAGTAAGCATCAGGCCTTCCATATGGATGATGCTAATTAGTGTCCTTTTGCTGTATCACAAGAGAAACTACTTAACATTTCTTTGAGTAATGTTTATGGTTGCAATCATCAAAAATACGAAAACTATACAATACATAATAGCCAAAAAGAAGTTATTATGAACACATTTTGATGTAGCAACAACTCAGATTTACCCAGATAAGAAGTCATGAATCATATAATGAAAAAGTAAAAGTAGCCACTGCAGATTAGATTCAGTGAATGTCCTCCCAGCAAATATTTGACCGAACTATAAACACCAAGCACAATGACTGAAACTGCAAGACTCCATGATTATGCAATTTTTCTTTATACTACTAGATAACACTAAATGGACATGTAACTCTTCAAATATGAGAAGACAATTTAGTTAAACATAAAATTGTGGATAATTGTATACCATAAAGACAATACAAATTGCAATGATATTTATGAACCTTCTTTCTCTCATCTTCTACCTTCATCTTGTGTGCATGAACCACTTTTACTGCCAAAATCCAATATTGATCTCTTTACTTTGTATTTTTATATTTACTTGTCCCAAAGTCTTGACGACATAAGGCAAACACATAACATTCTAATTGTGTGATTCCACTTCATCCAACATTTCTTGATCCAAAGGTCCCCCTCAATTTCCCTATAACTTAATGCATTGGAGCTGAGAAAATAAAAGAAACCAAAGTAGGTATCATAACACTGATTAAATTAATTACTTCTCCAAATACAGTCACTTAAAATTGTTATTGCAAACTTTCAAGTAATTAAATTAATTAAGAATCATAATCCTCCGCAAGTCTGCATCATTTCAAATAAACTACAATTTCAACTTAATAGTCAAACTTCTTTAGCCTCGTTACCTCGTTGTAGCCATACATGTCCTCCACAATCTACAAACTAATGCTGTCTTCTTGACTGCCAATTGTAGCCACATCATTGTCAACTAGAAGGGATAGATTTAAGTGAGTGCTTAGTGCAGGTTCACTACCACAAAAACTTTTAAACTCATCAAAATTAATTCAAGTATTTGCCATGCTGCCCATAGATGTTCTGATACAAACAATGTGTTTGTTTAGCCATTTATTCCTTGCTCAACAAAGTATTTGTGTTGGTATTCTCTTATAGGCTATATACAAGCCAAAAAAATAATAATAACCATAAATAAAATGTGCCGACTTTCTGCTCTCTTTAGAATTGATTAACTGCCTAGGCAACAAAGAGGTCTCAACAATTGACCTTTGCAGAAAAGCACGTCATCCAAAAGAGCCTTTCTATTTCCTCATCAGCAGCAGTCATTTCAGTCTTCTGAGTAATGATATCAACTGTCAAATAATGTAGATAGTGGAAAATTTTGTCTTTTACATTGGCACGAAGCACCAACATTGCAAAAGTCAACAGTCTGGTAGCATAGTGGTCTACCCGATATCTAAGCTCAAGATGACTTAATCAGTCCAAATCCCAGAAAGGATCAAACACAAAACATTCTTAGACAAAAGTAATACATTAGCCACATGAACATGCCCTCTTGTTGTACAAAAATTCAAGCATACATACCAGTTCTTAAATACTCAGGAGGTGTAAATGCCAAGTTTGTGCTATAACTTTTGCCATCACGACTGTTCTTCATCAAACCAAAACATGAAAGCCTAGGATTACAATCCTGCAGAACACTAATCCACAGTGAGAGATACAAACTACAAGTGCAGGAAGAAATTGATAGCATAAAACCAATAAATGGCTACATACTCACATCATCAAATAAAACTCTATAGGCATTAAGATCATGATAGAGAGCACGCCCCTTACTAGTGCAATATTCCAAGGCTTCAGCTAGATAGAGTACCACTCTCAATCGCATTGGCCATTTCATGGGTTGTGTTTCCCCTATAAAATGAAAGAGATAAAAGGATCATATTCAAATTAATGAAATGTTGAATTTTACATGGCAGAGAAAGAGCAGTGAAGCATATGAATATCACTAACATTACAAGAAAAAGAAGAAAAAAAATAAGGAAAACATAATGGATATAGAAAGGCAAGACATGTTTAGAAGTTATTGAAATTCTAGTGGAAAGGCCAAGCTTAAGAAATGAACTGATATTGAGACATACAAATACTGAATGACTTAGGAACAGTACAAGCTGTAATAATAGCAAGATGATATACAAGGGCTTTGTTGAACAGTGTTGAAGTCATTAAGAATGAGGAGATAGTTGGGTGGAGAGTTGTGCTTTATTGTTGAGGTGTTGAAAAACAAGGATTGTGTATCAGAGATAGGGAAGGTTTGGTGATGCAGTGATGCATTTTGTTCAGTTCTTAGCAAATCAAGCCCGGCCCACCTAGCCAGACTTGCCCAGTCTGATTTTTGGCGGGCTTGAGCAGCATTGCTGGCCCCACAGGCTGACTTGGGCTCAAATATCTAGGCACAGCCAGGTTTCAGGGTAGGGCTGGGATCAGTAGAAATAAATAATCCCGGCCCGACATACTTATTATTAGATTAGTATTTTCCTATCCCAGCTTTCAGCTAATTAGAGTGAGGTGGAGAAATTCGACCCAGACATTGATACTCCACTCTCTATCTCTCTCCCCCCAACTAACCATTGACGGCTATCGCCAACTTCTTGCAGCTACCTCCAGCTGCCACCACCATCAACTATTGGCATCATTGCCTTTGGATCTAGGGCATGGAGGTCAGGTCAGGTCAGGTTTAGGCCTACCAATCTTTCATTTGGCTAGGCTTGGGCTCGGAACTAGTGGCTCAAGGGTGAGCTAAGCTCAGGCCTAGATAATTCATGTTAATATCGAGCCACGACCTAGCGCAATCTATGCAAAGGTTCAATTGTGACCATATGGGATTAAGAAGATTTTGTGGGACATTCTGATCTCATTTGGTCCCAAAATGAAACAAAAAGATAGTTTCATCAAGACATGGTAGCATTATGGGAAGTGGGAGAGATGGAGGAAGGGAAAAAAGGGCATCCCGGTGCATGATATTTTTGCCACCGAGGAGTCTAGGTAGGGTCATATGTACACTGCCTTACTCCAAAATGCAAAGAGACTATTTTTATGTTTTGAAATCGTAACACCTAGGTCTCAATAGACAATCTTACCATTGTGCCAAGACCCACAACGGGACAATGCAATTTTAAAGGTCTCAATAGAGATTGCAATTAGCTTGCTTCGTTTGAAAACATAAGTCTTGGTTCAATAATAGCAGCATCCATTGTTAAAATTTTTGAATTTCAAAGTTCTATAGTTTGCACAAAATAATGTTAGTCCTTTTAAATAGGGACAATGCAAGTGTAGCATTGATTTCAAAAAAATTTTATTCCCCACCTTCCATATTCAAACAAAAGAAAAGCATTCTTGATTAGTAAATAAAACTTCGAACAATAAAAACAGCAACAATACACACACAAAGTAAGGTTGTGGCAGCCACCAGGAACTTACAATGAAAAAGATGTTTTGCAAGTGTGTCGTTGGGCATAAATTCTGCCACAAGCAGCCTCTCATCACCTTCACAACAACAGCCAAGCAAATTTGCCAATCTATCGTTTCGAAGATGACCTACAGCTTTTGCTTCTTCCTAAAGTGAAAAAAAAAATGCCGTCAAAATTGGTCATGAAGCACTCCACTCTGTTCCTTGAGTTGATGGAACCATCATAATAAGTTATGCATAAATTTATTCCTCGACAAAACAGCTCTGTGGCCATTTTATGTAATCAATTATTACAGTGGTGTTACTATTATTACCCGACTTCCGCTTTATGAGTCTCATCTCCGCAGCATGCATCTAAGAATACCATATTTTCTGCCTTGTCATGCTCTCATCTCCATGGAGCAAGGATAACATAACTCCAAAGAAATACCTCAATGTAATCCATCCATATCTCTTTCAAATCCATTACATGCTGATATAACATAAACTTAAACTTTGCCTAGCTTTTACTCCTACGTTAGTTTCAAGAAAAAGGAAAACAAGGGATGGAAATTTATGTCCGGAACATAATAACGGTGAGAATTTCAGTACCAAGAACTGTCGAGGATCAGGCCATGCCGACCTATTGAACCTCTTCACTGCAATCCTCCTCTGAGCGTCCAGCTTCCCCTTGTAAACAACATTCGGGGCCTTCTCCCCGTGCTCCGACACGATGTTCTCCACTGCAAAACCAGACGTGGCCAACCTAAGCTGCTCAAAAGAGAACTCCTGGAAGGGGGGCAGGTCATATGCGTCCCCCTTCTCCTCGATCTCTGCAGCAAAACGAACACCACCATCACCACCCACAACTGACTCTCTGAAACAAGATTTCGAATTCAAATCAGGCATGTAAACTCACCAACATCGGGAGCTTCAAGAACGGTCCCCTTGTACTGAGAACCCCAACAGCACGTCAACTTAGAGACTCGAGAACCCATTCCAGGTTCTGTATAAAGACAATCAAGAATACGAATCCACTCACAAGAACATCATCACTAGCTGCAGCGAACTGGAATTCAAAAAAAAAAACCCCACTCAGTCCACCAAATTTCAACAGTTCGAAGCGAATTTCATCTCATTTCGAAACCAAATCTTGGAATCAAATACACCAATTCAAGAAACACCAAGTAAAAAAGTCGCTCTACTCGTCCGGATCTGAGATTGATGAAAGTAGGGAAAGAAACTACCTAAATCCACTGCTGCTGTTCGATTGAACCGCATCGGAGCAAAGAATCGATCCCCAGCTATTAGATCTGGATCGACAAAACCGGAGACAACCCTCGATCGAAGACCTACCGACCCAACCAAATCGAAGTCCTTGGAGCGCTGCCCGATTCAAAGCCGCGTAAGGGGAGGGCACGAGGAAGGGAGAGAGAGAGAGAGAGAGAGAGAGAGAGAGAGATCCGATCTCGTCTTCGAGTTATTCTGGAAAACATAATTATTATAATTATTATTTTAAAAAAATTTAATACCGACATGCCGTCCTTCCAGAGCTTAAAATTATGAATAACGATTATTCTATTGGTAGCCTTTAAAAAAAAAAAACTTTTTTTCCTGGTATTCCACCGCCGTAGTATAATTTCTACTGCAAAAAAAAATAAAAAGAATAATACGGCCGCTTAAAAACGCGTCTCGGTGGACTGGGAGTCACCTGTCCGATTCGTAGGTTTCCGCCCGCCCCTCCGCCGCCGCAACTGCATCGCCACCGTTGGATGAATCAACGAAACGGTCGGGCGCGTCTGTTGGCCGTCGGATCGGTGGACTCAGCCTTCCCTCCCGGCCCGGCACTGCTGCGGTTGCTCCCGCCACCAACCAACCTGAACTTGGTCTGTTCTGAGGTCAAGTGGAGATGAATTATGGAGAATTGGGGACCTTAGTGTGTGGCTGGTCCAGCTACTTTGCTGTCAGGTCTCGGATACTAAGGTTCTACAATTAATTTAAGATAGAACATAGTTGATGAATGGCGATGATTGCACTGATTAATGAAGGTGATGATGATAAGGATTTTGAGTGAGATTATTAAGAACTTCAGAAATCCTCACAGATAGTTTCTTCTTTGATTTAGAAATTGACAAAAAAAAAAAAAGCTCGAAGTTTGGTGTGTTACTTTGCATAGGGATTCATAAGTATTTATTTTCTGATTTTTATAGATGTATATATTCTAGATTGATTTAATAAATCTAATTTATTCGGAAAAAAAATTATTAGTATCGGCTAGCTGAAATAAATAATTTTTTTTTCAAAAAATAGTCTAGTAAGTAGCAATATAAAAAGAGAGAAAGAAGGAGGTGATTTCATGGATTCCAAGCATGAATAGAAAATAGAACTATATCCATAATATTCGGGGGCGAGGATGCGCATTTGGGGAGTAGCCATTGCTCTATGATATCCGCCCCCTACTGGGGGAGTATGGGTCTTACTTGGTCACACATGCTTATCAGAAGGCAAACAGTGCTATCGATTAGGTTGCCTCTTTTGCTACTAATCATTCAGAGAATTTTATCTGGAAGTATCATAAGTCTGTGCTGAGCCTTTTTGTAGCTTTTTGTTTTCTGATCATATTGGCTGCATTCTTATCCGTCGAGTTTGAGCCGTTGTTGTAAAAAAAAAAAAAAAAAAAAAAAAAAAAGAGAAGAAGGAGAAGGAAGAACTTATGCTACGAAATTATGATACACCAATTCTACTATATGACTCACTCAACAGATAAGTGTTCATGGAGATCCACACTAAATCTCCACACTTTTTATGAGCCAAATGCATGGCATGTCCCCTATTCTAATGTCATACAGAGAGGACATGCGAAAAAGAGTGAATTACCACCACACATGATCAAAGAATAGCAAGTCTCCTTAGCTCTTTTATAGCTGGCCCTTTTTAGAGTCCGAGGAATGGCAAGTACATGACCTCCAGGCGTTTGAAGTGTTTCCCATTATTCTCTTCTCACCATCTTGACTTAATATTTCTCACATACCATCTATGTGACCTTTTTGAGACGGATAGAGAGATGGGATGTTAGAAGATTGCTATCTCTATCTCAAAGAATACGGGGCCATTTATATTCGTGCATGGGCTTCACCTTTTGGGACTTAATCGCAACTCAAACATTGTTTTTATACTAATGCAAGTTGATAATGAAATAGATATAGTAAATAAAAAATATACATAAGTTTTAAAAACGAAAACTATAAAATAGAAAGCTAGAATAATATAAAAATGAAATAAAGAAATTGAAATAATTTTTTTTAGAAATATCAGTTAAAAGGAATAGAAAACAACAAAGCGACACAAAAGATAAAAAAAAAAAGAATTTAAAAGACCAAGTACAAACAAAACAAATAAAATTAATTAAAACAAAACAAAAAATAATAGAGAAAATGAAAAAAATAAACATGATCTTTAAAAATCAAATACATATGTCAAACATATAAAACATAAAAATAATATATATTAACTAGAAAAGATATAAGCAACTAAACATAAAAATCTATTAAAGACATGAATAAGAATGCAAGGAGAATAAAACAAAATAAGGTATAAAAATATGAAAAAAATAAAATTTTAATTAAAAATGATATGAATAAAATGTATTACAAAAATCGCTGAATATAAAACAAAAAAATGAATAAAATGTACAAATAAATAAAAGATACAAAGAAGCAAAGAAAATGTAAAAATATGTCAAAAAATATAAATAAACAAATAAAGTATATAACAAAATAAAGTACAAAATCTATAATTTAAAACTACAAAATATATTAAATAAATTAAAAATAAAACGAGAGAGATAGAGAGGGAGATGGCAGAATCAACAGGCTAGGGGATGAGAGAGAGTTGGGAGGATGGAATAGAAAGCTAGGAAGGTGGGAAGAAAATTGAAGGGTAGGGTGGGAGATGATGCCTACTTAAAAGGGATCAAAGAGTGCGAAGGTGGGAGAGAGATTGTACGTAGGATAGAAAGTTGATTGCAAGCTCAAACATATTGTTAGATTTCTTTTTAGCTTTTGCTTTTTCTTTAACTATGTGAGAAGATAAAGCTAAGATGGCGAGGTGATTAGTGGGAGTTTTATTTGACTTGACTTGGTTATAGACTAGATAAAATAAGAGAGATAAGTGATGGTGGGCAAAAGTTTGACTGCATGGTTATGTATTTAACAAATATGTTGAGGGTGTTTATTATAAAAAAAGCAATAAATAGAATCTTTCAAGGAATATGCCAAAATTTGGAACTCCTATCTTATAAAGTATATATAAAGATTATTTTGTATTCCATGCATCACCCAATGATATTCAGTGCCTCGTTGTTGATAAAGTTTTGATCATCAATTAAACTAAGAGACTATCTTGTCGCTTAGCATGAAGGTGATATATATTAAGCGAAAGTAACTAAACTTGGCTTTGAATCCTTGCATAGTTTGAGATTGTTTAATGCATGCATTGATGCATAGATGCTGGAGTAGTTGGTAAAACTAGCAAGGATAAATTAGAAAATGATTCTTCACATTTTTTTCTAGCCTTCATCAGTCATTGCCGTGATATTTCTTGTTTTATTACAGTGACAACTATATTTTGATCTAAGAACCTTTTAATATCTTTCTTGATAAAAAAATCCTTGCAGCCAAAATCACACGATTTTAATTACCAGTCATAAATAATTCTGCTTAAAATCAACACCATAGAATTGTTGTTCTGAAGGGATCTAATGGAAGCTCTTTGCATCTACCCATGAATTTTGTAGTTAGATTTTGTGTAGTTCTATTTTGTAAGTTTTGGACCAAAAGGAAAACATCTTAGATGTGGTATGTTTGTAAAGATTTTGATATCAATATGGTCTCAAAATAACTTGGGGTTCGAGCCCTCAAAATTTTTAGTTGCCTATTTAAGACAGGAGGAACTAGAAGCGTCAATGCTATGGTCCGGTTTTCACTAAACCCAGAAGCATACTAGATTGGTTCGGGCCCGCTTGGACTCGAGTCGGGTTGCGGGCCCGTATGGGCTTGCTGGGCTTGGTTTGGGTTTGGGCCCGAATCTCAAAATGAATTTCGGATTTGGGCCCAACCTTAAGCCTATAAAATTTTCAGGTCCTGCCAAGTTCCAAACTTATATATAAACAACTGTTGTCTGAAAATTGAAAAGATTACTGGTAGAAAACATGTTCAAACTTGTTATTGCTTATTAATCTTTATAGCAGAACTAAGTTTTATAATTTGAATATACAAAACAAAACTAATACTATATGTGTATTTATATATATATATATATATATATATATATATATATATATATATATATATATATGTATTTATGCATTTATTTTTAAAAATATTTGCACGCTGGATGCAATAACATTTTAATGGAGCAGCCAACCAGAAATCTTTATAAATTAATCGTGTGCTATGTCACTGCACAAGCTTATTCTGACTCATGAATATAAAATTCTGTAATATTTTCTTGGTTTTGCGGCTCACCATTTCGGAGGTTTTATTTGAAAGACCACGTGTCTGCATCCTACCCTTTTATACTTTCTTCTTTTTTCTGGCTTTGTTGCCTGTACCCACACCCATTAAAAAAAAAATCAGCTCATGGCATGCAAGACATAAATCATGGCTTGTTGGATCCTGAGATGCAATATTTCTGTTTCTCATATCTGTAAATATTTACCTGTAGTTTATATTCATAATGATGGCAAAATAATTCATTAGCTTACGTTTTTCTTCCAGGGTTAAATAGTTGGCCTTGGTACAAGAAATTGTGAGGAAGGCTCTGGAGTGCAATTTCTCACCATGACAAATATCTCAGCTCTGTCGCAGACAGTCTTCTAAGTGCATTGAAGGTCTTCTTTTCATGCAGTTTCACCTTGCGTTACAGCATATTTAACCGGTTGTTTCATGCAGCTTGCCATCGAGTTGCTTATTGATGTGTTCTTAATTTTAAGAGCTTCTTACACCTCTTTTCTTTTAATAAATGGAACTTTCTTAGCCAACAGATATTTGCTCCATGTTTTAGGTTGCTTTTCCTCTGTCCTGAGGATATTTATACTGATGATTCTGACTGACAAGTATTTATCCATTGCTACTTTGGATTTTTACTTGGAAACCAATATGTTTATGAAATTTTATCATGTATTTACCTGTTCTTGCCATGTAAAGTTTTTCCATTTGCAAGTCCATATATCATGCTGTCGGCTTGGGAAATTGATTAGCATCAGAGAATGCTGGAAATTACTAGTGTTATTGATAGAAAATGCCTACGTTGTTCTACAATCTTGGTCAAGCTTTTTTTCCTTAAAAAAAATTGAAAATATGATGGTTTGTCCATGAAAAGGTTGCAGGGTTTAGCTATAAGCATACCAACTGAAGATCATTTTATGCAGGAAATACAAAAGTAAAACAGATCAGTTTGCGGCGGGCAGATATTTCTAAACAGGTGAAAAATAAGCATTTAATCTCCAAATTTTGAATAACTTTACAAGATAGCCATATACTTTTGGTTTTTTTTTTTTTTTTTTTGTATATTGGCAGGTTATTTCAGACTTGGGGGGACCTGCATTGAGTGAAGTATTGAGCGTGAATCTCTGCCTGTTGACTCTGAGGAGTTAAAGGTATCCATATTGGCACTGAAACCCAAACACAAATATAGTTTGCCACCCTCCTTTCCTGTGGTAAGTGCAGTTATTAGGAGCTCGGAGAACACTTTCTTGCATTTGCCGGAAGCCTTATGATTGGAGGGCCATTGCTTGTGACCAGTATGATGAGTGGTACCACTTTGATTCCATTAATCTGCACAAACCAACTCCCAAGACCTTCTATGGTCCCGCATTATGCATATCAACCTAGAATCTTATCCAAAAAAAGCTAGTCTGAAAGGGTAACTTGGCTACGGTGATCAATTGGATCCGAAAGGGCTCGAGCAGTGTCAGCGGAGTTCATTCCTTGTTCCGCGATATTTGAATAATGGTGAGTGAGGGTGTTACATTTCAGGCTATACCATCACATGTTGGGCTACATGCCGAAAGTTGTACCTCTCTTCTAAGGGATAGGAGGTTCTAGATTTAAACCTTGGTGACAATGTGCCCCAAGGGTGATTCCAATGGCAGTGTCTCACCTGTCTTTCTGAAAAAAGAAAAAGAGACGAAGTTATAAAAAGATCTTAGTTTTTCTCATGTAGCTTTTTTGAAACTAATCACTATATAATGCAGTGAGAAACCACACATTCTTTTGAGATGTGAGAGATTAGTTGTGGTCCTTTATTATGATCCGCAAATTAGATATTCACGCTTTACATCGATTGGAATGATAGCCTATTGTTACAAAAATAATGTTGAGATTCTGCACGTAGGTAACAACGTACCCTTTTCCTTCATGAATTGTAAAATGTTCTTGCGCCAATTATTTTTTGGCTTCATTTATGTAAAAATCTTCATCGTTTCAGCATGTTCAAACTGATGATTTTATTAAATTTTGTTTTGCAGATCATACACCGACAAAGAGCGTCGCACATCCCCAGCTTGCCATAGTGAAACAAAAATACATCTTATAAAAGTTAGGTTCGGCTCAGTTTCAGGATATTTTGTGCTCGCATTCCCCAGGTTGTATTTATACTAGGGTGATATGATACAACTGCAGGTCTAGTTCACATCAAAGGATGTAGGTTAAAGTTGCTTCGATCAATTCTTTAAGATCTTACGGTGAAATTGATCATTTGTGGAAGAAAACAAATGGCCTCTTCAAAGAACAAATAGAAGATGCCGAAAATTTGAATTATTTTCGGTTCCAACATGTAAATGAATAATTCCTGTGACTTATTTGTTTCATTGTTTTTTTCTTTCTTTGTATTGACATGTCACAGGTTCAATAAGCAAAAAGATCATAGCATCTTTCATATTATCTTGGCTGCATTGCACACACCTTTAGCATCACTTCACAAACCTAGAATCAACCCATATAAGACTTGTTTCAGCCCTTTAATTTCTTGAAGCTGAGGTAGGTCTTTAACCTTTTTTATTTTATTAACTTTTATACAATAAGTAGTCCTTTTATATAGGAGTGATGAATGTGTGAAGGAAAGAAATAGGTCTCCTCAACCAATGTCCCTTCTCATGCCCCCTTTTGAGGGGGCATCATTACGAACTGGTTAAGCTGATAGAATGAGATAGACTTATTTATATATTTTATATTTTCTTACACTCCTCCTCACATGTGGCCATGTGGGCCAGACTTTCTTGGGTGAGGACCTCTGCTCTGATACTTTGTTGAAATCACCACTTGTCCCAAAAGCTTAAGCTGATAAAATGAGGTAGATTTATTTATATATTTTATATTTTCTTACATTTTTACTTGTTGGTTGTATAGCATTCCCAATTCCCATTGTATATGAATGGGCTCTCAATATCATCTGCTGGGAGTTGCTGCCACTGTGTGCTTGTGCTGGGCTACTTTGCTGCATGTCAATCATTAATATTGGCCATTGATATTCCATCTCCCCCAGTGCCTCTGGTGTCTGGTTTCCCTTAAACCTTTTCAATCAACCTTTTTCTCATTTCCATTTTGTTCCAAAATACAAAAATGAACAGGTGAATTACTGATGGGCCATTTACTTTTTAATTCATTTAGCAAATCTATCCACATCTGGTGAGAAAATTATCAGTCCTACAGAAATATGAGGTTATCATATCTTAGGCATAATGGTCTGATGCCAGGCTGAATTAATGCATCATATATAAGAAGTCTACTACTTGTTGCTTTGCTTCTGTGGATGAAGTTGATTTTGTTTTCGGATATTCTTGCACCATGATCACTTTATTCTTCAGGTGTTTGACTGCAACCCTCGAGTGTTTCTGGCGGTCCATTCTACAATTTAAGCTGGGAAAAGTAATATATATGCTGTTATTAGTTGATGCGAGGACTGTTTCATGAGGGATCATATCTCATCATCACTTCCGTTGTTACAGAAATATCTTCTTAATGCATTCACCACGATGCCGACCACTGGAAAAGATAGAACGCAATGTGATAATGTGCTGAGATTCTTGTGATACTGGAGAATCTCCCTTTAATCCATATGCTGAATATAAATATAATGAGAGCTTCCAACATAACAATGCAGCCGCTATCTTTCAGTTTACATGGGTGCATGCTTTCATCTTATTTGATATGATGTGGATAAAATACTCACTGAGAATTATTTTACGATAAGATCTAAAGAAGAAAACCCCAAGCTTTTACTCATTGGGAACGAGAGGTTTAGCACCAACCATGTCGATCGAAGTTTGTCAAATTATATATGCAATGATATCATTGTTCTTGGCTCAAATAATTTTAGTGGCTGTGGGTAGGTCCTGATCCTCGTGGGTGTACAAGAGGAGACAAGGTAGCCATCAACCTCGGCACGATCGCGTATGATTGATGGGTCTGCTTCACCTGGAGCTCGACATGCATCGCCGTCGGCCATGGCCCAGGAGATGAGGCTCCAGCTCTTGCACATGGGAACCTAAAGAAAAGGTACCAGGGTTAGCTGGACGAAAGGGAAAGAAGTAATGGCCCTCGGTGCGCCCCACCGCGCGGGGGGAAGCGAGCTGTCCCCAAGTGCGCCGGGCCGGGGCGCACGCGGACGTAAGCGCGACGCGCGCGCGTGGGGCTCGCCGGCCTCACCATCCGGCCGCGGGTCGCTGTAGGGGTATGGCGTCGGTGCCCTTCGCTCCAAACACCTGCACATGACCCTGCCTTGCCGGAGTGAGAGAAAAGTTGGCCACCAAGTACACAATGGAGGGGTTTGTGGCCTCTCCCTCCTCCCAGTGGCGTCGATGATGTGCCCTTCTAACGGAGAAAAAGTGGAGCCGCGAGGCTGGTTTCCTTCGCCACAAAGGTGGTAGCCTCGTGGTAAGAAAGCGATAATTTTGCTTGAGTTGTCCGAATTCGAAACGTACGGACGTCGATTAAATTAGAGGACCAGATATCCCACATCCGGATGGCTTGCTGGCAGATATACTTTCCTTCCATCTGTACCAAGATGGTGCTAGGGTTACATACCCATACGTGAGGCGGTGAGCCCACGGGTCGGGGATGGCACGCGAAAATCTCCGACCTGTATCAAACATTTCTTAGTTGAAGAAAGGCTCAGTGAGGGCTGCTACGTGGGTGAGTTGGTCCCTCCCCTCCCCTTCTATTTTTCACCAAAAAAAAAAAAAGAGAAAAGGCTGGTTTCCTTCCTTTCCGCATGCATTATTGATGCAAGATGGAACGCACAAACTTCACCTTATACCTCGTGTGGCCAAGGTTTTTTCCCCTTTTTTTCATCATAAAGATCAGGAAACTAAGTGTAGTTGAATCGTACGAGCAACTTGGCCATCTCGTACAACCATGTCGCAATAAACGACATGCCCACATCTAGATGATCAAGTTGGCCATCATTTCCAGCTCTGCTGCCTGATCGAGTTGTGCTCTCCATCTTGAGCTCCTGTCCTGTTCGGCTCGGCTCGTTGTCCCCTATTTCTTGCATTAGTGCACATGCACATTCCCGTCATTTGACGCATCTTCGGCCCATGCATTGAATGCTACACGTCTGCAATCATACACATTAATTCGATATCAAGGATCTCACATTAATGTTGAGATTTGGATCTTTAAACTTCCTTTTTTGTGAATAATGTACGTAGTAGTTGCACGCTACCAAGGCTTGGTGGAGATTTCATGCTCAAAAAGTGCCGGAATTTTTCGCAGTATCTAAAGTAGGCTAATTCCATGAGGTGGATCTTCTTGCCCTTTTAACGGCATAAAAACAATAGTCAAGAGAGAAAGGGAATTAGGTGAGAGAAAGGTCAATGAAGCTCCGGTCTAGATGACTTTTTTTGTGGCTAATGATTCCGAAAAAGTTTTTTGCACCTGTGAGAGAGAGAGCTGCCTAGAGTGTTCAACAACTTATTATGTTTTGACTTTTTTGGATGTATTCATACTAAAATTATATGAGTCCTCCATCATAGCAGCAAAAAAAAAGAAAAAGGGGACTAATTTATTCTTCTTATTATTGAGCTAAAGAAAGTGTTCATACATTGGTTAGTCTTCCTATGCGGCTCATCACTCCGGAAGTTTTATCGGAAAGAACCATGCATGATTCTATTTTAGCTCTACTATATTGTTTTTTATTATCTGACTCTTTGAGCTATACTCATAACTGTTGTGTGTGAGCCACCGATGATGTACCAAAAAAAAAAAAATATCGCATTAAATACGCATGTTGCTAGTTTTGCTTCTTGCTCTGGTTTTTGTTTTATGATATCCCCTTGGTTTTGAAACGCATCAAATTACAGCAATTTTGTTGCTTTTGCTGGTACCTCTCGAAAGAGTGCAGTATTTACTCAGTGGGCAAACGTGGGTGGACATGATCCAGCAACGTATCTATGTACAGATTTTAGACTTGCCCCGAGAATCTTGTAACAACTAAAGAACTACGGAAAAAAGAAAAGAAAAGGAGGATAGAGAACTTAAAGAGAAGTTCTCCAGCTTATTCCCCTCCCCGAGATATCCTGATCAACAACCATAAGCTGCCCACTTGACAAAGCCACTTCAATCCCATCTATAACCCCTCTCACATTGATGCAACCTTCCAAACCTCCCATATCCTCCAAACCATCAGACTTCAGAGCTCAGCCTAGCTTCTCTGGTTATCTCTCAAACATCATAAGTTCATAACTTTGTAGGCTGAGACATGTACTTTTGGTTTTGTAACATAATGGCAGAGTGATAGATGGGGAGCATTCTGATTGAGCTTTTTTGGTAGTGCTAGTTGTAATCTTTATACCCCACTTTTTTTTTATTATTATCCTTCCTTGCTCGGCATTGTTCAGATAGAATAATTGAGAAGGTTTAAGCTTTCTGTTGAGGCAAGATAGTAATATAATTCAACCGGATGTCATTTTCTTGGACAGATGAAGTGCTCCACTTTCTTCCTATCGAGGTTGGAGCTTGATTGCTGCTCATGCCGGTCGTTGGCATAGCGAGAATTATACCCTTCTCTTTGTATCGTCTCTACCGACATTCGCCATACTGTCGTCCCCACTTATTTGACAAGAGTACTTGTTTTGTTTTCTTTTATTGTGCTGTCCTGTCTCTTCCTATGAGAGATTCCATCTTATAACCTTTTTTTTTTTTTGGATCACAGCAAAGCTTAGCTTGAACCGGAATCAAGTGAATAGTGCTCCAATTTTTTAACAAGAGTACTGTAAGTAGGAGAATAAAACAATACAACAAGAAGACAAAGTACCCAAGCTTGCTAATGAGATCAACAGTTGAATTAATTAGTAATGTTGATTACTTTTAACATTGCATATCATCATTATTCAGAGGCAGAAAGATTAAGTTAGATGGTACTTTGAACAATTCCGTGGAACCAG
Organism: Phoenix dactylifera; assembly: GCF_009389715.1. NCBI lineage: Eukaryota > Viridiplantae > Streptophyta > Magnoliopsida > Arecales > Arecaceae > Phoenix > Phoenix dactylifera. The sequence continues at coordinate 4,489,249 of NC_052409.1, read as the reverse complement.
AAGGGTGTTATATATTTCCCAGTTGGTGTGGCATTTAAAGCAAAACTTGTCTTAAGAAGTTCTTTCCCTCTAAGGCAGAGCAGCTGGAAGAAATCCAACTGTGGGAAGCGACCGCCTCCATTATATTGCTTGAAGAGCATGGGCCACCTTTCAACAATGGATGTAACACCCATTGTGGTTGCCAGTTACAAAAATACTCCTAGTAACGTCAACTAGCCTACTTTCTTCTTCTTCAAAAAAAAAAAAAAAAAAAAACCTTCAACTTGCGTACTCAAACTATCCGAGAGTCCGACAGTAATAGATCATGGAAGTTAACTCATGCCATTTCAAGCGATTGATAATGGCCAAGCAACAATCAAATTCATAGTATTTTGCAATAGAACTCTTTTATGGTAATTTGTGGGCTTAAGAACTTACACGCCAAGGATTAATTTTCCAACACTGCTTTAAAACATATTTTCTTATGGACAGATATATGCTTATCAAATGCCATCTCTTGAGAAAACAATTACTAAGGCTGTGAATGAGATATTTCATATTCTCAATGGAATGGTTATCATCATGTCAATATTTACACACACAAATACAGAGCAAGGCCTTCGTATTTTTTCACCAAGATTTTATCCAGGAACTTCCGAGTAGAGCTAGAAAAACCAACGGCTAGCTATATATTCCAGCTCTACCATGTACAAGTGTCCAATTAATATAAAAAATCATTTTTATACAAGTATATAAAAAAAGTTATATCCTGCTTTAGTATATATTCTTCTAGTTAAGCATGTATATACGTCACATATCCCAGGTTCCTTCACTACAAAGTCTCGCAAATTTTAATACTGAAAAATCCACCAAGTAATATAAGTATTACAATCGAACAAACAATAAGATATTAGTTTCATAGAAAGAAAAAGGGATGGGAAAAACGAAGGAGAAAAGCCAAGTAGATTAGAGAAGAATTCCTCAACTGTAATATATATAAACTAATGTTATAGTTGAACAAAAAATGAGAATACTATTACATTCCTAGAAAGAAAAGCCCAAGTAGGTTAGCTGAGGGTTTTTCCTTCACCAAATAATAAAAGTATGATGATTGAATGAGGAATAAGGATGTTAGTTTGATAGAAATAAGAAGGGGTGGGAAACGGAAACAAGAGAAGCCAAAACTAGGTTAAGAGGAGGGCATTTAGGTCGTGTGGCGCGGGAACAGCATACCTTAAATGGCCCCCGCTTCCCGCTCGGCCTCACGTCCGAACCGTAGTGAAGCACAGCAACGACGACTGCAACTCCCGCTCTGTAACTTTCACCATTCCAACCTCCCCCATCCCCCCCAAAGCTCTCCCCTTTCTTTATATATATGCATATATATGCTTCTATTGATATACAAATAAAACCACAAACCTTCCCACTCCACTGCACCATGGTATGCGTATAGGTGCAGAGAGAGAGAACGGGGAGGAGGAATAAAGCTGAGAAGAGAGATATGTGTCGTGGAAGAATTGAAGAGATCTGGTGTGGGCAGCTGATGGAGAACTCCAAAGGGATCGCATTGATCTCTCTCTCTCGGTTGATAACGTAGCGAGATCATGCGATTCCTTTGGAATTATCCGTCTGTTGCTTCTTCTTCTTCTTCTTCTTCTTCTTCTTCTTCTTCTTCTTCTTCTTTCATGTGAACTGGCGCGACAATTTGTTTGTCTCTCCAGTTAGACATTGGAGGCATCATTTAGAAGGTATGTGCTCTAATCTTGATCTACGTAAGATGACATATATATGAAGAAGACTTGATGCCTTCTTGTAAATGGGAATGTGAGAATTATTTATTTAATTTTCTATTATTTCTCAAATATATAATTTCTATCTTTTTTAAGTAATATAATTATATGAATGGATAAAGCGAGGTCTTTATTAAAAAGAAAACAAAGGAATTTTCCTGATAAATTACAGAAGATGTAATTTGGCTCGCAGTCTGATCTATTTGTAGGTACTCTCAATTCATGTCATAACGAGACGAGGCAGATACAACAGCCTTCATGAGTGCTGCACATGGTTTAGAGATATCAGTGCGGATCTAAATTTGGATAGGAGTATCTGAAAATTTGGATACATCCAATCCAATGATCTGGCCTGAAAACATATATATAAATTGAGGCCCGAAGTTGGCCATAGACATGAATGCACATTATCATTTTGTCATTGTTTGTTTGATCATTACAGGTGGTTCATCAAGTTTGTGACTCGTACGTCTTGAATACATCACGCAATTGCCTCTTTTTTTTTTTTTTTTGCCATGGATAATACAGTGGTAAGCATATTTCCATGGCAAAATCTCTTATTTTTACCTATAGTTATCTTTCATATGAATAGAATAGACTTTAAAGCTAAATCCACAATTAACAAAATCAGTATTGATCTCTTCACATAGCTAGGCTTCCCTTGGGTCGACTTGTTTGTTTGACAATTTTCCCCAATCTTCTTGAGTTTTAAGTGTCTTCATGTTTGAACCGGAGGGTCTAGTTTATTCAGCCCCACCATCGATCCATGCATGAATCAGTAACCTACAGTACTGGCGATTGAACCAGTTGGGTATATGAGCATCCTCTCTTGTTCAAGCACCCACCATTAATGGATCCTTCAATAACTAGCTAGAGAGGGTACGTGATCATGGCTATTATTTTGTTTACATTTATATTTTGTGAGCAGGATGAATTTCAGCTTTTCTCTCCCTCAAAAAAAGAAAAAGAAAAAGAAAAAAAAAAAGAAACAGGAGGAGAGGATCCAATCTCATTTGGTCAAGAAAAACATCAGCACCAAAGTGACTTTGATTAATTTATCAGTAATTGTAATTATTTCATAAACACTATAATCCAGCAGCACTATTCCTCCTACATGACATGGCTCCTACATGGTGCTTGGTGAGTGGCACAGTCCTCACACCAACCTCACTGGCCTTCGTGCATTACATCGATTCCCTTGTGCCACATAGAACAATGAATGGAGTGGAGATGATAGTGATGCTAGAGAAGTTCCTCTAATTGGATGTGCCACTTCTCCATTTTCTCTTTGGCTAAACTCCACCCATAAGGAATATTGATCTGTCTTAATTTGTTCGAAACGAATCCCAACTACAAATAATGTGGTCGTTGGCACCGGATGTGGAAGAGAAGGAATTCCACACCTAGAAGATCTTGTGAGAGGGAAGGCATTGTCAGGATTAGTTGCATGTGTGACTGAATTTGTCACAGAAGACTTATGAGACATATACCGGAAATCCTGTGGAGTGATTGCTGTTCAAGAAGCAGTTAAAGAACCTTTTTTGCTATAGGAAAGTTGTCTCAATATATTGTGTGTTTTTTTTTAATACTTCTGGGGAGCTGTCTGAACTTAATTTTACAGTATAAGAGTGGATGCAGTAGTTTTAATACTGCATGTCAAGGAGATTGGAAACTTTAAGAAAGTGGGAGTTCATGTTGAATTGTGGAGTTAAACAAGCCAAACAGAAGTGAATGCAGAATCATAACAGGTAAATTAAACTAGGAGATATCAACTTATAATGGCATGTAGGCATTTTTATTAATTGTTGGAAGATTTTACAACATAATGAGCTGTAATTATAAGGCTCTTAAGCTTAAAGGAAGCCGACCGAAACTAGGTCATACAATTTGCCTGTCTCTTCTCTCTTGCTGCATTGTCTAACTAATTAGCTGGCTCATTATTAGTTCTTCTGATGTGATGAACTTTTGGGGCCCTCAAGCTGTTCCATAAGCAGCTTAACATTGAAGAGTGGAGGATCCAAATACAATGATAGTTTAACCTTTTGATGGAGTAATTTTGTCAAGGAATAAAGTTCAGTCTCCAAGGATGACATGCATCATGCTTAAAACTTTGACTTATAGTGATTTTTTTTCCTTTCTGGCAAATGATTGTTGGAAGAAAATACTTGGTTATGCTAGTAGCATTTGGGTTGCAAAATATACTTTTGTAGGCAAGGGAATTATACCTTCAATCTATTTTGGTCAAGACCTAGGAAGTTCAGTAACACATCATCATCAGCAACACCAATAGCATCATCATCATCATTAAGCAAAAAAGTTTTGTACTATGTCACCTCGCCATAGCTTATAAGTTGCTTTCCCCTGTAAAAACAATGCAAAATGTTCAAGCAATGCACAATTATATGAAGTAACTACTCGCCAATAAACATGTGATGTTCAGTATGGTTTAAGACACATCCATTTCAATCCAAATCTTCCACATATGATCAAGGCTTCATTAATCACAGAAATCTCAAGGACTTGAGTATTGTTCCTTCCGAATTTCTAGCCCTGATTGACCACACCTTGTAGTAGCTATCTAATTCTTAATTACTCTATTAAAACCATTTTCTTCTTTTTTTTTTAACTCCCATCATCAGTCTGAAAAACAGAAAAAAAAATATGATTAGTGGCATCAAAACTGATGCTTGTGATCACTTTTGAAAAATACTCCTTGTTAGGAGCGCTTTTAAAAGAAACATTTCCCATTGCAAATCTACACTTTTTCATATCAAGTGTCTCTAACTTGAGGTCACATCTTAACAAATATTTATACAGATGATCTTGGAGGATGCAACTGTCAATCTTCTCCTTTTTTTTTTTACATACCTTTGATCATCTTTTGACCAAATAGAAAATAAACTACTTTGTTGTTAGAATGCTCTAGGCCACCCATGGGCACGGACCCGCTCTTCTAATCCATACCTGCGTGCTTTCCTCCCGTTAAAAGCTAAACATTAGGCCCAACAATTGGACGACTATAAGTTGGGCCTCGTTTATCAGAGTCTGGTCTCAAAACTAATTTTCTGAATTAAGGGTAGGATAGCCCAACTGAATAGGATATCAACGGAACCGATATCCAAATATTTTATTTGTCTCCGAAGTCCGAACCGAATGAGATGATTTTATTCAAAATTAAATGAAGATGGTTTTGGTGATAAATTTAAAAATAAAAAATTGTTCTATTTTAGTTTTGGTTACGACTTGGGTGGTTTATTATTCAGAAACCAAACCCGGTACGAACCCAACACTAAACCAGAAATCTAATCCGAAATTGAATATACTCGATATTTAATATCCATAATACTCTTTATTAGATGAGCTGTTACGAATTATGTCATAAAAATTATAAATAATATTATTAATTTGGTTATTTATATGTAAAAATTTTGAAATGAAGAAAAAAAGTTAAACTGTTTTTGCTTTTTCGATTTTGGTTTTAGCTTTATGGTTTTCGCAAGAAAATAATAATGCAACCAAAATCATATTAGCCCAAGACCGTCAACCATAATGTGGAAAAAAAAAAGAGAGCAAGATACATAAAGAACTCCAAAGATGAATAAGTGTGAACAATTAATTGAAGCAACTCAATAAAAAGATGGAAAACAATCAACTTGTGGTTATATTCCAAATACAACCGATAGAAAAGTATATTACAGACTTTATGAAAACTTCTAGTATATGCATTCACATTAATTGCATATAAGTATATGAATATATTAATGATCCTTAAATAAATCTAGATTAATATGTATCTAAACTATTCTAAAAAATCAACTTTACTAATTTCGGTAGTTTTTTTAATAGCGACAATGATTTTCTATTTCATAAATCATTTGATTTTAGTTTTGATTTTGAGAGGCAATGATTGATTTGGGTTTTAGTTTCAGGTTTGATTTTTTCATTAACCGCATCGAATCCTCTTGCAAGCATCTACCACTGAGTCATATTCACATTTACAGAACACCATAGTTCACCGGGCTCGTATGGAAGTCAGGAATTAGAGCACGTTGAGACCTAAATAATGATAGTATTGAAGGACCTCCCTCTCTTCTCTCACTAACAACAAGAAAAAGAAGCAAGCCATGGATCAACTCTTATAACTTATTAAAGGTTGCATTCAAAATTAACAACTAGCATTTCAGTGGTCATCCGTTAAAATCTAATCAACTTGTTATTGACTCTGGCTTACTGAATCCAGGCTCGAGCTGATCCCAACCTACAGGTCAATCGTTGGGTTTGATAAGGAACCGATAAAGATTTAACCCACATCCGATCTAGGGATGGTAATTTATGATCCGACCCGCAAACGACCCGCTTTTAGTATATTTGGATTTGATATAAATGAATTTATATCGTAAATGGGTCAACTAGCCTAAACTTGTTTATTAAATGGATTTGAATCAGATTTAAACTTTTAACTCATCTAATAATTGAGTTGGGTTATGACCCCATCCGTTTGACCTATTCAATTTCTGTAAAACTTACTTGATTTATTTTTAACCTATTTAACCCAACTAGCTTAACTTGTTTAAATCAATTTAATCCATTTAAAATCTGTCGAATCCATTTAATTTATTTAAATAAATAGGTTATATAGGTCAAATTAGGTTATTTTTTTAATAAATAGGCTAGGCCAGATTTAGGTTGATAAATTTTTGGGCCGGTCCATATCCGACTGGGACCCAGATACTGTAAGAGTGGCATTTCCGTAATATTAACCCATGGGGGATCCAGGGCTTCATTTTTCGGCACAAGGATCCATAGCTTCTACAGGGACCCGAGAGGCAAAGAAAGCAGGCAGTAGAGAGAGCGAGGGAGAGAAAAAGATGTCGAAGAAGAACAATCTAGCGAAGAGAAAAAAACAGCACGAGTTCGACCTCCAAAGTAAACCTTGGATTGGAAAGAATTATCCTTCTGATTTATATTACTGTTGTAGTTTCGATTAATCCCATCTTCTTATCTTTTTTTTTTTTTGGTTTGGTACAATTAGGGGAAAAGGTGGAAAAAGAAAAGAGAGAAAAGAAGCTGCAAGCAAAGAAGTCCAGGATGAAGGTGAGAACATTGCTTTTAATATCCCCTTCATCTCTTTATAATTTTAATATTATCTGGATTTTTTTTCCCTTCTTAGGGTTTACTGTTTTGATATGGATCATCAAAATTGCTTCTTTTTCTTTCCTTTTATGTCGTTTGGATTATTTTCGATTTGTTATTTGTTTTCATTTAATAACTATTGGCAAAATGCTCCAGTTATTCAGGAGATTATGCCTGAGAGACATCTTTACTAACTGATAAATATGAACCATGTTCTTCGTCAGCTAGAAGGAATGTCTTTATTTTCTTATCTTTTTAAATTAGCTTACTGAGACTTCTCAAAAGATATTGGATATGTCTAGGTTGAAGCTGCTTTACTTTAGTAACTGGAAGGACTCATTCACCAAGAAAGAACTGAGAAATGGAACTTATCAGAGTGCAGACCGATGCCATTTGTGTGAATAAATGGCATAATATGGCACGGTACATTGTATCATGCAAGCTTCTGGTCTATACAGATACGACGTGCGATACTGTGAACCTTGATCTTAGGCCACAGCAAATGGTACAGGACAATGTAAGCACCTTATGAGTACTGATTGCCATGCTTTGGTACCACAGAATAAAATCCAGTATGTTACCTCAAAACTTAAGTTGGTATATTTGATGTTGGTGCGGCGGAAAAAGTGTTACATTCTGGCTAGATGGTACTATACACTGATATACATCATATTCCAATAACTACATGACCTTATGATAAGGTTCTCGGCACTTTCATTGATTGTGGGATGCAGGTTTCTTTTTGTTATTTTGCTTACACATTAGATCATTTTAAAAATAGTCTGTTTCCAATCCTTCTCTTCTTTGGGATCCTTTTAGTTTATATACCATGTGCCAACTGAACTTGGGGTTTCAGCCCTGGGTTTAGGAATGCGCCTTCCACAAGATTTACGTTTTGCTTCAAGCATGATTATGACCTTGCTGCATCAATGCACTTTGATTGTGAAGTACTTGGGCGCTCGTTTTGAATTCTATAAATTCTATGTATATTATTGGTGTAAAACAATGCATGGAGACATTATATGCATCCTTGTTTTTTCATTGTCTTGTAACAAGACAAATTTATCACTGTAGTGTACAAGCTACCATACCTCACGTTAAGCACAACATTCTTTGTCGTTCTCTTGTATTATAGTAACACTAGTCATTTCAAGCATTCATGGCAGCAAAAGAGTATGCTGTTCTGCATGCACTATACTTTGATGGTATGCTTTTGTTGCCCACAATATCTAAGGTAACTATTGGATTTAAACAAACAGTATACTCTTGATCTATCTTTATTATGATAGTTTCTTGTGTCGTACATGTTCTAACATCGTATAAGCTGACATATTATTTCTCGTAATAGAACCACTTAAATCTTGATGTATGGACATCTTTAGACTATAGGATTCCCATATGACTAGACAAATTACGGGAATTCTTGATGGAAGACATATTGAGTTGTTTCTTTGATTGGCTGTGAAACTTTACTGAGTGGTATGACATTGTGCAAGAGACTTCGTTAGAAAGATTTTGCAAATCAAAGCTTTATGCATGCTAGTATACTAGGAAGGATATAGCAAGAAATGATTATATTAGTGGAGTTATATAGTTAAAGACAAAGTGACAAAGAATTGATTGAGATGGTTTGGAACATGTATAATGAAGCTTGAGGCATCTTCAATATGAAGGAGTATTTCATTAGTTGTTGAAGAAGAGTGGAAGATGAGGGGAAGATCTAAGGTAACATGGATAGAAGTTGTTAGGAAGGATATAAAAATGCTTGAAATGACATGGAAGCCTAAATATCAACTTTTGACAAATTTGGATTCATAAAATTGACCCCACATGGTTAGAACAAGGTTTGATGATTATGGTTATGCATGCTACATACTATTATTAATATGATTCCATTTAAGATTTGGCCTCTTATTAATGGATTGTAGTTAGTAAATGAATTTTTTATACCTTGAGATCCAGTTTAGAAAAGTTCTGTTTGATCTTGCTCAGAAATTAAATAAGTCTTTCTTTGCTCCATGCTTACTACTGTCATCTGTTTAGCAAATCTTGGTTCTCCATTATGAGATATTTGGTGTCTAATCGTATCAACCGATATAGTTGTAACCATGCATGAGGGCAAGAGAATGTCATGCATAATGGCCACAAATGCCTCTGCCTAGTGAAGGATGCTCTCTATTACATGGATTGAAATAACGAGTGATGATATGTGGGAGGAAGGCAACTTTTTTCGTGTTGTGCATTAGTGTGTCCATTTCTTATTTTGCACAAAGTATTGCCACACAATATATTGTATTCTCTTCATGCCTTTTCAGTTATGCTTTCCAGAAACTTGTACCCACTGGACCTTTCTTTTGCTCTTTGATCATGCTGTACATTTCATGGTACTCTGGATCAAGACTTGTAAGCTTGAAGCTCCCTGCTGTTTTTAAATTGTTTTGCCCAAACTCTGGACCACGTGCAAGTCATGATGAAAATCCAAGTCTTGAAAAATAAAAATGCAATAAGGCCCTATTTGGCAAGGGCAGTAGAGCTTTTATAAAATGTTGTTTACTATTTGGTAATTATATTTCTAAAGTATCGTGAAACTTTAACATGTGTTTGGTAAACAAACTAAGAAAATACTTTTGGTATGACAAAACGACCATAAAGGACATTGCATAGTATTATACAATAAAACATAATAAAATATAATATATATTAATACATAAATATATGATATAGTGTAATATTACTGTAATGTAATATAATATTATTATAATATAGTAATATAATATTATATATTATAGCATAATAATTTAATATAATATTAAATTATTTAACATAATATATCAATGTATTATGATATAATGTAATATAATATTATATTTATAGTATGATCGGCTGATGTTGCACCGCACTGCAGATGATCCTAGTCATTCGTCATCCATGATTGTAATATCCACGCCTAGTCTTTTTCTTCCGCAAGAGTAGAGAACAAAAAAAGAAAATAGTTGGGGGAGAGACAAACAAAAAGCAGAGAGAGTAGAGAGAGAAGCTAATTCGCCTTTCCATAAACACTCTCCTTAAGAAACCCGCCCCAACCGATCAAAGAACGAAGTAAGAGAGAGCGAGAGAGGGAAATAGAGAAGAGAGAATGGACTCTGCCGCTCTCGCGACAAGGCTTCTCAATGCGATCCCTAACCATAATTCCTCTTCCCCGTTGATCTCCACAAGGTGTCAGCCATCACGGAGGCGGCTTCCTCTATCACCAATTGCGGTCAGTATCCTCTCTGATGCGTGGTCCATGCTGAGAGGTGGACCGCGATGTCGCGGTCCATGCTCAGAGGTGGACCGCGATGTCGCGGTCCTCTCTATCCTCTTTGATGCTGACTGCGAGAGTAGGTGGAGGACGAGGAGAAAGAGAGGAAAAAGGAGAAAAGAGATTGATGGAAGAGAGGGACGACTCTATGATTGTTTCAGAAGGAAGGGAGAACAAAGCTATTTTTTTTGCTAAAACAAAATTCAAAATGATGGATATAAAAATAGAAAAAAAAAGGAATACCTTGTTCACGGAATCTGTTCGCCGATTAGGATTTCTTGTTGTGACTCCTGCAGATTTTCATGATTATAAAGGGACATTTTTTGCAATTATTATATTTTATTATGGGTATTTTGGTTCAAAAAAAAAATTATAACTCAAAACAGTTTTCCGATAGGGCCTAAAAGTGCTTTTTCGAGTGCTTTTTCGAAGAAGCTCCAAATTGAAGCTTCTCCCAAAAAGATGTTTTAGTTTTCTGGTAAAGCTAAAACAGCTTTCCGAAATTTTTACCAAATACCCTTATTTTATCTAAAAGTGCTTTTTAGCCCTCTAAAAGCTCTGCCAAATGAGATTATGGATGATAAAATATTATGAACATAAAGGAATGTGTGGCTTATTGGAGGAAGTATTCTTTAATTGATTTAAGATTCTCAAGTCTAATCCTGCATGTTTCTAACATTGAAGAACAAATAATAACTCTTAACCAAATGCTGAGCAATAAAGTGGATCCCAACTATTTCAGTGCTGCTGCTGTCATTGTTACCGAAAAGTTGTTTGTCTATGTTTTTCCGCCACTTCCCCCCTTCTCAATCTTCTTACTGCTTTAGTTTTTCCGTCTACTTAGCTGATGAGAGATGGTTGTCATGCTGTGACCATGATGTTTGCATATGCAATTACTGATGCATATTATTACTTTAGCCTTTTATGGACTCTATGTGTTTTCTTGATTCAGATTGATGTTAGTGACATGAAAAGAAAGAAGAAAAGTTCAGGAATGTTTCAGATTGGGAAGAAAAAGGTGAAAACCAGATTGTCAGCTTTGGCGAAGGCTAAAGCAGCCCAAGCAATGGAGATTGACAAACAGTCTTAGATTTATGTATATGGTTAAGTCACCATTCTGTAGTTTGTTATACTACGGTGACTCAGTAAAGTGTGCCATTTACTTTGACCCTTTCAGCACAGTTTTGCAGCTGCAGCGGCACTTTCTGACCTTTGGCTATCTTCCTTCTGCTAGTGTACTTGCCATTTGTTCTGCAAGTGGATAGCATCGAATTGAAATCTCATGTTTCTGCTGGTTGACTTGGCTGTGTTGATGGTGTGAAAATTACACTATTCTCTAAATGGTCTATAATGCACCTAAGAGTTGATTGCCCCATGACAGGCATTGGAGTAAAGTAGGAGCGACTTTCTGTTTTTTTTTTTCTTTTTGGCTTTATTGCGGATGCTTCTTTCATGATATATTGTTATAGATTGTAAAGAACCTGCACGGTTGATATTGCTTGTTCATAAAGGTTTATGATTCATGCCATTTTATAATTCTATCTTCGTGGTTTTAATTTGGTGGACATTGCGCCAGCAGAACCAGATATATTATGCTAAATTTTGTTCTGCAAACAAACAATACAGAAAAAAGACTCACTGGATGAATCCGAAAACTCTTTTGCTTTGTATATTTGGATTCTAGATGTAGAAAATCAGCAATATCTTCTCCTTTTAGTTGGGAGGTGGTGGTTATATTGAAGGATACCTTTTGAAATTGATTATGATGCACAATTGTTGTATCTAGGCAAATTTGGTTAGTCAGATCGCATGTTATACACTATAAACACATTCAGTGAAATCTTCATAGTTAGCTTTACTTGTGCTGTATATTAATTTTTCCACTCGAAAACATTTGCATTGGTCTGTCATATTAATGAACCATCATTGATGGACGTTGCACACGACACGATCAATTGGACTCGACGGTCCGGTGCTGAAGTCACTTACTCTCTGTCTAGTGAGAGTAGGGCTTTTTTTCATAGTAATAGTGGGCGGGTTTTATGAGATTTAATCTATGCCGGCCGTCGGAATCAAAGGAAGGCCGAAGAATCGTTCGATTCATTAAGGGGGACGGTCTATTTGTAAGGCGGACGGAAACCACTATAGACAAGACCTCCCAGCCTTCATTTTTTTTTTTTTTTGTATAGTCCGGAGGCCGGCTGCAGCAGAGCTGCAAGGCATAGTGGCGCCTGGTGCGATTCCCAGACCTAGCAGCCAAACCCAAATTATTGACTTCAAAAAAAAAAAAAAGAGGAACATATTAGGGGTCCCGTTTTTGTGTATGAAAGTGAGGGGAAGGGGGTCATGATCTTACCCATTTGGTGGGGTAAGCTCCTCCACCCTTATCCTCTTGGTGGGATATTCATCCATCAAGGAAACGAACATCAGTGGTCCCTTCCAGCTCCAGAGAGCTTGAATCAGGGAACATTGAGGCATAGGTTCTCTCTTGATTGGTGGTAATAGAATGATGATAGATGACAAACTGAGAACTTGGAGGCTACTTTGTTCTTAAGGATAAGGAGATGGTGGAAGCCACGAGGTTCAGGCTCCCAAGAATTACAAGCAGGGGCCCATGTTGAAAGAGATCCTCATCCATTTGCCGTGCAGGATATTTCGGCGTTTAATGCCAAACGAGTCATCTTCTCTTTGGTCTGGTCTTTGGCCCACCATCGAGCTAGTGGCCTTCGCTTAACGGGATGGTGCTTCCTTCTTAGTGGAAGCCATGGGTGGAATATTTGAATCAAGAGTGCAGTTTGTTCAAAGAACAGTTAATGATGCTGTTATCTCAAGACATGACATTTTCTTTTTGAAAGATTATGTTGCGTTTTGAACTTGATGGCAGTAATTTAACTTCAGTCGAATTCTTGGACAAATGCTTGCTGAAACATTGTTGTTGTTCATTAGAACTTAAGTAGGAAGAGGATGCCAAATGAGCTCAATAAGGATCATACGAGGTTTAAGGGATCAGATTAGCTCCCAACATGGATCTTGAGGGCTATAATGGAGATGAAAAGCTTTCTTTTAAACGATACATGAAACAGAAAAAAATTGCAATTAGTTTGATAATAATCGAGTGACATTACTTCTTCGGTCCAAACTAAGAAAGAAATTAGATACGATGCAAAATGAATCTTATTCTATCATTGATCAGAGATTTCTATATAAAAAATACGAATAAGAGTTTGAAGAAAGGGAAGGAGCCGTCAACCTGCAACAAATAGAGGAGGATTTATTCGATCACACAGTTTGGGGTCCTAGAATATGATGCCCTTTTGGCCATCTATTTGATTGTATCGAAAGGCCCACTAAATTGGAATTTTAATGGTATAACAAAATCAAATTGATTTACGACTTATCAACATCAATTATTTTCAATAATCAATCCTTTTTAATTTTAGTTATAACAAAATATATATGTATATATAAATTTTGGAACATAAATTATTACACAGATACCGAATTGGATCTTTTTCTTATAGTTCAAGCTAAGAATTGGATCATTTTGCTCTTAATATAGATATCGACGGAGATTAAAGGCGACTCTACTAATGTGAAGATGAGGTTTCATTCTTTGTTTGCTTGAATAAAATTTGAACTTTGGTTTTGTGATGATAGTAAAGACTTGGTTCACTGCTTGGGTATCAAACAATGCAAAATAGTGGAGCTAGTTATGCTAATAACATAGATGTTTAAAAATTATAACCCTCTTTATAGTGCATTTGCCCGAACCAAAGCCTTTATGGTGCATTTGTCTAAACCAAAGCATTACATCTCATGGACGAGTTTTTTTTTTTGCATCAAAAAGATACATAAGAGCATGATTGTAGTTGACTAGTTTGTAGTTAGATTTGATCGTGTCAATGTTATATAAAAGATACAGAAAATAGGTCTCACTTGTCGCTAATAAAAATTTGAAGTCACTTTTTTAAAAAGAAAAATAGCGAGCTACATCCTTCAAGGTAACTTGAAATGATATAATTATTTATTTTTTAAATTATTTCTGAGAATAATAGAAAAGCATCATCAATAATTTTGAAAAGAAGAGAATTTTTTTTAGGATAAAAGCAGGGAGAGTTGCTAAGGTCAATTGCTTGAAAAGAACCTTCAAGGAACTCGCCGCCGCTACTTTCTCATTTCCTATTTGGGTTAGCCACCATGCATAATGTGAACATGTGAAGCAAATTGGCAGGCTAGAACTTAGTTTATTCCTAATGTCCCCATCAAACAAATCAAGACCCGCTTGGGACCACTGGACTTCGCAGACAAACCCACCAATCACATTACCTCAAAAGATATGTTCCTTCTCCGTAATTAATCCTTGCCTATCAACATACCATAATATAAATATTTCTGCAACTATTTCCAATATTTCCGACTTTTTTTTTTTGATATATTGGCTGCTCATGCTAATCTCGCGTGAGCATAGCTAACAATATCTAGATAAAGAAGACAACTATGCTAAGTCCAAAAGAATTCTCAAAAAGTCTATTTCTTTTGATAAAACAATATTTCTTATCTAATTATAATCATAAAATGCCATTATGATAAATAGAAAATAATTATTTTATTTTATTTTTATTTCTTCCTAAATGATGAGTGATTAAATTTTATTATTATTATTATCATCATCATGATTATTAAGATTAAGAGAGTTAAAATTTAAATTCCAAAATATTTTCAGGATTGAAGGGCGGAAAGGTTAGAAAATGACAGAGAGGAGGAAAAAGAGGCCAGCTTTAATTCTTCTTCACCTTTTTCCTTGCTAAAAGATAAAATTCTATTATATTGATGCTTCAAATCCGAAATAAATAAAAAAACCAGCACGAGATCTAAGACGCTCACAGCATCCTCTCTTCGGCTAAAGCTGCACCGCACGTTACATTACGTGATCACGTGTCACACATCTATTGGATAGAATATCAAAAAGGAGGTCGATATCATACAGCGGATCCTCTAGACGGCAGGAATACAACCATCACGAGTTCACGACTCCTGAAGCCAAAAGCTGGGATTTCCCGCACGCACGATCCGACGGCTATGATCCCAAGAGTAAAGTAACCTTTAAAATATGTTCCAGTGAGCAATCAAAAAAGAAATCTCCGTACTGTGAGACTGGGCGCCACGGTCCTCCACTTGTCCTCCAACTTCGTGCATAAACACCGTTGTATCGGACACGTGTCAGCGTCTTCTGAAGGCCAGAAAGGCGTCAGAGCTCGCGCTGTCACATAACGCCGGAGGTGGGGCCCAACTTCATGTGGGTCGCATGGGGTTTGCATTCGGATGGACGGCTTTGATGGGCTGAAGTGCTGTGATTGGTGTTTTGAGGTGAACAGCGAAGTGGCTCGTTTGTTTGTTTTGGTTTATTTGTTGTGCTTATTTATTGTTATCTGGAGATTTGTAATTATCCTATCGGTGATTCCAGTGTCTGTCGAACTCCCACCGTCACTCTCTCTTTCTCTCTCCCTTCCTCCCCCGATCCTCTGAATGCTTCCCCTGGTCTTCTTTTCGCCGTTGAAGGCCTTCCGTTTCTCCTCGTTCCCTCTCTCTCTCTCTCTGTCGCATTCGGCGAGGAGGAGGAGGGCTTAAAGCGAGGGTTTTGGGGGAACCGTTCGCCATTCGGGCTTTGACAGCGGCTGCGGTCTTTAGGTGCGTGTCTGCGAGGCTTCAGAGGGTGGGGTTGGTGCCATTGCTGTTGGCGGAGGGTTTTGGTGGTTGGGCGGTCTTTGAACCGTTCGGAGTTTAACGCCAGGGCTTGTACCTTTGCGCCTTGTCTCTCTTCCGTCGTTTCCTTTGTTTCCTCTCCAAAAGGTTGGTTTTTTTGAGCTCTAGGGTTCTTCTCCGCACTTAATCGTTTGAGGTTTTAGGGTTCTCTGGTTTGGGGTTTGTTGCGACGATGATAAAAGAGAAAAACAGTTAGGGATTTCCCCCCCTCTTTTTGGAGGCGGATGTGGCGGGGATGACCTCAAGTGTGGGCTTTTCTCCTGGGATAACGAAAAGAAGTTGTGGCGTTATGGCGGAACTAGGGCTTTGCTGGGGCTAAAAGATATGGTATTTGCGTTGTTCTGGCTTGCAGTCCTGGTGTTTCTACTTTTTCTTGTGTAGTGTTGTGAGTTTAGGGTTTTCTAAGGAGCTAGAAGGAAAGATCGAAGCTTGGCTTCCATTCGAGCTTTCGTATGTCAAACCAAGGCTGGTTATCCTTCCTGTCTCGCTCTCGTTCTTTTTCCCAATCTTCTTGGGACATTCGGGTTCAGAATCTTAAATGTTTCTCTCCTCTCCTCTTTGTTCATAGCTTTCAGTTGTTGTTTTTTTTTTTTTTTGGTTTTAATGTTTGATTTCTGAATTATTTAATGCATCACAAATTTAGAAGTAAAAATAAAAAAAGTATATTCTTGTCTTTTTTGATCTTGCATAGTTTGTAAATTTTTCTTGTTTTGTACCACCAGAGATTATAACCTGTGTTTCGTTCTTCGTAATCTTCCACCATCTTTGAAAGCCATCTAATCCATGCATGGACGGGAGGGATGCCATATCGATGTCTGGTCCATCTCCATACTACATCCAACACAGAGGTATCGGTGGGAATAGTACTGGACCGCAGACAGGGCTACATGGACCACCTCCCGGCATCCGCTCGATGACTAACCCCAGCTCGAGCTTATCTTCGTTACAGCACCCTGGAATGTCTATTGGATCAGGGTTTCAGGTGGAGACTCCATCTTCCATTTCGCCGCATGGTGCCAATGTGGGTGGGACTGGGGCAGCCGGAGGGGGTCCAGGAGAACCTGTCAAGAAGAAGAAGAGGGGAAGGCCACGGAAGTATGGGCCAGACGGGACAATGGCGTTAGCTCTTTCGCCATTGTCCTCAACTCCTACTGTGTCGGGGTCAGGTTTAGTGCCTGGTGCAGCATCGGGGTCAGGGTCAGGATCAGGGTCGGCTGCTCAAATGCAAAAACGGGGTAGAGGGCGGCCACCTGGAACCGGGACAAAGCAGCAGTTGGCTTCTCTTGGTGAGTTACCCTTTTTTTCTTTGATGTTATTCGGGCAAGAATTGCTTTTCCCTTAACTGTGCTTACATTCTTTTTTTTTGATGTGGGTAATTTGAGTATGTGGTTGGCTATATATTAGTTTTATTAAAGATTTAATTTATTGACTTAAGGCAATTTGTGTTTATTTGTCACTATCTTCATGCTCAATATTGCATGATGTTTTGGTCTCTTTCTCTGCTTGTTTAGTTTTCAAGCTAGTCTCTTGCCATTGTGGAAATTCTAATGGTTGAATGGGCTCATAGTAAGCTATGATGTGTACACAGGGGCGGCTCAATGCATTTGGGGGCCTAAGGCGAACTTTCTAAGAGAGGCCTTTTTTTTAAATAATAATAATAATAATAATAAATTTTAATAAGTGCAAAATATTTTAAAAATTTATTTAAAAATAATCCGTCTAGCTTTTTGAGATGCAAAATTGCTAATCAAACTTTTGTACTCAAGATTCATTAAAATACTATTTTCAATCGATAATATAGCTAATCCATTTAATCTTTCTTGTGACATAGTTGACCGCAAATAAGATTTTATCAACTTTAATTTTGAAAAACTTCTTTCAGCAGAAGCAACTGTTACAGGTATTGTTAACAATATTCTGTAAGCAATGCATGCATTTGGAAAAGAATCTGTTTTTTTAATAAAACTTAAAGTATCAATAGGGGTACAAGTTTCTATTTGTAAAATTTCTTTTAAAACGTTTAACTCTGAAAATAGATCAAGACCATCAATATCAGAATATTCACCATGCTTTAAATAGTTTTCAAGATTAAGACAACACCTTTTCAAATTCTCTTCATTCAAAGATTTTAACTTTCTAAAATTAAACAAAAAACCAAAAAAATCTTCATATATGGTGAATTGTTCAAACCTACTTTGAATTGAAGAAATAGCTTGATCTACTACATATAAAAAGTAATCAATTCTAAAAGATTCTTCAGCTGATCTTATTGTCTCATCATCAGTATTTTCATCAAATTGTTTTTTCTACGGATCACACGTTTTTCACGAAATGTAGGTTCTATTTCCATTTCATTTGCAATTTCTTTAGATGAATTCAAAGCATTCATAAATTCATTTTCTCTATAACTTTTTAAATAAGAAAGAAGACCTTTTAATTGATCTATAGCAACATCAATATGCATGTCTTCAGATTGTAAATTCTTACTAACTGAGTTAACAGCAAACAATATATCGTACCAAATATTCATGCCTAATAAGAATTCAAAATTTTCAATCTCATATGTAGCTAAACATATGGCTTCACTCTTTATTTTAGGATCTTCACTAGTTTCCGCTAATTGAATTAAGGCATCTCTTATTTTAGGAGCTTGATGTTTAATTGCTTTGACACTTTCAATACGACTTTCCCAACGTGTTTGTGATAAAGGTTTAAGAGTTAATGTAGATACATTATCTTGTAAAATTTTTCATCGTTTTGTAGAAGAAGAAAATAAGGTATAAATTCGTTGTATTACTCCAAAAAAAGATATAGCCTTAGGACATGAGTTAGCAGTATCACATAATACTAAATTCAAGTTATGACATCCACATGGTGTGTAAAATGCTCTAGGATTTATATCTAATAATCTTTTTTGTACACCTTGATGTTTTCCTTTCATATTAGATCCATTGTCATACCCTTGTCCTCTTATATCATTAACCTCAAGTTTATGTTTTTCTATTATATTTATAAGTTCATTAAAAAGGCCCTTTCCAGAGGTATCATCTACTTCTAAAAATTCTAAAAAATATTCTTCTACTTTTACTGGACTTGTTGAAGTATCTACACATCTTAAAACTAGGGTCATTTGTTCCTGATGGCTTGCATCAGGAGTGCAATCAAGTATTACAGAAAAGTATTTTGCTTCTTTAATCTTTTTAATTATTATAGCTTTAATTTCAGACGCTGATATTTGAATCAATTCATTTTGAATATTATGACCTAAATAATGATTGTGAATTTCACCATGTTGAATGCGTCGAACATGTTCTTGCATTACTGGATAGGGCAGCCGACCCGGGGTCGGGCTGCGGAGCCGAGGAGGTCCGACTCGGGGTCGGAGTGCTGGATCATAGGGCAGCTGTAGCTTTCCTGGATACGCGTGCCGATCACGTGGGGCATGGCGGCTCAATTCCCCCATAACAGTAGCCCCCCACTTCCGAGCCTGGAACCAGAAGGGGAACAGGTGAAGGGAGTGATGTTTCGAGATTGCCGCCATCCTTCGGAGAGGCGCGCGCGCTTCAAGCTTCCCGCCTTCTTTATGGCGTATGGCGGTTGCTGCTGACCTGGCAACCTGAGGATTTCGGCGGACATCCTTCCTTAATGGTGTCGATTCGCCTTTGGGGTGCGAGCGACCCTTCGGCGGCCAGGCGTCTTCTGGCGTCATCGAGGTGTCACTTCATGCTAATGATATGCTCATTAGTTGTTTCATGACTTTTAAGCTTGATACCTAGATTTTTCCAATCCCTACTTCCTTCATTGACTAATTGACTCGTGCTAGACTTTGAATCAAATAATTTACAACAAAAACAATATACCCTATCCAAATCCTTTGAATACACTAACCATCTTCTATCATATTTTTCGCCATTAGGTAACTTACGAATATAATGTATAGTAGAAAAGTGTCTATTATTTTCATCCCTAGGAAAATGAAGATCATAATCTCTAATTGGACCTCTTTCTACTAATAGATCTCTCAACTTTGTATCAATATTTTTCCATTGACCAGGATCATATATATTTATAGAAATAGAACTAGTTTCATTAAATTCTACACTATCCTTATTTATCCTATCTTCATCTAATTTCTTATTGTGTTCTTCACTAGATATTGTTTGGTTGTCAATCTCAATTTGTTCCGTTCTTTTTATATCATCTTCTAACTCTATTTCGTTTTGAGTTGAACTTGATGTAGTGTTTTGTTTATTTGTGACAATAAATCTATCTAAAGCACCTTTTTGAGATTGAATGAGTTTTTTCGATTTTTCTTTTCTTTTTGAGTTTTTCATACCCACATTCAAATTTTCTATTAGACATTTGAATCCAAAAATAATATTATCAAACCAAACAATTAAGACAATCACTACAAACAAATCAAAATAGAATAGAGTTGAAAATGATAAAACCCGAAATGCCAATAGAAGGGGTGCCGGACTCAACGACGAACTCCAGTCCCAACAAGCGGTGCCGGACTCGACGACGAACTCTGAACTCAAATCCCAACAAGCGGTGCCGAACTTAATTTTAATGGAGACCCTAGACATGAAAAACTATTATCAATTTTTAAGAATAGACATAAAATTTATTTTCAAGAATCCGACAATAAAAATTTTGATAGCATTGAAATATAAATAGTAAAGTGGAAATGGGTGCCGGGCTGCCGGCTGCCGGCACAGTTCCGGCAGCCGGCACATTCTGCCCAAAAAATAAATCCCCCGTTCCCCACTCCCCAGACGGCCAGACCCAGACTGCCAGACACCCAGGGGCGGAGCCGCGGAAACAAAGGGGAAAACGGAAAACAGGGGCGGAGCCGCGGAACGGAAACAGGGGCGGAGCTGGACTGCTGGAGAAGCCAGAAGGAGAAGGAGAACTCACCTGAAACAGGGGCGGAGCCGCGGAACGGAAACAGGGGCGGAGCTGGACTGCGGAGCCGCGGAGGGCCGAGAACGAGAAGGAGACCTGGAGAAGAGACGCCGGCGTCAAGTCTCAAGAACCGATTTATCGAGATTCGAGGAACGGGAAGCCGGGAAGGAAGAGGAAGAACTGTTGAGTGACTTGAGGATTAGGGATTTAAGAACTCAAGGATGAAGAAGAAGACGCCGTCCACTTTGGTTATTTGGGATTTAAGAAGCAAGAAGACGGTGGCGTGCCAGGCGGATGGTTGGATGGAGAAGACGGGCTACCTAGTTGGCTACGCTAGGGCTTGGGCTAGTTGGCTACGCTAGGGCTTGTTGCCGTTGGCCTGGATGCCGGTTGCGGAGGACCGTTGGTCGCTGGCTCGCTGCCCGCTGGTCGCTGGCTCGCTGTCGCTGCCCGCTGGTCGCTGGAGCCTGGAGGAGGAGCTCGCTGGGCGGAGGCCGGAGGCGGAGGCCTTCCTTTGGTCCGAGGCCCTAGGCGACCGCCTCGATCGCCTAGGGCTCGGGCCGGCACTGTGTGTACATCTTATTGGCACAGTCATGCAAATAATGCAAGGTGTTCTTCTATGATATCTGAAAGCTTTCATAAGTTGGGGCATAGGACAGACTGAAATATTCAATGGTGGACACCATGTGGTCTTTGTTCTGCCTGCATGTACTTGTGTTTCAGTTGTAATTTTTCTTTGATTAATCTTCAAATTTTTTTTGCTTCTGTTCTGGTTTTCCATTTTTCTGCCCATTTCTTCCTTTCCCATAGCATCGCGCACATTACACAGAAGAAACAAATAATTCATGTAAGGTTGTTAGGGGCAATAGATGCTATTGGTTTATTCATAGCAGTCCTCCAATAGTGGTGATGCATCAGAATTGGACAACTATTCTCCTCGATGCTTTCTAAGATTTAAATGTCTTCATTCTTAGACATGCCACCACTGCAATTTATGCTTAGTAACCGTATCATGTTTATTTGGCGCAACTTTATTGGTTCTTGAGCATTCATGCTGAAGTTAAAGTGGACTGGTACTGGAGAATCTTTTACTTTGTTATGATTTGACATGTTTTCCATCAATTGTCTTGTAGGGGAATGGATTGTCAGCTCCGCTGGAATGGGTTTTACTCCACATATTATCACAATTCCAATAGGGGAGGTATGGCTTACCCTTTTAATATTAATATCGTTTACATAGCTGATGTGTCAAATTCTTCTTGGAACATGATGACACTTAGGCAACGTCGGTATCAGCATTAAGCAGGCATAGGCTTTGCCAAATAGCATTCAAGAAGGAGGCATAACCAAGGAATAGTTAGGCTGGTCAAACTTGTTCATGATTGGCATAACTAATCCTGGAGGGAGCTGCTATAAGCTATTCCTTGGCATAAAGGCACTTTTTATGCTTACTTTTTACTTTTTAATGGACTATAGGTCATCATCCAAAAGTTATTTCAAAAAGTGGAGCTAAGAAAAGGCATAGCTCATGGCATAACTATTCCAATTGGAATAACTTTTCCTTAATTCATTTTGCTTATTCCCGAACCAAGCGCAACCTCAAAGTAACATTGTTTAGTTTCCATAACTATGATCATTTGGATGTTTTTAAAGGGGAAAAACCTTAATGAACGAGTTTATGATGCAGTGTTGCTAGTCCATTGGGCACTTCATTTAGCTTAGTCAGAAGTATTTGTGTGTGTGTGTGTGTGTCTATATATATATATATATATATATATATATATATATATATATATATATTAAAATAGAAGCTCTGCTTGTGCAGAGCTCTCCATTTGTCGCATGGACACTTATATTAATAATGTTATTAATAGAGATCTTTATTTAGGATAATGAGTAAAGCTCTTATTTAATACAGTTATTTACGAAAATATAACAATATAATATCATTAATAAGAAGCTTATTAGCTTATTAAACCATATTAAATAAAAGAACTTTTCATTAGTACTACCAAATTAATTCAGAAATTAATGACATTCTTAATAACCATATTTTTCTTAATATGTATGCTGACATTTAATCCTTCTCTCATTCCACGTGAACATAAACATGGTGAAAGCCATGTGTTAATTAAATAAATGGGACAAGATAGCTGGTATTGAAAATGTAAACAAATAATTGCAAGGTATAGAATAATGATTTTTAATTTGTAATATGAACATTATAACAATTGCAAAAGTATTTATATAACAATTAAGATAAGTATATCTAACATTCATAATTCATGTAATATAATATAATAATTACATATAACAAAAGTAAATATTTGAAATATATATATTTTACTTTATTATAAAAAATTGTTTAATATTATATATGACAAATTTGTGTTCATAATTTACTTTTAATGCGAACTCAAGCCAATCAAAACATCAATGACCCTGAAATTTAGTATAATCTTCACTCTAGTTATGAACGAAAATGAGGACTGGCATGTGGTTCCACATAAATTCTTCATTTGGTAGGCAAAGACACAATATGGAAGAGATCTCTAACATGTTACTTGCATTTTCAGCTAGTCGTCTGTTAACAAGTAACAAGGGACTTTAAATATCCGTTTACTATAATGGCTAGAGATACCCTGTTGCTATCAAAGTGCTTGTCTACAGGCTCGGTGCTTGCCCATCAGTACTGCAGACTGCAGCTTAGCTTGCTGCTTTAGCTTTAGGGAAGATTCTCAGAGGATGCCCATATGCATCAAAATTTTATCATAGTGACAACTATTTTTTTTATATTCTTGCCCAAACAGCGGTGGTGCTTAGCAACATAACAGCTCCATTGGCTTCTTCCAGGCACTTCTCCATCAGTTATGTTCTATCAATTGCAATTAAGTGTATGAAGGGGTCAATGATGTAAAGAAAAGAACAAGAAGAGTAATGAGATATACATGTTCTGTCTTTTCCGGAGAGATGGTAGATGGGTCTCCATCAATTGCTTCTTTCAGCTTTCCCTCACTGTTGGCATATGAATATATAGGCAGAACTGTAGTTCAGTACCCAAATCTAAGACATGACATCTGTTTCATTTTCCTTGCTTCATTCCCAGCATTTTTCTTGAACATCTATTTTTTCTTTTATTAGTAAGCATGACTATTTAAATCCTGATGCCCTAAGTGACAAGTGTACTTGAATCAATTCTGTTTGGTAGGAGAAATGGCTTTTCTTCTTTTGCTTTGAGTCTGCTTCACTATAACAATGATTTGACTGCTCATCACTATTGTTCTGCAGGATATTGCAACAAAGATAATGTCATTTTCTCAACAGGGCCCACGGGCTGTGTGCATACTCTCAGCAAATGGTTCAGTTTCCACAGTGACCCTTCGTCAGCCTTCAAGTTCTGGTGGCACAGTCACTTATGAGGTGGGAAAATCCTATCTTGCTGTATAGCTGAATATTGATTCTTTCATTTCTTTATTTGTAAATCTGTTGGAATCCATGCAAACTATGATTAAACATTGTTGTCTTGTGAATGTTGGTTAGTCTTTACATGTCAACTGTTTTTGTAAATCTGTTTGAATTTGATGCCTTATGCCAGATATATGCTAGACTAAGTTTACAAACTATTTTTTGACCATGTCATTATTAATGCTTTTGCTCTTAACATCAGGACTAGCACATGATCGGTAAGCAAATACCTTATTGATGGAATTTATAGATGAAAAGAAAAAAGATAGATTCTCCGAGCTTCATCCAGAAAGGTGACTTTGGCCATTTGAACTCCTTTTTCCCTAGTAAAATCTCTTGGAGGTTGTGTAGACTTTCAAGAATCTCCATGATATCAAGGTTTTTGTCATGGCATTCTCTGAATGCCATGTTTTATTGGTTTATATAGATTGACCAAATTGACTGATCGTATGTCTACCAAATTGACTGATCGTATGTCTACCAAATTGAGGATTCAGATGATAGCATGATGCACCAGATAGCTATACTTCTTTAGACTTCATTTGCTTAACAAATTGACGAGTATTTCTGGACTCAAAATGACATTCTCGAAATTTCATTTGCTATGTCTAACTGTCAATGGTTATAAGAATATCACTTTCTGAATAATTGCACATTTCTCTTTGATTCAATCCTTGAAATTGTGTTACAATTTTTCTTTTAAAGGATAATTGTTTCAAGTAGCATATATCATGAATAGCAGGTTCCATTCATATGGTTGCATTATGAAAGAGTGAATCTTAAAGTTGGTCGAGCAGGTTGCCTGGAGTTCGGCAGGTTAGAGAAGTAAGTGGGCTGGGCTAGTTAACTGTGGACTCTGGGGACTGACCACCAGTATCTCTAATTGGTCCATCAGGGATCTAGTACCCAGTTGGGTTTGCGTCAAATTTTGTTGCCACAAATTTTGGAGTTGGTTACCAAAGGATGTATAATGAGAGCTTTTTGATATTATCCTAAATTTCTTGAGTTTGGTGTAAAGTGGGAAGCATGGTGATTATAATTTCTTTGAGACTTGCCTCTGTATTATATTTCCTGATAATTAACTCTTCATTAGCCCATGTTGGCCTTTTAAAAGATGAAGTTCCCGTCACCTACGTAGCCCACTTCCTAGGTCCCAATAGTAGATGCCCATTCGAGTGAAAAATGAATATTGGTAGGTCTGTCTCTCAAAGAGGAATCCTTGTTTGAGTTTACTTTTTAACAAGAATGCTCTTTTCGAAGAGTTCTATTAAGTGGTTTGGATGAAGAAGCATCAACTGCAGCATGGTAAATCCTTCCTTTTCTTTTATCTTTTTCTTTTCAAGCATACAACAAGCTGCCTTTTGATTCAGTCCTTGATAAGGTCCTTGTCAATAAAATTCTGATGCTTCTGATGTTGTTCCCAATGTCTTTCCAGGTGTATCAATTCCCTTGCCTACATCAAGATGTAATATGGAATTTCATTGTTTGGCCTGTTTATTTTATTTTATTTTATTGAAAAAAATCATAAGATGCTGCCACTGTACCCCTCAATCATCAACACTGAATCTGTATAACCTAACAAATGTGGCTAACAACTCTTGCCAGGATCTGACCCACTACCATTCCCATCAAAGCATTCAGGCCATTTGTTTTGCCTATATGTAAAAGGGTCCAATCCATTTTTCAAGTCAGGTTCGCCTTTTCAAGGGAAACTCAGATAGGTGGCCTAGGCTTTTTTTTTGTCCAGCTGCCCCCATTTTTTTGTTCCTAAAATTTGCTCTTTTTTCCCTTTCTTTTACCTTGATCATTTCTCTATCTTAATGAAATGGTGGTGTGTATGCACTGTTATTCTATATTAAAATGGAAAGGAAAAAAAAGCTCTGCATCCAGTTATGTAGGTTTCATCTAGGTTTGCTACCTACATTCTAACCTTCTAGGTATCATGGCATGTCCACTTTCTGAATTGGGTACCAGTTCATAGGGTAGCATGACATTTGGAAGCCAGCTATAAAAGATTCTCAAGTTTTTGTGAGTCAACCCCATGGAGCCAACCCGATATAGAGGGGACTAGGCTTCTTGATTGGTTGTCTCACAGTTGTGAGTTAATATACATGCATTTTCTTGCTCCTCTTTTGCTGATAACTGTTTGCTAGACAAATGTATGTCAGAAGTTTCATTTAGGCACTCTGTTAAGTTCTGGGTTCTGCTTCCTTTTACTTAGGCCTGTTTTCTCATTTACACTGTTTGTATTCCGTAGAGTAGGTAAGTTTGTCTCTAACAACATGCTTGGCGGTGCTTGTGCAGGGTCGTTTTGAAATACTATGCTTGTCTGGCTCTTACTTGCTGACTGATAATGGGGGGTCACGTAGCAGAAGCGGGGGCCTAAGCATTTCCCTCTCCAGTCCTGACGGTCGAGTTATTGGTGGTGGTGTTGGTGGGTTGCTCAGGGCTGCAAGCCCTGTCCAGGTAATTGATTCGAGTTTCTGTTCTACTTTATTGTTGAATGGCAATCCTAAGTAGTCTTCTTCTGTCAATAGGGTTATGTTCATGAGGCTCAAGCTTATATCTGAAATGAATTTGAAAATTGTCCTATGTGAGATAACCGAAGCCCTAAGACAGTGGAGAGAATTATCTTTGTAAAGTACGTAAACAATTTTGTTTGAGCACCATGTACCATCAGTCCTCCAAAATTGGCAACTTAACCTTGACATATTGTTTCCTTCAGCACTAATTAGTGCACAAGCATAAATGGATGCTGGGGAACCACAATAGTGTTAGGATGAATTTGCAATATGAATGTTTACACTGAATTAATACTCTATCAGAGGATTCTTCTTAAGTATGATGTGGTATGAGCTTCGACAACCCTGTGATCCAAGCCAGAACCAGATTAAATCAGCTTCTAGAAACCTGAATTAAATCAGGTTAATTCAGATTTCTCTCAAATCAACTTTCATGTTCTTAGGTGGGATTTTTCTGGTTTTGCAGGCACTAGGAAGGTCCATTAGATCTTTGTTGTCTTGTCTCCTAGCAGAAACAATTTGCATGCATAAAACAAAGTTGTTCTGTTGATGGTCGCTGTTCTGATACCTGCAGTATGGACCTTTTCTTTTAGTTTTAATTTTTTTTTAAGATTTGAAAGATAAAGGTGTTTCAATTTCCTTTTTCTAAAAAAATTGTATTAAATATTTTTTTTGATGGGCTCATGAGTTGTCTAAGTTGCTAGTCCTCTTGGTTCGGTAGGATTCGAAGTGAGTTGAATCTTAAAAATGAAGAATATTGTTGTATGAGTCTTTCTGATTTGCTGTTTGTGCGTTAAGGTAAATGTCAGCAACAACCAAACTGGGAGACCTTGCCTTGTGTGCTCATTTGTGTATTGCTTATTAATGCTCTATCCCTTTAATGGGGACTTTTCGCAGGTGATAGTTGGAAGTTTTATTTATGGTGGCTCAAAAACAAAGAACAAAACAAAAACTGGTCAGGAATCAGGCCACGAGTCCGAACATCCAGTGGGTGATAAACTACAGAGTATAACAACCAGTGCTGTGTTTAATCAAAATTTGGCCCCTCCTTCAGTGATGGGTGGTTGGACTGGTTCAAGGCAAATGGACGTGAGGAACACCCACATTGATATTGATTTGACTCGTGGGTAGCTTTTGCTTGGATATAGATATAATAGATGCAGTTCGTGTGCATGTTTCACTGCTGATGACAGTGGGCAGCCTTGGAGAGAAACTAGGACCATCTTTGTGGCTTTAGCCTCACTCCGTGTTCACATTTTTGTACTGATTTCTTTTTGCAGCTGGGGAACCATCAGATTCCAAAACTTGTGTTTTGTTATTATATGAGTCTTGCAGCTTTGCGCTATGGGCTTGATGTTATCATTGCCTAAACTGTGACAACTTTATAGATCTTATTGTCAGCAGAATGTCTGATTGATTTTAAAGCTCCAGAGCTTGTCTGACGTCTGCAACTTTATTAATTGAAAAAGATCTGTTAGGTAATATCTTCTATTTCTACTAAAGTTGATTAATTTAATAATCGGGATGTATTTTCTGCGCATGGAAAGACTTTCTGAGATTTCAATCAGTGTATGTTTGAATACCTGCAGTTTGGAAATTCATAGATTTTATGGAACATGCCTCTGGACGCAGTTTGGAAATATGTTTTCTTGGGTTATATGCGGTTATGGCTGCTGAATTTGCAACTATATTTTCAGTTTTTGGTATGTAGCTGCAGTAAAATAAAAACTTGTATTTGCTTGTAAATAAGAACTGCAGCTGCATTTGATTTATAAAAGCAGTATTAGTTATGTCTTCATGAATTGCTGTCTCTTGAGATTTAAATCCAGGTCTGGAAGGAACCTGGAGAGTGAAGGCACTGAAGATCTTAATGTTGATTCAACCCTTGCTCCATACCTCATCCGATTAGAGCCCGCTGCACGCCGCGGAAACTCCGTCTAGGCTTCTACTGAAGCACAGTATGAGCCTTAATTGAACTATGCACCAATTGCTGCAGCAAAAACCATCAAAACAGACCATTTCAATTAAGCACTGATATTTGTACGTCAATATAAGGACAGCTTGCTTTCCTTCTTACCTATTACTTTTCCTGTAAGTAGATTTTCATACATGCTCTGATCCAATAGGTCTCGATCATCGCAGTCGAGTTTAATCAAAATATAATGCCACACTAAAGGCAGCAACACTAACTGATGCAACTGGAAACTGTAAGCTTGTTTGAATACTATGTTAAACCCAGAGCTAGAGATTCACCCTCACAATTACATAGATCACATCGATTAGTTTGATAAAAACCTTTCCGTGGACTCTCTATTGTCAGGATTCGATGATGAAGAGCCAACCAAGAGGTTTATGGGCAGGCAGGTTGAAAACAAAGGATTGAAAACCTGTAAGCCAATGCCACAAAAGTTTCTAATAATTTATTTATGCTTTTCAGTAATCGTCACCAACTTCAACTACTACACGAACAACAGCTTAAAAAAGAAATAAGGGCAAGTAAATTACGAACGAGCAGCTAAACTGATGGAAACAAGAGCAGCAACCCAGCCATTTTGTTTCCCATTTACAGCATACTATCCGTCCTTGCTGGGAGACGCCGGAAGAAGTTTAGTGGTGCAGATGGCATCCTGTGCCGGAACCTTGGATGCCTCATGACATAGAAGCCTGCCACGGCAGCAAGTACCTGAAATGGTGTCACGTACAGCACCAGTGCTGCTATCAGGCAGAATAACACAAAGATTGCAGTGGCCCGCGGGTCCCTCCAGCTGAGCAGCGCCTGGATACGCTCCCCTTGAGACGCCACATCGCCCACCACAGTTTGTATCCTCCCTGCAACACTCCTCAGTCTATCATACCTCATCCGCACGAGCTCCGCACTTCGGCTGGTAGGAAATGTATCAAACTCCTCGTCAAGCTCATCTGGGTGCACAGCCTCCGCATGAGAGATCTTTGTGTTCATATGTGGAGGATAACGTGGACGATACCGATAGTTCCACACCCCTATCAGAAACATATACAAAAATACGGTAGGAAGTATAAGCTCTGGGAAGCACACAAGCATTATGAACAGAATGTGCACCAATACGGTCGTGATAGGGTTCTTCCATGCACACACATCTCTGAACCATTTGCCCGCTGCAAACAAGCCTGAGAAGACCGACATGAGCCGGAAGAAATTTGCTTTGCTTCGGCGCATGCTCCATAAGTGAGAATCAACATCTGACATGTACTCCACAACTTCCTTTCTAAGGGGTGGCTCCATTCTGCTCATTCGTGCAGCCACGATCTGCACTGCTTGGTGGCGTAGCATATCGAGCTGCATCACAGTTAGCGGGCGTATGTAGTGCATTTTTGGTAGCAGAGGCCTTGAGTAAGTATACATCATATTGATGAATGCTGTGGATGAGAAACGTATTGCAAGGTGGAGTTCGCCCATCTTCTTGACGCCTGAAGGGTGCAGAATGAGAAGCGGATACGAGTGGGTGTACACACGTCCTGTTTCGAGGGTGGATAGACGAATGCGAACCTTGCCAATCTTAGCATCTTTATTACCGTCAGGACCCTTCTCACCACCAAGCTGGCAATTGTCGAACACACCAACTGTAAGAACTGTTGCTGGATCATAGACTTCCCATGTGTATTGCTCATTGTATTTTGGGCTCAAGCTGTCGATGATGGTGCGAGTACGTACCCACTTCTGACCATATTTGGCTACACAGTATGTATCTGATGTGCCCTTCCCATCTCGTGTTTTCATAGGATGAAGCCCCTCAGCATTAAGGATGCCAAGCTCAAGCAACCCAATTGATGGCTTCCATAGCTGCTTTGCTGTTGGTCTCAGGTCACTACTGTAGTGGGTAGACTCATCAAGCACATGATAACCTCCATCCAGACAAACACGGAGATGAATCCGGCTAGAAAACTTCTCCTTCTTCATCTGGTCCACATCAACTGCAACTGGCTTTTCAAGGCTGAACCACCGACTGTGGATCATCCTATCATCAGCTCGTTTCTCTATAGATCCCAATGGTATTATAACACGGCCAATCACTTCATCTTTGTTCGGCCCCACTCGGTCTTCCACGGACAGGATGAGGTGGTCCTCAAATGGTTCAGCTGCCACAAACATGAGGTCTTCATTCCAAAGAGGGTTGAATGTCCGTGCT
This sequence comes from Phoenix dactylifera, assembly GCF_009389715.1. Taxonomy (NCBI): domain Eukaryota; kingdom Viridiplantae; phylum Streptophyta; class Magnoliopsida; order Arecales; family Arecaceae; genus Phoenix; species Phoenix dactylifera. The sequence continues at coordinate 4,458,222 of NC_052409.1, read as the reverse complement.
TGAACTACCTTCGTCCTCAAAAACTGGTTTCCTATTCGTACCTTCACATATACATCTGGGAAGCGAGTTCTGTCAGCTACAATAATATCTTGGGCCTCGATAATATTGACACGCACATACCACAGCCTGGGTCCATGGTAGACCTTCGACCGTAGGTGAGAGCTAACAGCAGAGGCATCAATAGGCGCTGCTGCATCTGAGTGCCATGCATCAGGAAATGCCTCATCAGCTTGGGTGCCGATCCAAACTGCAAGCATCAATTCACCCTTTCTCTTATCACCCTTTTTGTCCTCAAGCCGGTACCACTCTGGAGCCAGTGGGCTGTCTGGCGGGACACGTGTTGGGACATCATTTAAATCGAAGCGTATGAGTCCAACAAAATCATCCTTAACAAGATCTTTGTCTTTGACTACAACTTCAACAACTGATGACTGCATCCGATCTTGGGAGAAAGCAAACACTTCATTCCATTCTGGGTTCTGCTTCTTCTCAAAGTGCTTCGTGATCCCTCTGTAGTTCCCAACTCTCACCTCAACATAAGGATCAAGACTCCCACTAACATCCATGGCTGGTAAGTCTCGTGCCTTGACCACACGCACAAAGAGGTACTGCATTTGCTCCACAAGATCATACGTACTAGCTGGCTTCTCTGCACGGATGACCCTGCCGCCAACAATCTGTCCCCCGCCAAGGAAAGGGTTTGTTTCTTTGAGTGCATAGTCCACTGGTTGCTGCGATGATGCTGATGAGTACATCCTGACAATTCTCGGGGGTGGGGGCTCAGGTTTCATCTGCTCAGCCACATACCTTACTGGCTCACTAACTGGAGCTGCAGCATGGTGCTGGTGGTCCTCTTTCGGGATACTGTGAAAGGTGTGCCTTGACTCAGACTTCTGTCCTGGAGGTGGATTTGGGTTTGGATTTAGGACTTGGGCAGGCATCTGATGCATTTGACTTGGAGGAGGATTATTTGGGAAAGGATCGACAGCTGGAAGTGGGTTGGAAGGTTTTACAGAGGGGTCATCAGTAAGGAACACTTTGAGGCCAAGCTCTCCTTTCACACGTGAAAATATTCCACGTTTTTCCAATGGATAGTGCAGGACTACAGCATCAGGGAAGGGCACAAAAGAGGTCCCAGCAATCTGGACTCTGCCAAGGAAGGACTTGGAATGCGTGGCTTTGTTGATGTTGTACACAAAAGCTTCGAGCCCAAGATCATGGAGAGAAGCAGGATCAGAAATGTTGAAGTAGAACCGCTCATTCCAGACAGGGTTGAGGTCTTTTTCCTTGATGGTGGTACGGAACTTCTGGCCATCAAAATGAAGCTCAACACAGGGGCTAGCAGAACCCTGCCCATCCTTGGGCATGAGGTCATGGGCACTTATAACTTCCACACCCAGCTTATAATTGCTCATCTTCGCTAAAACTTGATGGCTCTTCGTGATATAATTCTTCCTAGTAAATACAACTGGAAATAATGTCAGTATTCCTACCTAAATAAAAAGGGTATGACCAAATGTAGCTTTCAAAGTTTTAATGTACTAACATAGAGAGAGAGAGAGAGAGATGGCCAGAAGCATAAACCAACATGTACCAAAGTTGAGACGATAGCACAAAGCAACCCATGTGAATAAGCAGAAAACAAGTTCACCATGAGAAGCCCTTGCCAGAAGTACAAGATTATCCAAGAATGTTCTATGTTGAAAAGCATATTAACAAACAAAGAAACCCAACAGTCTGACCATCTTAGGACCAATGTTAACCAGCATTCAGACATAAAGGGAGCACAATGGAAATCTAATCTTCTTGGAGTATTTTGTATCTAACATATCATTACAGCATGAATACAGCTTATAAGTTCATGACGATGATCAGAGTTTCTGGTGTGCCAAAAATATTTAAAATTGCAACTGAATTCAAAGTGATGTAAACAAATTATTCAATACGTTTAAACACTTCTAGGAGATTCTCCAGGTTAAGTCTTCTCACAAAAATATATACAGTTTAGCAGTATCTAAATCCAAAAGTAAACACCACGGAATGGCAAGGTATTATGCGATGTTAGACTCACATTTTCAAGTTTATATTCTGATTGGGAGTGTGACCGAAATCTAATTTAGTATATATAATGGCAAAGTGTGAACGAAAGCATCATGGATTTGCAAGGAACCCAAATTATTGGAATTAATAGTTTTATATATCTAGTTAGTGTAGGATTTTGTGCTCAAATTATTGGAATTAATAGAAGAACTCTGTTGCATCGTGTTAAAGTAGGACTATAGTGAAGGATAATAGCATGAGTTTCTAATGGAGTTTATCTACCAATTTTAACTACTTTGAAATGGAGAGATCCCACAATCATAGTAATGTAAAACCGAAAATAAATAGCATTAATATAAGCAAATTCACTAGAATATAAGTTTGATATACCATAGTAACCGAACTTAATTATAGCACAACACAGCTTAAGAACCTCGAAGTTTGTTTCTTTCTTTTGGTTGAGAACATAAATTATTGCACTTCTACAAAAGCATTTGAATAACTAAAATATCATGGTATTCGTAGAATTACTGGGAAATTCATCACTGACATTTGAAGAACTAAAATATCTAAAAGTCGTTACCGGTATTCAGAGAATTACTGGGAACTTCATTACATAAAAGCATGTTGTATTTGTAACAGATAAATTGATTTGCACGTTAGCATATTAAGATCATGACATGCAGACTATGATTCAAAACAAAATTCTGTAACAATAACTTGTTCCACTAGTGTCCAGCAAAAACCAGTAACCCATAAAGTGAAGCATTGAAGAAAGCCCAGCAGAAGAAGATAAATTTAACATATAAGCTTTTTATTTAGAGTTAAAATTAATTCAATCTGATAAAATGCCTAAATCATAGTAAAAGGCCTCATCCTAAAACTAAAGTGAACAAATAGTAAAGATATACACATATTACATTGTGCGACTTCACAAGGCAGTCGGCATCAAAGAACATAATTCATTGGCATAGTTCAAGATTCAGTTAAATGGTGGAGTTTCCAAAACTGATGCTTGAGTTCCTCTTACCAACTTAAGTTTGGCAGTTCAAAGTGCCAGAAGGAACACCAAGAAAAGATCTCAAGCTCAGCTTCTACATACATTTTACCTCAAAGATCATTCTAGGAAGAGATCTAATTAAAGAGAAAGGCGAAGTTTCTTGTTATAGTCTCAATGGGACAGAATGAAGAATCAGGGATGGACAGCAAAGCAACAAATCAACAAACTTTCAGTCCCTGCAAGCATGCAAAAACAGAAGAATGCCACATTTTCACATCTATGGCTAGATCTGGACCAAAATGGAAGGCCAGCACAGTAAAATAGCAGAAGCAAAGAGACAGAAACTACAGTGCACGAACAAGGTAAGGGAAAGAAAAGTACCCAAATGCTTCAAGCTAGCGACTAGCGAAACTTGGGTGCAAATATGAAACTTGGGATATCAACATTATCAAAGAAAAGATCTTGTCCAACTTCAGATGAATTAATGGATCGAAGAAATCGCCGCACTCCCCGTCTCAAGAACAAGAAACGCGGACAAGAAAGCATCTAACCTAGCTCATATCAGTTCAAGACGAGAATAAACACCGGAACTTGTTAATTTCTCGAGATCTAAACCCTCAAACTCCAGAAGAAAAAAAAAAAACAACCTTTCCGCCGTTGTTTTGAAGAACACAAACCACAACATGGCTCAAAATCAAACACCAAGCCACTAAATCCATAAAAAAGCCCACCTCAACCCGAAAATCCAAGCCAAGAACAAGACCCGAAACAAACAAAAAGAATCAAAACCGACAACGGAAACCTCCTCACCTTCTCAGCTGATCACCTCCACCTCCGCTGCCGCCCCTTCAGATCCCGATCTGGACCAAATCTCGAGCTCTCTAGACGTCCTCCAACAGCAAAAGCGAGCCGAAACACCGGTCAGAGAAGGCGCAGGAGGTCATCGTCCATGGCCTTGGCGTCCGCTCGCCGCGTGGAGAAAAACTCTTTAGAGAGAAAGAAACCTTCTTTAGGAACGAAGGCCCGCAGGGGAAGCAGGTGGCGAGCTTCCGTGGACAAGAAAAACTTCTCCTTTGCTCCCCCTCTTTTCTTCTCCTTCTTATCGAGTGGCCGGCTGGAATTAGAGGGCGGGATCAAATATTAATGGGGGCTTCTAAACGTTATATGGAAAATTTCAAAAACAAACAAACTGAAGCCGTCGGTGGGAGTATCGTGGAGGATCTCTGGCCGTCTGTATTATAATGGTTTCTGTGGGGTCCAAGGAATTGACGGTGGATCTGGTGAAGAGAGGATTTGGATTAGAGTTTAAGTTTCGTGACGATGGCGTTTTAACTTTTTGACGGAGTCAATGAGGGCGAATTTCTTCGAAACGGATAGAATATACGAAAAGGGCGATTTAGAAAAGGTCAAATGACGGATTTGACTCTGAGATTTCTACCAAATAACGGAACTAGCACTGTACGGTCCTTTATGGACCCGGTCCAAACTGTTGAACCGCCGGTTTGGTTGACCCGACCGATCTGATTCCACACGAACCGAAACCTAGTGAATGCATCAGACAGAAAAAGAGGTGCAATAGTGAGGAAGTGGTTTGATATATCATAGAGAAAAATGACCAGTTAATTATCTCTGCTGTTACTTGCTCGACTATCCGACATGTTGCTGCAGCTTCAAAACCTTGCAAGGTAAAAAAAATGAAAGACATAATTTTTACGAGAACTTCGATCATTATGTGAAACAATTTTAGAATTGCATATAAAAACAGAACTACTCGTGATATTGAGTAAAAGGCTTCACATAGACAACTGCACGAGAGAAAGGGCAACGACAATATGCCTGTATGAAGATATAAGTGGATAAAAATTATATTACAAATTAGATATTTTGTGTGTATGCATGTATATGTATATATATGTGTGTGTTTTATTTTTTGTGACATTTTTATGGACTTAATGTGCATGCGACATATTTGATCGACTCAAACTTGATAACACTTGCATCCACTAAATGGACAAGGTGGACTGCAAGCAATTTCTCCGATGAAGTACCGATGTAGTTGGAGATGGTTCGGTTCAGTGCACGAGCCGCCGGGTAACCGGGTCAGGAGTCAAAATCCGAAGACGATACTATTCAATCCAGCGCGGAAAGAAAAGGAATCTAGAGAGTATCTTTCTTTTTGTTTGGTTGGTAGATAAGATGGAGCGGACGAATAAGACCGAAGCCTTCGAATTAGACCATTTTGTCAGGTATGCCAAAGAAAGGAGAGGTAGATCTGTCGCCATATAATATTGGATTTTATGGGAATGGGATTTGCTACAATGACATATACGTAGAGGAGTTATTTATGGTGGATGGTGATGTTTGGGAGAGACATCAGCTCAGACCCTGGTTGGACAGAAAGTCCTATCCGACCTGTGTGGGATGAGATAATTGGATACATTTGTATTTTATTACATGTCGAGAAGACACGTGCCAACCATCAAAAGTGTGACATGTTCCATCTATACATGCATTTGGGAGCATCCAGTAAGCAAGGTCTTTCTCTGAGATTGCCAAAATAAAACGCAAAATGGAAATGTCAGAAACTCAAAAAATACTTTTCCATCCCATGTAATGTGGGTATGAAAACCGGACTCTAGGGTTGTATCTTCGGCGGAAAATAAGAATTCATTTTCATTAGTATAAAATCACCATTGCTATAATCGCCTTGGAATTTTTGCAGATTGATGGATGAAGTCATTCGGAATATTTTGATAGCTTTATAGAGTGTAATTTAATAGTCGATGCTGTAAAAGAAGATTAATTATTTTTTTTGCGCAAAAGATATCAATCAACTGTTTAGAATTTGTGCCCAATAAAATTTTCAGATCATCCCTAAAGCATTTTGATGTCTACATTTTTTGCCAAAGTTATGTTAAAATAATGATCACCTCTGAAGTGCTTGATACTAAAAATAAAATAAATTATATTTAAGAGCAACAAATGGGTTTGGTTATGCACATGCATCTGCATACATTGTTAACATATGGAACATAAGAGAATCTATATGATTCACAGGTAGTTGCGGTATAAATTATATCAAAGCATTTGTTCCCACACATCATCGCTAGCAATACATGAAAGATAATTGGTAATAAACTTGGGTATATAAAAATTCTCGTCTATAAAAGATAAAATATTTTGCTTCTTTCTCAAAAATAAAAATATAATTTACATAAGAGATAGATGTAGACTCTATTGATCATTCTCGTCTATTGTTTCGAATCTCATCCCTCAGGCTCTATACATAAAAAAAAGAACATTGAGAAATAATAATCCTATATGAGATAGGATAAAAAAAAATTATAGTATTTATATACTTTTGGATATATTCACCTAAATATCTATTTTTTTATATGGCCTTGGCATTACTCTCAGCTAACGCATCTCCGTCCAGGAGGGCAATCTCGTGATACTTCCAGCATCGTGAGGGTATTCACGTCAATTCACTCTCCCGTTTCCCTCAGCCTCCCGCACCGACCGAGGCGGTTCATCGAAGGAAGGAAGTCACGTGAAGCCTCGTCGTGGCCCCAGGACGGCGCTTCTGGAACGTGCGGCGGCCTGATTCGTACGCGTGTCGACATTGAACGGCCAGGATGCAGTCAACAGTTCAATACCCCGTACCATCATCATCAAACCCACGGCGTGCATCACGTGAAAGGGCCAATCCGCGTTTTCTTCTACAGTTTATTTATTTAGCGCGAGACGCCTACCCCGAAAGTCGCCCCATCCCCACTCAAGTCTTCGGAGAAGTCCCCTTTTGGCTTTTTGGATCCTCGCGTTGGAAACACGACGGAAGGACTCTTGAGCGTGGGAAAAGCATTTCACCTTTGCGGAAGATAATGAAATTGCATGAACATGGTGCGACATGAAGTCGACCGGTTAATGACAGTGATCAGACATGATCTGATCTTTCTGAAAGCAGAAAGGTCAACCGTTAAAAGTGGCCAACCTCATACATAAACACTGCTATTTCATCTAAATATTTTTATCAAAACATACTAATCTTTATAACATAATATTAAATATTTGACCATATATATATACATACATACCAACATATATGTATACAGATATATGTGCGAATGCGATTTGATCATGTATGTATATGTATATATGTATAATGGATTAGGTGATAAGTAAACAAAAAAGAAAGTAAAAAAAAAATATTCCAGTGAGAGAGAACCGCACCAATATTGTCATGCCATGAACACTCCAGGACATTCTTGTTATGGATTTATGGTATGACCATGGAAGCCAGCCGATGGCCCATGGCATCTCATGTTCTTTATAAGATAATAAACAATACTATATGACTGTAAATGAAGCTTAGTTTATGCATTATGAAATCTAAAAACAACAGAAAAAAAAAAAAGAAAACAATTAGAATGGATTGAGACGAGGAGTCCACTGTTATTTACCTAATACCTATTGAGTACAAGAAAACTAACTATGGGCCTATGGCATAACCCAGGACATACATGACTAGGCACCACAATAACCACCTTTTCCATTGGCGACGCATGATAACTACCGGAATCACTGGTAACTCCTGAAAAATACCGGAAAGCCAAACAACGGAAAAGAAAAATAATCTATCTTTAATGCATTTGCAATAATGAATCAATCAATATATCATAGCGGGAGGGATCCGACATGTCACGTTCTCGCCAGCTAGACCGAATCTGGCAACTTAGCCAATCACATTGGGCTTCCTCTGCCCCTCTTTGAAAGTTGCACTATATTTGTTTCACTGGACAGTTCAAACTATTGAGAAACCAAGAGACGAAGCTTAAGTGTGTTTTCATATGGGCAACCAAGTCATATCTACATGTCAATATAGAATCGTATATTGGTATATTCATATATATTTATTTTATTTTACGAATACAAATATAGATACTAAGATACAGTCAGACATATATTAATTAAATATAAAAATTTATATTTATATTTATATTAAATAAATACATATGCAAATCGAATACTAAAAATATGTATATAAATATAAATATAAATATAAATATAAATCGAATAATTAAACTTTATGACTATAAAATTAAAGATATTATTACTAAGTTGATGATAAATTAGGTTAATAGTATATTAATATGATCATTTATTTCTTTTAGAAATTTATGAGCGCTATATAAAATTAAATAAAATTTAAAATAAAATTGAATATTCAAATACGGAATGAGTAGTTGTGCATCCATATCTATATTCTTTCTTTTTTTTTTTTGATGAAATATTAGAATACGAAAACAAATCTATAAGAAGAATATCCGATCTACTTTTATCCATATTTCCAACAAATCATAGAGCATAAACAGTAAGAATAAATAAGAGCTAAGGCAGTGACAGAGGTTTGGTTGCCAGTGATGTTCAAAGACAGTAATTCATGAGGTACTGGATTAGAAGACATAATGATACGACCGTCAAATGTTGAACCTGCATCATCACTCACCAAAAGGTAGCGTCTCGAAGGTGAAGCAATTGAGAGTGCTAACACCTAGACAAATGAACATCATCTCACAGTTAACATTAAGCCAACCAAAATGGTTAAGTTACAAAGTCATAACATCAAACACCTAAATTTCAACCACAAGACGGCCCATTAATATTGTCAAAGATCCAGGCATTTCGAGGAAATACTGGAGCAAGACTAGAAAACAAATAATTCCATGGAGAGGGCTACAGGAGCATCCATTACACGATATAACACAAGCAGGATAAGTGACAATTAACATTTTCAAACACAAGGCAACATGGCATCATCACATTAGCACATCAAGGTCCAAACTATCCAATAAAATCAGATGTTTACATTCCAGAAAACTGCGCTACGTTTTCAACTAGCAAATTCAGCAAACCCATAAACAGAAGCAACTGGAAATTGCAGGGACGAACGACAGTAATTCCTAAACTAAACATCCACAGCAGTTTAAAGCCAATAAAAACCAAGTATATGAAGAGAACATTCAATGAAAAGGCATCCAACCAAACACCCTGGTTCATACAAGAGGGAGATTAAGCCTCCTCATAAGCACCTTCCTCCTCTTCATCCTCATAGTCACCCTCCTCATCAGCCGTTGCATCCTGGTACTGCTGGTACTCCGAAACCAAATCGTTCATGTTGCTCTCTGCCTCAGTGAATTCCATCTCATCCATCCCTTCTCCAGTGTACCAATGCAAGAAAGCCTTCCTCCGGAACATGGCAGTGAACTGCTCGCTGACACGGCGGAACATCTCTTGGATTGAGGTTGAGTTTCCAATGAATGTGGATGCCATCTTCAGCCCAGTTGGGGGGATGTCGCACACCGTCGACTTGACATTGTTTGGAATCCACTCCACAAAATAGGAAGAATTCTTGTTCTGAACATTGAGCATCTGCTCATCCACCTCCTTGGTGCTCATCTTACCACGGAACATTGCAGATGCAGTGAGGTAGCGTCCATGGCGAGGATCCGCAGCACACATCATGTTCTTGGAATCCCACATCTGCTGGGTAAGCTCGGGAACAGTGAGAGCCCGATACTGCTGGGACCCACGAGACGTGAGAGGGGCGAACCCCACCATGAAGAAGTGGAGACGAGGGAAGGGAATAAGGTTCACTGCAAGCTTCCTGAGGTCAGAGTTGAGCTGCCCGGGGAAGCGGAGGCAGCAAGTGACACCGCTCATGGTGGCCGAGATAAGGTGGTTGAGATCGCCAACTGACATTCAGCGAGAACTCATGGTTAGGAATTGAAAAGAAGCCCAAAATGATGCAATTTTCAAATGCATGAAGAAGGGATCAAGTAAATGGCACATACAACTTGGGGTGGTAAGCTTAAGTGTGCGAAAGCAGATGTCATAGAGAGCTTCGTTATCCAGGACCATGCACTCATCAGCATTTTCAACCAACTGGTGGACTGACAGTGTGGCATTATAAGGTTCGACAACCGTGTCCGACACCTTTGGAGACGGGAAGACAGAGAATGTGAGCATCATGCGATCTGGGTACTCTTCTCTTATCTTAGATATGAGCAATGTGCCCATGCCCGACCCAGTTCCACCTCCCAATGAATGGCACACCTGAAACCCTGAAAGAAGTCAAATGGAATGAAGCATTAGTAAAAGTCCTATACAATCGAACATATGAGAAACAAATTCAATTGAAAGGATGTTTTTTCTATTAATATATATAAAGGAGAACAGCAGAGTGTTGTTGCATCCTCACGTTAGCAGTTTTTCAGTAAACCAGTAACAAATTTATCAGTACACAGGCCGTTTTGCATAGTTTGCTGCATCATAAAGACTACGTAAGAGGGGGAGAAAGTGCCATACCTCAAATTAACAAAAGCAAAGGAGCATAATAAAATATTTTTTAGTATAAATAGAGCTTTGGTGAAGATATAACAAAGCGACAGAACAGTTTTAAGTAACCTGCAGTACTGCAGGGTACACATGAGGAGCTACCAATTCAGGATCTTCCGGATAAAAAAATATCTTAAGACTGGATTGATTGCATGCATTACTCAATCTAGAGACATGAGAACAGTCGATTAAAAGCAACCCCGATGTGCATGAGAACAGGAGCTTCTGAGAATGGCTCCTGTTGCATAGCCAAAGCACATCATCTCATATGAAGGAAGCATCAGAGTTATCATGTTAAATGAATAATTTTTTCTTTAATATAATCACAAAATCAATTGACTGATATGCAAATATCTTCCCTTCACCTACGCTTGAAAAATTAAAAAAACAATACATGCACGCACTTCATATGTAAAAATGACAGCCACCAAAATCCTGAATATTATAGGACACTTGATGCTAAAAGTCATTGCACTTCACGACGGGCATTCAGAGACAATCGACATATGAGATATATAATTTTTTTTTGGATGCTGAATCAGAAAATAGAGCAATCATTTGTGCAGCAAGGTAAAAAAAAAAAAAGCTATAGAGTTTCAGATGAGAGATTCTGCATTCAAGAAAGCACAGGTTTGCAACTGCAGAGACATTCTCACTATATTCACATGAATTGTCACAGAAGAGAAAAATATGCGGATCAAACCAAAGCCAACCTCGGAAATGGAAGAGCTGCCCATTGAGTTATTTTCATGACAGTGCTCAGATTTACAGCCCTAGAAGAACGATAGCTTGCTAAAAGAAAATGAGAGAAACAGATGCATAACACCTCGACGTTTTCTAGAATATAAATGTCCTATAAATACAAGAACAAGACACATAAATTAGAAAAGAAATATTCAGCTGGGACTTATTATTGTGCAGTCAAATCGCATAAATAACTGCAAAACTAGCATAGTGATCCACTGTCGCCTAGCATTGGTGTAAAATTTCTTCCGCGCTGTCATGTAGATCAAAGCTCTACTAAAATATCTGATGTCAATAACCAAATACAAAGCTCGGGACTTGAAATAAGAAACATATATGACGAAAGTAAATAAAATCTAAAAGATTGCAACACTAGTAAATCACTCAGCATGAAATACAACCATATTTAGAAGTATCACTGAAAGTTTGAGGCTCCCGAGGAATTTGAACGGAGGCAAAAAAAAAAATGTAAGTAATGAACATCACAAACAAGAAAAAATTCAAGATTTACACAATATTCATGGAAGAAGAACAGATCGGACAAGGGGCGTTATAATCTAAGCAGAAAAGCAAGTACAAATAAACTAAGCACCAAATCTACATGTAAATACAAGACGGAGTAATCAACTCCAAGAAAACCCAGAAAAGAATCAAGTAAAAGCTAATAGAACCTCAAAAGAAATAAAAGATTCGAGATTATTAGCGATAAAGAGAGTGAAGAAATCTCACCTTGCAAGCAATCGCAGTTCTCGGCCTCCTTCCGGACCACATCGAGAACGGCATCGATGAGCTCGGCGCCCTCGGTGTAGTGGCCCTTGGCCCAGTTGTTCCCGGCCCCGGACTGGCCGAAGACGAAGTTGTCCGGCCGGAAGATCTGGCCGTAGGGACCAGATCGGAGGCTGTCCATGGTCCCGGGCTCCAGGTCCATGAGGACGGCCCGGGGCACGAAGCGGCCGCAACTCGCCTCGTTGTAGTAGACATTGACTCGCTCGAGCTGGAGATCCGAGTCGCCGTGGTAGCTGCCGGTGGCGTCGATCCCGTGCTCCGCGCACACCACCTCCCAGAACTTGGCCCCGATCTGGTTGCCGCACTGGCCGCCCTGGATGTGGAGGATTTCCCTCATCTTGAAGTAGTTCGGACGGCGGAGGAGATCTAGTGATCTAAGAGAGGAGGTCGGCAATGGCGGTGGGAGGAGAGGGTAGAGATCTGGGAGGGAGCGGTGGAGGAGCGAGAGGCAAGGAGGGGTTCATATAATGGGAAGGTGGACGGTTCTTGACGGACGTTTGGGTGGAAGGGGGAGCGGGATGGGGGTTTCTTGACGGCTGCAGGGTAGTGGGCGTTTCGTTTTAGGGGGGAATTTGAATTTTGAAATGGTATTTGGTGGCGACGGAGATTCCAACAAACCCTCCCGCTCTTATTCAGGAATTTTGGTTTTATTAAATTGAGTTGGACTTGTACATCCACGAAGATTTAGGTCCATGTGGACAAATAAAAATCGTACAAATGAGTGATTCATCCCCAACAGCACACGACGAGATTGATGGTTGTCGATCTATCTATCTGATTTAGCACTTCTTTCAAAGAAATTACATAGATAGAGGATTGCTATTCCACTTGCAGTTAGTTGCTCCATAACCCCCCCGCCTTTTCTTTCTTTTCTTCTTATATCTTCTCCCCCTCCTCCTTCCTTTCTTTCTCTTTCTTTCTTTTTATTATTATTTTGGACAATGATGGATCACACCCAAAGAGATGTAAATAAGGCCAACAAAATTAAAAAATAAAAAGTTGCATGGAGGCTCCGATATAAATAAGTGGTTTTCTAGATAAAATCTTAAGTGTGATTAACATCAAAAGAGGAAACAAGTCAGCAACAGAGTTTGTTTCTCTATAAACATGCGTGGCCAGAATGAGTCATACTCCTCTAGTAGTCGGCGGATGTCGTAAAATAGCAGCCTCCTCTCAGCCGCGCATCTCCTACTCCGAACCTACTTGATCACTATGGTCGAGTCTCCCCAGCAATTCGCACCCGGCATGAGTTTGCAACGGGCAACTTTTCGGCAAGGTACAACACCAAGGCTGTGATTGAAAAATTGGGTTTGTATGGGCGAATTTTGTTGTAGGATTTGGGCTAATTTTGAAGTAAAAATGCTGATTTTTTAATCCATGATTTAATCTATTTCAAGCTACAAATATGAGCCGTTTAGCATTAAATAATTGTTAAGACCTTTTTCTCCCCCCCACATGCCTCGCTTTCGTTCCGTTCCACTTCAAGCTTCATCGGCTTCTCAACTTTATCACGGCATGGATGATGCTCTCAGCTTTACTTCTCCGGTCCGGTGGAAGGATCCCACCGCGGTGGTCTGATCTCTTCTTTGTCGTGTCCTTTACTCGTGAGGAGATGGTAGTGGGAGGGGCAAAAGACCAAAGAAAGGCGCATCCAATACCAGTGACCTCAAAGCACCTGCCAATACGAATTCTCGGGCTGGTCCAAATACGACTTTATTATGGACTGGAGTTACGAAGAACCAAAAGCCACGGCACCGCGATGCATCGAAATGTATTGTAAATTAATAGTGATGCATTTGCGATACGGGTAAGCAAAGTAACCAGTTTGCATGAAAAGGTTTTACCGAAGCTTTTCTTTCATGCGAGGGGTGAATGTGTTCATGAAGGAGCATCAAAGCCTCTTAGCTGTTCGATGGTATGTGCGTGTCCATCAAGACTTCTCGTGCTTGCAAAGAAAGCAAAGGTATTATAGGGTTCACATGGCCCCAACTCCCCTAGGGTGGCAGTTGGATCGGATATGGAATAAGATGGGAACAAGTTAGGTCAAATAACTGTCAAGCCTGGCCTATATGACCAGTTTATTAATGGGTCGAATCAAGTTAAACGAGTCCAATTATGACTAGATCCAACTATTAAATGAATCAAAATAGATTAAGTGAGTTCAAACTTTGAACCTAAATTCGTCCTATTTAATACACATATTAGGTTGAGTTGATCCTTACAACCCTAACCAACCTATTCAATCTTGAGCCAAAGCTGCCACCCGAAAGTTATAGCCCTACTTATGCGAGGAACTGCTCCATCCATTTATGCTAGCAACCCTAATCTATGGCAGCTCATTACCATAAAGGTTACTAGGTTAAAAAAAAAAATCTGGAGTTTCCACGCTAGCAAGCAATATGGATAGTGATAAATTTGAATAATGCTTATGGATTTACCCTGTTAGGGTGCTTGGATTTGTAATTGGATTTAGATTTCTTCTATGTTAAGTATATCCTAAGTTTACAAGCTCTAGAATGACAAAAAAAAAAAAAAAAAAGCCTAACTTGATTATTACAGGATACCAATTTGAGTTCAAATCAACTTACTCTATTATATATATCTATTGTAATCTTAAAAAAAAGAGAGTAATTGAGTGTTTTAAAGATTGGGTGTATTGAGAGCTAAAATCTGTAAGAATATCTTATTACTCTATAATCTCCAGCTTTCTATAGTAAAACTTTTACACCATTTTTTCCCGTAGTAGACATAGGTTAATTGATAAAACCACATAAATATTGCGTGCTTTTATTCTTTTCTCTTTTTTGTTTTTGTTTCATTATTCTTCCTGTATGTCGTAACACTTCTAGAATCTTATTTTTGAATATATTTTGAATACATTCTTATTTTGGGAAGATGATCTCATGACTTGTATGATAAAATGAAAGTGTTATTTCCCATCTCATTTGTTCAGTATAAAATAAGATTATTGGGCTGAAGAATTAGTTAAATGCGTGAATTTTTATGACTGAAACAACAGTCTGTTGCCGCTAATTGTAAAGATTCAGTTAATCTTGATTTTATTGTTGGTATATTTAAATAATGCAACATTAACATTAGTTTCTGTCTCTCCAATCCTAGGTTGATAAATCAGGTTTTTAGATCCACTAAATGGTCAAGATGAGTCATCTAGCTTACATTCTCAGCTAGGTGGAAATTATTGGATAAGGTGATTCTGGAGCTTTGCACTAGATAACATAGCATTTCTGTCTCATAATTTCCAAAGAAAAGTTTATCATTCACTTCTGAGCATAAAGCACGCCTCCAATCTCAGTAATTACATTGTTTTTTTCTACCTTTCACATGTAAAGTTTTTTTTTTTTTTTTTTTTTTTTTTTTTAAAAAAAAGAAGAATTCATACATAGGAAGCACAGACAGCCACCCGTATCTTATTAAGAATTGCCCTCTAAAATTATTTAAATGCTTTTCAAAGGCCAGCAAATAATCAAATGGATACAATAAAAATCCAGGTCCCCATGCATGCATCTCTATGGTTTCACACTGCAAAAAAATAGTTTTACAACAAAGAGAAAACAGGTTTAATAGGTGAAAAAAGTCTTTCATGTGCAAGTTATGAAGCTTGCAGCGTGCAAGCTAATAGTTACAATAATAAAACTAACAATGCCTATGATAAAAGAGGCTCCTTGAAAAGGGAAGCCGCAGCGAAGTTAAGTTTTCCATAAACATTGTTTGCATGAGTGGCCTTTTGGGGTATCAGGTTTGACACAGAGACTCGCCACAGCATATTACAACACAGTCTTCGGAGCTTGACATTTTTCAGTTTAGAACATACTAGCTTGCCTATCTTTTCAGCCACCTTCAGTTTCTATATTTATAGCACAAACAAACAGCAGACAACTTATTTCATAACATTCAAATGGACTGGCAAGAATCCAGAAAACAGCTCCTTGGCTTTCATAAGGTGAATAGTTTGACTGGTTAACTAAACAATCAAAAGTATACAATAAAAGCCGGCACTTTCCTGTATGCACCTCTGCAGCTTCAGAATGCAAGCAACTGCTGTAAACAAGGACTAAAAGATATGAAAACATCAAAAGAATGTGAAACAAGATATTTCATGTGTATGTTATCAATTTACAGTGTGGATGATCTATGATTATGAGGATAAGGCTAGCTCTGCCCAAGCCAAAGGAGACTCTTTGAGAAGGGCTGCTGCTGATAAGTCAATTCCATTCTCCAGCATGGCAGTTATTATTTGCATTGACGGCCTCTTAGAAGGATCAGGTTCAATGCAAAGGCTCACCACACTGCATATTACATCAATGTCATCACTCTTGACATTTTCCAGTTCAGGATCTATTAGCTTGCTTTTCTCTTCTGGATTTTGAAGATACTTCAAAGCCTGCAAGAAAAAGAATAATGTTATAGATGGTAGAGTGTTCTCACGCAGCAGTGGATAAATTGAACCGAACAGACTCTGGCTTCTGTGTCAATGGATACACAGACTGTAGGAATAAAAAAATTATAGCATTCTAACAAATAAAGTTGACCTACCTTAAGTTGTTTTTTTTATGTGTAAAGTGATTTCTATTTCTTGAATGGGCAGTAACCATTGCTTTTTTGAAGGAAAAAGACAGCAAGGACCCAATGGTATTAAGTTACTGAGCAAGCTATCTATTCCGTAGTAGAGCTGATTATGGGCCAGGCTTGGGCATAGAAAATGTCAAATTCCCGACTAAAAACAAAAAGTTTAGGCCCAAGGCCCAGCCCATGATCAGTTCTATTCCACGGGTATGCTTAACTAAAGCATCTAAAAAAACTGAGCTCCAATTCATGCAAAGGATAATACATGTAACTATTGCCACCAAGTTCCAGAGACATTAGCTTATGTTTTTCACTGGACTTGCTGGTATGATATATTATAAAATACCGAAGAGTAGATAGTACTTGTACCAAGTCCGCTTGGCCCTTGGATCTAAGGTGCAGCTACTAGACCTTTAACGGACAAAAGAATCGATCCATAAGACACGATAACTATCCTCTCAGGATGCATAAGCAGTGAAGAGAACATGTGCCTCTAGTCTCTTTTTGCAAAAAGACTAATTAATCTTCATAATAAAGACGACAAACATGATCCTGGGTCAATGTCCAAAGGGTAATGGCATAAATGGATGGATGCCTTACCCAATCCACCAAATAACCTCTATCTTTGCAAAATCGAGGTCTTCCGCTGATTAGTTCCAGTAAAAGCACTCCAAAAGCATGTGTGTTGCCCTGGACATCCATATTCAGTTGCTCTAATGAATCCACATATCCATGAAAAGAACCACCACCGGTGATGTAACCAGAATTCTTTCCAGATTTTGAGAATATCATTTTCCAGCTCTCAAAATCAACCAACTGCATATGTGAACATGTGGTTAGATTTTCTACTTCGTTTTTTTGCTGTGAATAAAGAATTTAGTTACAAAGGAGAATACCAAAGCCGGGTACCCATACAAGACAAAGTACATCAACAAAGCACATGAAATAGGAACAAAAATAGCCACTCAGGCCAGGGGCAGAAACTGCATTCATTACAATCTTATGACTGAGCACACTGCAAAATAGCTCAGACACAAGCCATCAATCTAACAGATCGAAGTCAGTAGCAAAAAGCAGGTACCAGGTATCTTCTGAAGTTACTCTTCAATAGAGGAAAATAAATAGTCCAGTACTAGAAAAGTGGGAGGGCATTAAGTGTAAAGATTAAAGCACTCAGATTAGGGGACATAGAGTCTCTTATACTACAGATAATATATACCTGCAAAAAGTGATGCAGCAGCAGCATGAGTGAGTAAAGCATGAACCTAAAATCTTACCCAAAAAGGCCTGAACAAAAGCAACAATATCTTTTTTTAAATTTTTTTAGTATCAACAACAATACTTGTTCCCTCTAACATTGGTTTTGTGAAACTTTTTCATCAATACGTTTTGCCATGTGTTGCCTCACTGTGCTCGTAAATGCTTATTTTTCCAACCAGTTCTTAAACTGAAAGGGTCTGTAACAAAACTTCAAAATGTTTGTTCTCCAAAATTAAAAAGAACTTGCATTTGCAATGCAGTCACGTATGGCCTTCAACTGAACACTTCGGAAGTCATATTTAATTAATTATAGAGCAGTGCATATAGGATTGTGGAGGAAAAAAGAAAAGCTACAGTTCGTTAATTCCAAATAAATCTGTTGCACATGGTAACCATTATAGGAACAAACATATCTGTAGGTAATTGGTGCCAGATGGAAAAAAAAATCTGGCACAATTCTCTCATGGGTTTCAGAAGCAACATAGTAAGAGGCCCAGAAAAAACAGTAGTGGATTCAAGGTGAATATGATAACATATTAGGAAGAAATCAAAGACAATTTCTTCTTCACCTAGTTACCTTTTAAAATACTGATTTTACTATTTTTTTCTGTAACTTCGAAAATATCAAAGAGATAGACGATACAATGTTTTCAATATACGTATTGGCCCATACCTTTGGAGAAAAATCTTCAGTTAGATATACTGCAGTTGAGTTCAATTCAGGTATAGGAAAAGGAGGCTGCAACTCTGTGTGTAGATACTTAAGTCCACGAGCAACTCCAATTGCTATTTTCATCCGTCTAAGCCAGGATAATTGGCATCCATCACCATCTAAAATGAAAAAGTAACATGTATATTTGAAATCCCAAAGCAAGTAAATCTGTGCGATCATCATTAGTGAAAATAAAGACTTTTTGACTCACAATGAAGGTGCTCATACAGTGTCCCATTAGATGCATATTCAAAAACAAGCATCCTTGAAAATGGATCACTCTCTTTGCAATAGCCCAGTAACTTTGCTGTGGTCTCATGATTTAACCGTGCCAAATCCACAACCTGAAATCCTTACCATTCTGTCTCAGTATTCTAGCAGAACATTTCCTGTAAACTGATGTTGATCTTGCAAAAACTAAATACCTTAGACTGAAAGAAAAATTCGAGGTAGCCTGTCCACTGATCTTTTGAGATGCATAATGATATGACAGCAATTTCTGGTCCATCCTTCATGGTGCCCTTATAGACTATACTGTCTGGAGAAGAGCCAATTATGTTGCTGAAATCTTCACAAGCAACTTCCAGTTCCTGCCTTGTTAACCTTGACACATTTTTCAGCATTTCATTATCTGTTTGCAGAAACATCCAATAAAGACTGTCACTACCTTTGATTATTGCAGATCGCACAATGCAGCCCTACAGTTGATGAAAAGTCAAAAAAGCTAATCTTAGCACTAACCTATTGATATTGCTATCTCATCTTTCCATGTCATGGTTCTTGTCCAAGGGATTTTGACAGACGTTTTTAGTTTACAACTTTTTACAGCAGTCACAGCACCAGTTGTGAGGAAAACTACCACGAGAACTCCCGTAGTAATTTCCAAAATCAGAAGCCATACTGGTTGCTGCAGATTTTGATGTTTGTTGCCCTCATGATACTGTTTAGATGTTTCTCTGGCTACCCCCTGGCTTTTTGCAGAACCACCTACATAGCAAACAAACTAGATTATAATTTCAGAAACATTTAAAACAGAACATATTGAGGAACTAATATACAGAATCCATGAGTTAATTTTAATTGATGTTTCATATCTACCAAATAATGGAAGAGTACGATGATTGAATCAACATTTGCTTCAAAGAGAATTTAGAAAAAAAAAGAAGGAATATCATATAAAAGAATCTCGTTTCATATTATTACATCACAGTCTAAAAACAACAGCTGCTGATCTCCATAGCCATGTGGTATCATTTTTGCTCTCATCTTCTTTTTCAATTGAGCTTGCAGCAAGCTTCCCCTTTGTGCATGCAGATGCAAAAATTTAGATATCCAATATTCAACTTCTTAGTGACTGAATCAGAGATAATCTTCACATTTATAGAAAGGACTGTGACAGAAAAAGGATGAAGAGGTGTAATTGGCATGTGCCCCTATACTATTGGAATACATAAAATGCAGATGATGGCTAACCAACCAACACAGAAGCAGATCAAGTTAAGATATAATGACATATTAATCCTTTAACATTTGTAAATTGAATGTCAAGACTGTAATTTATTAATGATAATGTTGCCTTAACCCTAAAACTTTTAAAAAGAAGATATAAAGTGCTGGTCTGCTTTTCATGGATATAAGTTTTATGGAATGCAGCTGTAGGTTAGAGTATTCAATGGGTAAAATGCATGAACTAGGGTTTACGTATGCTTAAACATATTATTTCAACCAATGTAATGATGCATCAAGTCATTAAAGTAGAGCATCCAATGATTGATCATTAATCAAGCATGACAAGTGAAAATATTATGACAACAATATGAACATTAATCATCTAAAAGAAGAGTTCTACAGATAGACCTGATCAAGTTCTGTTCGGTCGTCTAGAAATTGCTAAGACCATTTAATTGTCATTCTAACCAATACCTTCCAATTACAAGCTGGTTCATCAAATTATACACTTCACACCAGTGAAACTATAGGGAAGATTGATTGCATTTATACGGATTATAGAATGTGTAAGACTTTAAGGGAATCTATGGTTCGTGACCAGAATCGGAATCAATTGGAATGGGAAGTGGAATGGCCGTATCCCCCAATGCATTTGGTTCGTGACCGGAATCAAAATCAGCTTTGAATACTAGGGAAGAATAAGGATTGGATTTTGGGAGATTGGGGCATCCCCACTCCCTCAGGAATAGAAATGGGAATGGTACTCCCTCCAACCAAATGGCTGGAATGGGAGTCACTCGTTCCCATTCCCATTCCAGAGTCCAACAGGCCCCAACCAAACATGCCCTAAAAGGAACCAACCCAAAGGAAGAAAAGGTAATTCGTGAAATGAAACTAATATGCAAAAATCTAGACAAGAAGTTCAAGGGATGCAATATAGACATGCAGTGATAATTTAAGTAAATAAACATTTATAAAGTACTAATACACGAGAAATGGAAACAATTTTTACTATGTAGGATTAGTATGACCTCTAATTTATGTCAAAATCATACAGATTCCTTCTCTGATCTGCTATCTATGTTGCATGACCTCACGAGCATTTATGGTTGCAAACTGCTTATTTCATTAATTCTTGTACCGGTAGTTAAACATGCTAGCGAGGTAACACAAGCTAAAATTATGCGCTCTGAAAAGGGTTGAGGTACCACGACAAAGTTGAGAAGACCGCTGCAAGACAGAGTAGCCATCCTGAAAGCAGTTTCCTTGGAAGCTTGACCTGTAGATAGATACAAAGAAGGCTGATGAGGTTCAGCTGAAACATATTGAAGAAATGCTTTAAGATGCAAGTAATTCAACCTTGGAAGATACTTCAAGCATGGTGGTATTTTTCCAACAAAAAAGTTGTATGAGAAATCTCCAGCTTTTAACTGAGATGACTGGCACAGGCCAGTGATATTGTTGCGAGAGGAAAACCTGAATTAATATAAAATAACCATCAAAACCATTTAAGAGTAAAAAAAAAAAACAGCAGCAAATATCCAAGATTTTGAAATATATAAATAAAGATTGAACATTGTTTACCCAGAGCTTCAACTTTAGAAGTGTTCTATGCAATTTAGTAATAGAAAGCACAAAAAAAGGATCGAAAATCATGAGTGCTCCATCCACTTGTAAACTACTCAGTGGCAAAAAGAAGCAGAAAAAAGATATTGCAGATAAAAGTTAAAGCATACTTCACATTCAGACCATGAGATGAAAACTATATATATATTTTTTTAATAAAAGAGACTATTTCCTTATTAAACAGCTTCATACATGAGGATAGCTACGACAGAACCGCAAACTGGGCTATAGTGTAGGAGTTGCATCCCTCCTCCCAAGTGGAAGAGGCCCTTGGTTTAGACCTTCCTTAGGGAGTGTTTTGGAGTTTGGCCAAAGTATTTCCAATTGGTGGTGCTCCCACCATTATGTGTGTGTGTCTCTGTGGTGTGTGTGTGTGAGAGAGAGAGAGAGAGGAGGGGGGGGGGGGGGGGGGAGAGGGGAGGGAGGTAGGGAGAGATGATGGAACTGCTCAGGCAGTCTGCAGTACCAGCTCCGGTTTCATGTAAATATTCCCAGCAAGCAAGGAAATACAATTAAATCACTTCTGCAGATGCAAAAATAAGTTCTGAATCTACAATGGTCCAGATGAATTTTTCCAGTGAAAGCAAGATGTATTACTATTAAGAATCTCTCTCACCAACTTATTTTGTCATGTAACCATAATTGGCATGCCACTACTGAACCAGTGGGGATTAATATTCCTCACTTTATTCCAGTCCATTAAAGAAAAAAATTTAGTTAGATAACTACTACATTATTTAGATAAATAATATGGACAGTTTGAGGTGAAGTAGATGGAAAACATCTTCAGACTGTGATGCCCTTGATATATGAAGTTTGTCAAAACTGCATGCTTGAAACTTAAGGATTATAAATGGACTATTGAAAAGAACCATGTGAACATTATTGGGCGGATCAAATGTTACTGGAATTAATGCAGTATCATTGGCAATATGTACCATAGTACAGATATTTTTTTATATATATGGATTTAGTAAGTGCTTTTTTTTTGAATAAAAAGGTTTCATTTATTTTATCTAGAGCTCTAGATTATGAGATACTTCACTGAGGTTGCTTGATGTCCCTTCTTCATTCAAAACTGTCAACAAAATGTTCAAGGAAAAAGTGGTGAAATTTCAAAGCTCATAATATGTGCGGCTCAGTAGGAATTCAGAAAATCGCATGATAAATAATTAATCTTGTGTTTGACAGCAAAAATTTACCCAAAGAAAATTCGCATGTCAAAGATCCCAATATACTACAATACCAGAAAGCACCACTTACATGCCATAAAAAAAACTCAAATTGCTGCTTCCAGGAATTGATCCCTTGAGTCTATTCCTACTCAACCGTAGCTCAATAAGATTCTTCAGTTTACCAAGTTCAGGGGGTATATTGCCAGTCAAGCCATTGGATTGGAGATTTCTGAGGGGCAAAAAGGCACATGCACACGCACGCACGCATGCAAATATAAAAAAAAAGGTCAGAGAAAATAAATAAGCAATCAAAGAAATAACACCTGAATAAATTTAGAAACTATTCACTTTTTACATTTTTGTAATGCTGGTCAAGTCTCCAAGCTCAGGAGGAATAGAGCCCGTGAGCCTATTCAAGCTCAAGTCCAGTACGGTGAGACTTTTCAGCATGCCAATTTGTTTAGGTATTGTCCCAAGAAACGAATTGTTCCTCAAAATTCTGCAGAATAGGAAGATATCATCCAAATCACACAAGTAAAACTAAAAATAAGGCAGTATAGAGTAACAGAACACATACAGTTGTTGCAAAGAACTCAGTGATCTAAGTTCTGGTGCAAGGAATCCTTTCAAGGATGAACTGGAAATATTTCTGCAAAAACCCAGTTTCCATGCTTCAGAAACTTAACATATAACGGTACCGTGACATAACATATCCTCCATGTTCATGTATGGCAGAACTTAAACCAAATAAGTACTGACTATAGTATCATTATACTTCATCAGATGATGGAGAAACAACATTTCGGGGAGTTTTACTATTCATAATAAATGGTTATACGGGCAACATCAGTTGATACTAACAAATTGTCTATATTCATCTATAATTATCAACAAATCCATTAGATTGGTAACTCTGGTACTAAAGCAGTAGTACTGGGATCTGTAAGAGAGGTGGCCAAAGAAGAAATGGAAAAGGCCAGGCATTTCTTACAGAGAGATCACATGATTCTGAGGCTTTGAGCAGATCACACCAGTCCAGTTGCAAGGATCTCCATCTAGGGTATTCCAGTCAGATAGAACCGAAAGAGGGTCTTCAAGTATAGCCCGTTTGAAAGCAGCCAGTGCCGACACTGCAAAGAATCAAGACCCCACTCCATAAGTTCATCTCAATTAGAGCACTTCAAAAATCATTTCAAAAATCAAAAACCTGAAGTTGCCTATGTCAACCCAAAATGCAATTCTTTTTCCTAAAAAAGCAATTGCACAGCTGGAAACTCCGAGGATTCAGAAGCCCAAAAAGATTCAGATGCCCTAACTTCCAAGAGCATCATCAAGAATAGGTGATAAAGGACTAAACTTTACAAAAACGATGCAAGAAGAAAGCCAAGTATGCAAAGAACCCACTTGATAGAATCACTTCAAAATCAAAAACTTGAAGCTGCCCCACTGGAACCATTACCGCCGTTCGCCTCAAAAAAGCAATCCCAGAAACCAAATAACCCATAACCTTCTTAATCAGAAATGGTCCCATACCCTCGAATCCAGGCACAAGATCACAACTTTCTCCAAGAATTGGTAAAAAGAACAAAAACTTAGAAAAACGGGTGAAAAACAGAAATGAAGTAGAATAGAAACATACCTTCATCGTGTAAAAAGGACTCGGAAGACACGAAGAAAACACCGCATTTAACGGCAAGAAGAAGAAGCAGCGGAAACCCAACCGGTCTCATCATATTGATCACACGCTGCACTCAAATCCTCCCATAGAAAAGCCTCGGATTCCCACTCCCCAACACCCAGAACGGATCAAGAAAGCAGAGAATATGAGCGAAAAATCTCTCATTGGAGAGGAGGAGACGGTAGAAGGAGAGCACCCACATGTGCTACAGAGTAGAGCAGGTGGCGAGCAGAGGATCGGCAAAGAAAAGAAGACCAGGGACCCTAGGCTTTAAAAAAAAGAAAAAATGAAACAGGGGTGAGAGAGAGAGAGAGTGGAGGATGTCTTGCGAGTTCTTCAGAAATTGAATGCAATGGAGGGAAGGTTTAATGCGGATGTTTGGAGTTTGGATTTCTTAGAGGTTTTTTTCGGGGATTTATCGTCGTTGGGCACTTGGCCAGTCCAAATATATATATATTTATAAAGATTAGGTCGCTATCTAAAGAAATGATGGTTAGTTGCACCCCAAGGCAAGATACATGGAGCAACCTATTGAGGTTTGATGAAAGGATTGAATGCATCCCCTGTTTGTTGAGATCATGAGAATCCTACACAAGACTTATAATTCACTCTACTTGATTGTAACATTTGTGTTTTGTTGTCTAGTGTTCCAGCTAATGAATGATTTTGGGTTTAGCCGTTTAGATCGAAGTGAGGTGGTTGATCTCTTGCTCAAGCAAAGCAAGCTTGATAAAGACCCAAGAGAATTCATATCTTAGATTGATGATTGATTTGGGGATCCAAGATCTATCGTGCTTACATTTCGGGTGCAATTGTTGTGTCGAGAGATTGTATTAATCGTATTTTTCATCTTGTATATCTTTGATCATCTTCCCCGAGGGAGAATTTCTGTGGTATGTTATTAGGATGAAGTTTAAGAAAAGTTTAGTGCATCTTGATATTAATGTGCATAATTAAAGATGTATATGATGGTCATGCAATAATGTTAATAATTACATTGTTTAGAAAAAAAAAAGTAAGTTGTTTCTGTAGTTCCTAAAAAATATTTTGATGCTCCAAAATTTTGGCTACTGGGTCCCATTAAAAAATCAAAATAATATAATGCCAAGATCTAGTTTATAAACTTGGTTACATATGTCCTGCTTTTGCTTCTTGCTCATTTATATCTTGACACAAGTACACAACTATAAGGTCTTAATTCCTATCTCAATCATTGTTTTCTTCATTTTATCACATCAAATCTAATTCTAATATAAGTTTTGCAAGAAGCAAGGTGTATAAATATAAAAAAAATAATCTACATGTGGAGAATATTTGTTTCTAATACATCAACAGTTTGAGAAGATCAGCAATCAAGCAAGCTAGTGCAATATAAAATATTTTCGAAAACAATTTTCAACTCAACCCATTTACTAAAGTTAATTTGATGGTACGATGAAAGCTTTTAGTCATCATTTTCCCATGAGCAGATCCTTGGATGATAAAACAAGAGGACGCTTGTCCACTTCCCTTTTGCTTGCTATCTCCCTTCTCTCTTTCATGTGATATGCATCCGACTTTCTTACTTTTTCCCCACTCATCATCAACTTTCTCTTCTTCCATTCATCCCAAAGGAAGAAGATAAGGAAAAGCAATTCAGAAAATTTACTAACAAATTGTCAGTTAAGTGCGATGTTGATCATCAAGACTTAGAATGGGGAATTCAGTCTCTAGTAGAAACTTGAACTCATTCTATTGTGGATCAATTATCTCAAGGTTAATTTTTTTAATTATTATTATTTTATTTTGTTGAACAATAGATGATAATCCTCATAGGCAATAGCAACATAGGCCGCACACAAATTTATCTATGTCTGCTCTCAACTCCATCCAAATAATTTTCGCTACCAATTATTTCTTTTCTTTTCAGAAAATCTAAATGATTTTCTATATCAAATCAGCAGGGCTGCAAACAATCTACAATATATACACATATGCATGGGCATTTTGGTTTGCCACTTGAGCCAAATTATTTTGCTTAAAGAAATATCAAATCAAAAGCTAGATAACAAGTCCAAACTTATCAAAAATATTTGCAGAAATTAATTTATCACATTAATTACATCCAATGTATTTAAGCAGTCTCTCTAAAAAATTATGTTGGGAAATCTAAATTACGAGGCACAGGACAAGATTCTCATCGCCTGACCAGTTTCATGTACTTGCTCTCGTTTTACCTTTTATGCTGTACTAAATATTTACCATGTGATGGTCCAAAGGCCAAAGCCCGAGACTCAGCTTTGTGACCATTAAATAAAGCTAATCATGTGAAGTGTTGCCAACCAGAATAAAGTGTTCGAGGTTGCAAGGAAGCTTCTTGCCCACCGAAAGAAATAAAAGCAGCTGTACCGTGGGGCTAACTCATTAATTTAAGGCATTAAAAGCCATTGAGTCTTCTTTTAAGTTGCACTCCAAACAAAGTTTAGTGGAAATCATGGTCATTTGGGACCTAAATGACCTCACATCCCACCATCCATCCATGAAAGCTTTTAATGGAGAGGTGACAGCATGTGAAGCGAGCAGTCCCTCTCGGTTGTTATTGTTTGGTCAAATGCAGAAGAGGATCCAAGGTTCAACTGCTCTATGCTTTTATGTTTCTGTTCAATATTTATTGCAAGAGGTTGTGGCGTTGGCTTGCTGAATGAGGATGGCCACACAAATGAAATGGATTAGCTTGGATGGCCACAAGGGGATGCAATGTCTTGGATTTTGATCCATATCTTTGTGGCACCATCTGCATTCTGAATTGCTGATGCTGCCTGCCACACTAGGATGCAAGCTAAACTTGAATATTATAGTGATATCAGGATTGCATCAATTAGAAAAAATGTCTGTGTAATGTAACAACTTAGGTTCTCATCCCAAAAAAAAAAGTTTTTTTTTTTATATTTTTTAGTTCTGTATACGTACCCAAAATCTTTCCAGCGAATAAATGATGAGGGACGAAACATACGCTTGTATGAATCCTCACATGTACTGGCTTCAGAAACTTATCTAACGACCGATTCCCTCCGTTTACACGAGGCTTTGGTTGTGAATTTACATGAAGTACTTGGGGAAAAAAAGGGAGAAATTTGAGGAGAAGTGCTTGAAAAAAATAAAAAAATGTGGTGTTGCCGAGTAAATTGCAGTGCTGTAATTGGCTATGCTAAGCAAAAGGAAACATAAGGCTTTGTTTGCCATGGATACTGCCCGATGAACCCTTCATAAAAGAGAGATTGTTAAGAGTCATGAGAATGTAACAATAGGCTAATGCACATTTTGTAAGTGGAATGAACAATGTCCAAAGACACATATTCTTATTGGCCAACAAAGCCAACTATTGCTTCGTTTAATGGGGATGAATATCTTAAAGTTTTTCGATGTGAACCCTTGGTAACTAGAAGGTATGGAGGTTATATGAATTCAAGTAAGTGATTGGATTTAACATGCCCCTACTCTTGTACTGGGTGATTTCATAGCTGCCAAGCCTTATGGCCTGGTTGTGCATTCCTTAGCTTACATGTACTTGTTCCAGCTTCTTTTGTTAGGTCTGTAATTCTTGCAAGAATACTTGGCAGTATCAATGTTGAAACATGCTCAAAATAGCAAATTAGTAATCACTGGAACTTGATTTTATCTGAAAAATATTATGGACGTTTTTTAAGTTATTGCTGTAAAAAATCTCCTAATCCAAGTATTTTGTGGCCTCGAACCATCCTTCCTTCTATTTTCCCCTGCAGTTGCCTGTCACAAGCCAAAGATACTGTTTGGCTCCAATTATCCTCCATAACAATGCTTCCAAGCAAAACAACTTCCAAAAGAAGCGACAAGAGAGAGCAAAGACAGCGGGAGTTCAGGAGAAATATTTGATGGGGTTCCTCTACACATCTGTAAGTAGACAAACTGGACCTTGGTTTCGAGCTCCCATGATGCAAGGCATGCAAAAAGGTTGGTGTCTCTCTTTCCCTTTTTCTTTAGCAATTAAAACTTCCATGTTCTGCCTTGACCGGAATACTGCAGATCAAGTGATCCTTCTGATGCTGCCCCTTTAGAACCAAATGGTCCCCATATACCATCATCTTCCTTTCCTTTGCAGTTTGCACTATAAAAAAAACATGAAAAGAAATAAATTAGATCTTCACTCGTACATTTAAATATTGTTTAGCAATGCTAGATTATTAATTCCACTTGTTCTCACTCTAAAAGCAACTCCATCTTAGTTATAAAATATTCAGAAAAACGTACCACACACTGCTTTCAAGCATTAGTCTTTTGTGACCTTGTGTTAGTGCTCTTTCTAATCTTACTTCGTTGCCAAGTTTGTGAGCTGCTGTGAACTTAAATTCCATGGCTTCAAGTTTTCGGTTCCAACTTCTTGCTTTTGAGTAGTTGCTTATCCAATTTGTGTGACCAGCAACTATACTTTCCACGGTGGGAAGTTAGCAAGCTACCTTTCCCTCCATTTACCATCCCTTCACTTGTAAGCCAAGGCTAGATTTGTTTCTCGGATTTGATGTTGGTTGTGATGGATGACACGTATCAGATGGAAACTAAGTTACCTCAAATTACCAGCTATATAACTATAAGTACTAAAACCACAGAAGGTGAGGTTCTAGGTTATAACAAATGGTATCAGAGCTGACCTGTCACATAACCTATATGGACTAGGGGACACTGCAGAATAAATTTATTGGGGTTGAACACGGGCTAATCGTGGTACTTATGATTGGATTTGAATGGATTTGAACTCTTAACCCGACGAGCACGTCCGGGTTTAAATGAAGGGAGTATGTGAGGATTCATGCGGATGTGTATTTAGTTCCACATCAGTTATTCGTTAAATAGATCTTGAGTATTTATACAGGATCAAGAAAACCAAATACTATCTTCCGACCATTCATTTTGGATGAGATCGTGAGTTGTGACAAAAACATTTCTATTATTACAATCACAATTGATAACAAAATCCAATATCAGCTTCTAACTCAGAGATATCTGCAACATGTTATACCTATGTTTGCACCGGTCAGCTAAATTTGATCCCTCAAACAGCTTGTTTTCCCGTGCTAACCCAATCCTATGCAACAGTGACCAGTATTACAGTTCAAGCATCGTTGATTAAGGCCAAAAGTAAGCCACATACATTCCTTGCCACTGGACACATTGCACTGCAGCACCTCCCGCCGGTTCGGACAACCCGGTTTTGCCCTAACAGTAAGCACATTGGCTCTCTTTCCATCCAAGTCATCCTCTCATGGCTTCTCTCGCTGCGGAGAGGATGACAGCAGCGCCGGCTGTGAAGGACTGCATGAGAAAAGGATTTATTTCCAACAGTTACCATCGCTATTAGCTTTAATTTTAGCACAGCTCCATCCACTCCAAATCGTTAAGCATAGTCAACTACAATGACGTACATAAAACAGCAGCTACGATTATGGAAATCTTTAATTAAACTGTCAGTAGGCATGTGATCCAATTCAATTATTATTTTTTTTCTGGGATCTTGTTCTCCAATCCAATTTGGTTGACCATACTAATTTATGCAAAGAAGTCTAGACCAAATCTCTACCAACTTCAGTTTTATATAAAGCTTATGAGATCAACGCAGAAGGAATACTCATGCTTTGGTCACGTTGATAAGAACTGATCAACATGGGCACAAAAAACTAGCAGTTTTTCTGTGTTATTTGAATATATGATATGAAAGTAACTTTATATTCATCGAAGCTTGAACTTTGAGGAGTCTAGAATACACACTTCTTGACCTAGGTTTGTTTTAGGGCTTTAATTTAGAAAATGTGATTCAGCGGCTTATTCTGAATAACCCTTCTTTCAGGTCTCATGCATTCACATTGTAGAGAACCGTATGCATCTATTTGTTTGTCCACGTGGAGACACTGAGCAATCCTTTTGCAGATCAACTCTTCACCTGGATGCATGTAATTAATTACTATAAGTTCCATTTAGAAATATTAGACTTAAGTTGAAGCTGGACTTGATCTGCATATCCAAATTTGTTTGAATATAATTAGCAGACATCACTTGCACCTGAGTTAACTAGAAGTTATCTATGGATATATGCATGTAACTCTTCACCAGGACTTAAACAAAAAGAGTTTGTGACTTGTGAGGGACTGCAAGCTCGTGTTTAGTCTTTCATCGGCTATACACTAGATAGATCTTAAATACATGTACAGAGCCAAGAAACTTAAATAATATATTTTGACTTTTTTTTTTTTTTTTTTTGCAAAGTCTTGGGTTGTCGCGTCCAAACTGTTTGCTTGTTCAACCTGCAGGCGGCTTGATGAGCACACAACGTTTTCTATATTGTCTCAGCTAATGTTAGGTGGTGCCCTGGGCCCGATTATGTGACTCTTTCCTGAATACTTCTCACTCCTTCCAGCCTTCAATTTAAAAGTGAGCAGTGATGCGTCCCTGTTTGTTGTCATGTTTGATAAGTCTTAAATGGAAACTGCTGAACGTTTATATGACCTCTTTGTATTCTTTTATCTGTATGCCGGCCCGTCTGCGGCTGGCCACCAACCACTAACCCCAGCCTTCTTCCCATCCCTCTCTCTGTTGTGTATAAGAACTTCTTACCGTTTCTTCATGCCAAATCTCCTCTCTTCTCCTTCAGAGAACACTGGAAAAGAATATCTCACCAATTCTCTCTCTCTCTCTCTCTCTCTCTCTCTCTCTCTCTCTCTCTCTCTCTCTCTCTATATATATATATATATATATATATATATATATAACAAACACACACACACACGCCAATCTATAGCCATGCGGCAGGCCGGAAACTACTCGGGCATCCTCTCCGGTGGATTGTCCGGGAGAACCGGCCCTCACTCGCTCCCACTGGCAAGGATAAAGAAGATCATGAAGAGGTCAGGTGATGGCGTGAAGATGATATCAGGGGAGGCGCCCATTGCGTTCTCCAAGGCATGCGAACTCTTCATTGAGGAGCTCACGCAGAGGGCGTGGATGGTGACCCTCCAAGGCAAGAGGAGGACCCTCCACAAGGAGGATGTTGCAGCTGCTGTCATGGCCACTGATGTCTTTGACTTCCTCGTCGAGATGGTGTCTGATTCTAATGGCACTCAGATCGATGCCCCCAGCTACCAAGTCCGACACCACGGTGGTGAAAAGATAGATCGTACGTGAAGCTCCCATCTAAAACCCTCCCTCTGAAAGGAATGGGAGAGGATACCGTTCGCACTTGTTATCCCGTTTGTTTGCAACTCTTTGGACTGTAAGAGCATGAAAGAAAGAAGACAACCAAGCGAAATGCAATTCCTTATCTTTCAGTAATTTCAACTTTTTTGTAGCACTAAGCCGGCATTCTGGGTGCAATAAATTTAACCATGGGAAGAGAGTCGATCTGTTCAACAATCATCACACGATCGAGATCGCATGCACCACATATTACGCATTAAGATGCGTGACATGCAACATGACACCTCAAATTATTTGATGAAATAACAGGATACCTTATCTAATTGGTACGCTGCCTTTGGACGGCCGGAGCAGTTGGGATCGATTGACTCCGCAGCAGCTGGGAGTTTGGATGTCATCATAAGTGCACTACTAGAACAAATTAACATAGCCTCTTTCACGACCTAGAAGTAGATTCACTATATAGGAGTATGGCCGCTACTGTGTCTCATAAAATAGTTCTGGACGTGTCTTTAATTAGCATCTAAATTCCGCATAGGTAATTACTAAGCTATCAGGTAAGAGAAACTGCTGGAGAGAAAATAGAATTGAATAAATTTTCTTCCTCTCTCCCCAGCTATTCTTTGGGGCTTACCACCCATTTTAATTAGATAATAAGGGTTAGTTTCTGTAAATCAACAAACAAATGGAGTTCACAGTGTTTATCTTATCCGGCGAAATATTGAAATTGTCAGGATTTGTTGCTTGTTTTACAGTTCGCGATCACCACACAATCACGATCTAGATTTTCTTTCCACGTCTCTTAGAAGGCTACTATAGTCTTTTTGTTGATTTCACCCTTCAAATTCCAGGGCCGAGAATGGTTACCCTAGAGATGATCCTTCTAGAGATGATCCCTCAATGAAGAAGATTTTCTCACAATGCTACTGTATCTCTCTCTTCAACTCTCTATCTCTGAATCACTGTTGATTCAAAAATGTCATTTTCAAACTAGCGTAAAGGCTCTCTTTTTATAGAGCATTTAGAGGAGAAAAGATAGCAACGTTTCACTTCAGGTGGCTTTCAAAAATCCAAAAGACGTTTCTAATTAGGACTCCTTCAGTTATAACTAACCATGACACCACATTTTTAAGAGCCAAAAACATGCGGACGTACGCTAGAGTTTGACAAGATCAAAACCTTATTTGTTTTTCAATAGTTTCAAAGAAACCAAACAAAGCATAATCTCTCCCTCATCTTTGAGCATCTTCCGATCCCATGCATAAGGGTTCAGGTTGTATCTTTCGCCTAAAAGAATGGTCGGCCTTCTTTCGCAACGTCAATTACTAGATCTCAAAGCACTTTTATAATCTCTTTCTTCTCCACCTCTATGCCATCTTCTCTTTTTTTTTTTTTTTTTGACCCTGTTAGCTGTACTCATGCTAGATCTATATGAGCAGCTGTTGTATCATAAAAATAAAAAAAAAAATCTCTTTCTTCCATCCATCTGCACGCATCTCAAAGCAGCTATTGCATGGTCTGATGGAGATCATTTGAGTCCCATAATTAATTGCTCGAGCCCATAACACATGATTTACTCTTCACAATCCGAGGCCCCAACTGAATTCCTTCTTTAGTATTCAAATCCAATAGACCCCAGTTCCGACCTAAAGAGAAACGTGCATGGTTTACGGTCCAGAACGAGCCGCGTCAGCGAGACTCGTGGCTGCCAAGTCGCGCTCTCGTCCGCCGCAGCCACGTGAGCGGACGACCTCCTCCCACATCGGACCGTCAAGTCGCACGTGACAGAAGACGCCTTGCTGACCGGCTGGTTAATTTGCTAGCTACCGGCCTTCTTAGATAGCAAGTCTCTTGAGTGTAACCTATAGAGTTCTTTCTTCTCCTTCTTGTAAGATAATCTTAGAGATGAGCGAAAGAAGAGAAGAGATGGGAGGGTTGGCAGGAGTGAGAGCTGAGGGGTTCACGTTTGCGTCGCATGCGCTCGCGGCGGCGGCGGCGGCGCTGGTGCTGGTGTGGTGCATCCACTTCCGAGGCGGCCTCGCCTTCGAGTCCACGAACAAATCTCTCATCTTTAATGTATGATCATCTCCTTCCTTCTTCCACTTGGATTTTAGATGCTGTTTTCTGTTATTTTGTTAGATGAGAGCGTGGTGTAACTGAGTTCTCCATTGTAGACTTGTCGGGTGACAAGGATTTTGTAACTCTGATTATTTGTCATGTCTAATATATCATTTGGTATTACTCTGGGTCAGGTAAGGTTCAAGATCGGCCTCTAAGAGACCTAGACCTTTAATTAGTTTTTGGGCCAGTAAAGTCAAATTCTTTTTTTTTTTTTATGAAGAGGGAGTTAGAGCCATCTGGGCTTTATTAGAAAAGAAAAGTTTACATAAGCTATTTATAAAGGATTTGCAATATATATATATATATAAAGCAATAAATTTTTTTTACAAAAGATTGTCGTCTGTAAGTAGACATGTTAAACCATTCAACAAGTTGATCAATCTTCTAAATGATTTGGAGGATCTTTGTATCTTCAGTGTACAACTATGTAAGCTCTGTATCCTGATGTGAGTCAGCTTTCCTCTAAAAAGATGGATCAACATCTCTCAACGTGTGGGCCAGTACTCTACTCTATTGATATCTAAGTTTTTTTTTGGTATTTTTCTCTTTTCAAACAATTTTTGCAGGTTCATCCAGTTCTCATGCTGATTGGATTCATTATAATTGGAAGTGAAGGTAAGCATGCCCAATTTTGAAGAACTCCACACCATTAATAATGCCAGCCAGATGTGGTTTATATGAATTGAACTGCTAATTTTGAAAATTTAAAATTGAGTGGCAGCAATAATGAGCTATAGAGCTCTTCCTTTCAGCAAAGAAGTAAAGAAACTGATCCACTTGATTCTTCATGCAATTGCTCTTGTGCTTGGTGCCGTGGGAATCTATGCGGCCTTCAAATATCACAATGAAAGTGGGATCGCCAATCTCTACAGCTTGCATTCATGGATCGGGCTTGGTACGATATGTCTTTATGGCATTCAGGTATGGTAGTGTGATAGCTGCAATCTCATTAGTTGAAGATCTTTTTTTGATGATTTCTGTGCGTGTGCATCCAAGAATATGACTTGCAGCATAGAATAAGAAAGGCAAGAAGATAAAATGATGGACACCATACGGTGGCTGATGTTTAGTTCAACAGAAACCTAGAAGAAAGTTATGACAATAACTTCAAGAATCTAATGCTATCTGCGTACCCTTCCTTAAAGGGGCAAGATGTTGTTATGCTATTTAGGACCGTTAGGGATCTAACAATCCAGGATCTTACATAAAAACGCTAGCTAGAAGGTATTATTTTGGGCTCTTTGATCCTACAGACTAAACATATGCCCATACGGATCCTCACATACTTTTCTTGTTTAAGCTCTGGTGTCCTCATTAGGCTAGAGATCCAAATCCAATCACAAACTCCACAATTAACTCATGGTCAGCTGCTCAAATATACTCGTGCTGCAGTATCCTCTAGTCCATATAAGTCATTAACCGGATCTGTTCTGATATCATTTGTAATGATTCAGGACCTCATCCAAAAAAACTAACTAGAAGCTATTATTTTGAGTTCGTTGATCCTATATAAGTACTCAAGATCTATACAGTGAATAACTAATGTGGGACTAAACACATGTTCACACGGATTCTCACATAAAACTAATATTGATAAATAAGCAAAATATGTCACCAAATATCACGACTACCTCTATACAAATTCTTTTCTACTAGTTTGTCTTCTATGAATCTTTTGCATAGATTATAACTTCAATATCTCACTCTCTCTTTTTTTTCAGTGGATTTTTGGCTTCGTCACCTTCTTCTATCCGGGTGCTTCCTTGGCCTTCAAACGAGTTGCTCTTCCATGGCATGTGTTGTTCGGGCTCTTCGTCTACATACTGGCCGTAGGAGCTGCTGAGTTAGGCTTTCTAGAGAAGCTCACATTCCTCGAGAACTCGGGCCTCGCCAAGTATAGTTCGGAAGCTTTCTTGGTCAATTTCACTGCCCTTGTAGTAATATTTTTAGGAGCCTGTGTGGTGATATCCACCATTGCTCCTTACCATGTAGAAGACCCCCATGATTATACCGCTGTATCCGATGACTAGTACTGATCGTTGCCTCTCACACGACCTCTCTTTGGATTGGATTTGCTTCCCTCCATCGTCATGACACCACTGCTCTAGCGCTCTGTGTTTCTCAGACTGAGCTCTTTAATTGCTTATTGATATGCTTTGTTCCGAGCAAAGGGAGGAGCGATATTAAGTTCCTGTGCTCTGTAAAATTACCCCATCAGTAAACTCATCTTTTTCTTTTTGGCAGTCTGTCTCACTGAACTCCCCATCAGTAAAATAATGGCACGAAAATACCATTGAAAGAACAAACCCAGTCAGGTCATCCTTGGACCATCTTTGCTATACGAAAGCACCAACCTATCATTAGTTTTTACTCTATCATATCTTTTATCTTGTATTTAGTTTAGATGAATGAAGTCCGCAACTAATTTTGAGCAACCCAATCAACTCGTCATTTGGTCAACTTTGCTATACAAGAACACTAATCTATCATTAGTTTTGCCTGTCTGTTATCTCCTATCTTATTTGATATAGAGGAATGAAGTCCAAACCTAATTTTGGTATATGAAGTCCACACCTAATTTTGGTATATGAAGTCCATAACTAATTTTGAGCTTCTAAAGGTCCTAATATTGTAAAAGAGTATACTGCTACCCACCACCACTCCATTTCCTGCATAATTCCCCCGTTCTGCACGGCAATCCATATTGGATGCAACATGTGAGAATATATAATATTTATGAGTTTTTTTTTTTTCCATATAGCTCTAATGTGAGTACATTCTGTCAAGTCAAAAAATAGTAAAAAATACAAAAAAGAGCTAGAACCATCAGTGTCGTCCAGATGAACTTCTCGAAGTGTCGGGCTACAAATGAAGATCTCGTGTATTGCATGATGAGCACAATTGGACGGACAACACACCCCTTGATGCTGCATGAGACATCCGATCACCGTGATCTGCGATACACACGGGTAACTGTGATCAGAAGACCAAACCTCTATAGTTCAACACTATTCTAGAAGACTCCAACTTCACTAACCGGGGTTAAGCTATTCTTCGAATACTATATCAACATTTACTGACTGCTATATCAATAGTGGCATTTTTTATTCTTAAGTTCTCAAGCTTAATATAGATGATGAGATTCTGTTATTAACATTCTGATACAGGCACAGCCATCAAGATATGTACACTATTAATTAACAAGTTAAACAGCACTGGAAGGTGAAATAAAAGATATAAAATTATGCAGAAAAGCAATTAAAAACAATCTCCTCCTGCCATGTATCTCCATTTGAGACGGTCGAACTCTGTTTCGAATCAGCTGCCTTCCAAGATCTCTCCTTCTCATCCTCCATTGCGCCAGACCTCGACGCCTTCTCTGATCGCTTTTTAGCTTCAACTGCTGCTGCTGCCATTTTCTCCTCTCGTCTCTTCGCCACATACTCTTCGGATATCCAAACATCCATGGCAATTTGCTTCTTGCCGAGTCCAGACGCGGTGGATAGAGCGTTGGATCCTCCGTGGGACGTCATATATATATATATAGGTTTGGTGGTCGAGTACAAATGCAACACAAGCTTCCCTTTTCGAGAGATTCCGTGGCCCATCGAAATCGCCCTCCTCATCGCTTGCATGGTTTTCTATTAGCGAGCATGGTTAGGCAATAATACGGTGCATTGTTTGGTCGGTCGGACGGCGGGTACGCTGAAACGTGATTCACGTTTATTACAGAAGAAATAATATTTTTCGGCACTTTTTCAGATGCTTATACGCATCGGTAATTTTCATGCTAATGCCTCCAAAAGCATTGTGAAAGCATCGAATATATAGGGATGAAATTGAAATTTTTTCTTTCCGACGTTTTTTGAAAGCGTCGGCATAAACTAACTCTATGCCGACGCTTTTAAGCGTCGCCTATTTTAGAGTTCACCGATGCTTATAAACATCGGCTCCGCCGACGCTAATTAGATGCGTCGGCCGCACCGTGCCGGTTTGCTTATTGCCGACGCTTTAAATCTAACATTAGATTTGGTTATTTTCAGAACTTCACGTCGGTCCTCTTCATTGAAGGGGGAACCGAGCAGGGTGCACTTCTTCTTTGTTGCCAAAAAAAAAAAAAATCAAATATAACGGCTATTATTAGACATTGCAATAGACTACGAGAGTTGGTGCAGACTGAGTTGCTTTCTTCGCGGCTCACCACTCTAAAAGTTTCACCAGAACAGACCACGGGGCTGTGCTAATACCTCTGCGTAGTATTTTGTTTTCTGACTTTATTGGCCGCATTCACACTCATCGTGCGTAAGAAATATAGGATTCTTGCATGTTACCATAGAGACTATGGCCATCTTCTAAGACCAGGTATAGAACTTTTTTTGTGCAAGCTCGCGATTTTGCCATCTCCAATGCTTGACAAGGCAGGTTGAAAAGGGGCACCAGCATTGACTCATATAGTCATATGGAAGGTAGCACCATCAAAATTAATAATTATAGCCTTTGATGTTGCCCAGCATTCACCCGGCATGGCTGTGTACATCCTAGAACAAGACCCTAGAGAGTATGTAAGGCCCAAAAAATTATCACAACCTCAATATCTTTATTGTTCACATATTCATATTTTCAATATCTTATACATACACTATTATGCAAATATATTTGTACTAAAAATTATATAAAATATACTATCATATGCACAAATCAATAACACACATATATATCAACAAACTTGAATATCAAAAAAAAAAACATACATGGATTAGCAATCTAGACTGTCTACCGGCGTCACCGGGGATTTATCAATAGGTTCCTCGAGTTTCTTCCACCAATTACCCGGCCAACTATTGAGAGACTAGAGAAAGAAGCTAGAGAGAGAAGAACGAGAGAAGAACTGTCTTCTCCTCTTCTTCACTTTCCGAAATAGGGGAGACACTTCCCTCTCCCCCTCCTGGAGAACTCCATGGACGGCGGCCACCGCAGCCCCTCCAGATTGCTAAACCAATACCTCTTAACAAAGTGGTAGTGGAAATACAATAGTTAACCTTTCAGACCCTGGAGAAAGCTCACTCATGATCTGCACTATTCTCGCAAACACTAAGCCAAGCCATAAAGGCACAAGTTAAAAAGTGTCCCCGCCATGGAGAAGTATAACGAGAATAGGCACTTGGTTTTTCGTTAGAGCCTCACGCAACCAAGAAAAGAGTGATCAAATTGCATTTTGGCATGATTATTAGTCATCAGAAGAGCCTCTAAAGACTCTCCTTCCTACCTTGTTTCTTCTCACCAACAAACCGAACTCTTCAATTGCACATTGGCTCTCTGCAAGACCCATTTTAAACATCCTAGCTAGGAATGAATTGAATTAAGTGCAGGGCCTTCTGGATATGATAATACTCACTCTTGAAGAGGATACCACATGTTGGAAATGGAACATCTCAAAAACCTTCTCGGTAAGAAGCTGCTACCAATTTTTGAATCATGGAGGGATAACATCCCACTTCGCAACCATCAACGGGAAGCTCCCACTTTTAGAACAAATTAAAATCTTTAATTGGTTAAGCTACTACAATAGAATTTTGACAACTGAGAAACTACGGAAAAAGAAGTGGACTGCCCCACCAGCTTACCCTCTCTATGGAGAAGAAGATGAAATAACTAATCATCTATTCCTGAAGTGTTCCTTTATAGCGATGGTTTGGCAACAGATCACCGATAAAGTTCCGCTGCCCCCACTTTCTCCAATAACAGAAGAGCAATGGAATACAAGGAGAACAAAATTATTTGTAAAGAGAAGAAAATAGGATGGAACTGCATGTTCTCCACAGTGTGTTGGTGTTTATGTAAAGAGAGAAAGACAGGGTTTTTGAATTTCAAGCTACGTCTTCAGGACTTGTGACTCAGAAGGCAATATCACTTCTCCAAGATTGGACGTCCTTCTACAATGGTGCACCAAAAGAAGTGATCATGGGGATTTACAAAACTGTTGCAGGAGCAGGAAAGCCTACGACTCGTGTCCTTGGTTGGGATTACTTATACCATCTTTCTACTGACAAAGCAACCCAATATGTACATATTTCTTATGTGATAAAACGAAAGGTGGCACAGCCTTCCGTTCAATCCAAAAAAAAAAAAAAAAACAACCTGGTGAGCACGACGTCTTGCAGCGGTCCCTTCTTATCGCCCGTATCAATTTTTACTATTCTTAAAGCTGCCATGGCTCGGCTTTTTATCATCAAATAATTGAAATGCCCTTTCCTTCAGTTAATGTCAGCCCGCTTCATAAAAATAAGGGAGAAAGGCCACATTTTTTTTATTTATTTTTATTTTTTTTGGTCAAAACGGTATTTCATTCATATACCTCTAACGTGGATACATCCAGACATATCAAAGAAAAGAAGACAAAATAAAGCATGTGGAACACCCTCTAATCTAGACCAAAGGGCCTCCCCAGTATGCCGGGCAACATAGGAGGCGACCCAGTCTGCTGCACTGTTCGCCTCTCGGTAGGCATGGGCGATCTGACATGAAATCAGTTCTCGAACCAGACTGCGTATATCCCGTATCAGCGGGTGACCATCCCCATACATGTCCACACCTCGTATCCAGTCAATCACTGTCGAGCAATCACCCTCAAGAACAAGTCTGTCGGCCCCCAGGACCCGTCTCGCGACCAGAAGTCCCTCCCAAGCAGCCTGCACCTCTGCTCCCACCACCGAACAGCCAAAGATACTCCGTCCTCCAGCCGCAATGAGTGTGCCACGATGGTCCCTGATCACGAAACCCACACCCCCTGATGCACCATCCTCCGCCATACCACCATCGAAATTCACCTTAAGATAGCCAGGGGGTGGGAGTACCCAAGAAAAGACACGAAACCTGGACGCTGAAACAGCAGAGCAGGTACCCCAGATGTCCCTAGACCTCCCAAGTGGAGCCGACGTGGCCAACATAGATGTCTCCGCTGCCTGCCTCAGTGCTCTCTCCATCACAACCCGTGGGGGTAACCGCCCTCCCTCGAAGAGACGGTCGTTCCTAGCCAGCCATATATGATAGGCTAGGTACGCCACTATGGACCCTGTCTCGGCAACCCCCGGCCTCCGAGTAGCCTCACGCAAGTACCGCAGCAGATCCTCCCACCGACTCCCACAAGGGAGGAAGTAGCGCCGAGGCTAATCTCCAACACTGCACTGCTATCGGGCATCGAAGCAGCACATGGCCGATAGTCTCCTCAGCATCCAGGCACATCTCACATCATAGGGATCCCATCCTCATCCCCCGTCTGGCCAACACGCTCCTAGTTGGAAGGCAGCCCCAGGCCACCTTCCATAGAAAAAGCGCCACCGGGGGTGCACCCTCAATCCTCCATATCCATCTGCCATCAATCCGCCTCTCCGGCTCCCTACTGGTCCACTCATGGATATCCCTGGCACGCACCCTCGTCCGGCCTGTCGGAAACCATACCAATCTGTCAGGCTCCGCCCGGAGCGGGATCGGAAAGCCAAAATCCTCTCCGCCAGTGCTCCCCAAAAGCCTCCCGAACAAACACCTCATCCCATCTCCCCTCCCCTGGACAGTAAGTCCTAACCCGCCCGTCCCATCAGCCTACCCGTATCCACCATGGCCGGCAGTACTGCTAATCCGGTAACTCGGTCACACCAGCTATCCTCAAGAACATCCACCGACATGCCATCCCGATAGCCCACCGGATCGCCGGAAGCACTAATGAAGCCCTAGCACTGATCTTCCCTCCAGATGGGGGAATGGAGTCCGCCCCGCCCTAACACCAACCGTCAGTGCACCGTACTTGCCCTCATCAGGGAGGACCATATACTCTCGGGCTCCAGTATGAGACTAGCTGCCAACCGCATAACCGAATCCTCCCGTCGTGCCACCAAGGACGGCACTCCAAACACCATGTCTGACCGGCCTGACAGACCACTCTCCCACAGCTACTAGATGTGCTCTGCCTCTGTCATCACGCCTCCCCCAAATGAAGTCTTCTGATAAGTCGCTCACTGATCTCACGAAGAAACGGGGAGGACAGCGTGAGAAATAAGGTATACCGGAATAGCACTAAGTACTGACGTGCCAATGTGACTCTACCCATCATAGATAGAGCGTGCATCTGCCATCCCTCCAACTTGTGTCTATGCTATCTCAAGAGAGAGAACATCTCCGCTGCGCAAGCGACGCCCAAGAATCGGCACACCCAGATATGTCAAGGTGCCACCTGCTCACCAACTCCCATAATCTCCATAATAGCTGCCTTAACTGAGCCTTGGTCTTCGGACTGAAAAGAATAGACGATTTGTCCAAGTTAATCCGTTGACCAGAAGCATACAATAGGCATAGAGGATCCTCGGACGTGTGGGCAGTCTGACAGGTCGCCCTAACCAACAGTAACATCATCAGCAAATAGCAAGTGGGGATCGCATGGCCCTCTGCACCGGCCTGTAAACCCCAGAATCTGTGTGCCACTGCAGCTCGAAGAGCTCTGGATAATGCATCTGCACAAATGATAAAAAGCAGAGGGACAGTGGCATCCCTGGCGAAGTCCAACAGATGTATCAAAGAAATGAGACGGTGTTCCATTTACCAGAATAGAGAAAGAGAGCCCATCACACAGCCCATTACCCACCTGATCCACATCTCATGAAAGCCAAAATTCTGTAGGGAAGAACGAAGAAAATTCCAGCACATCCTGTCATATGCCTCTCCATATCAAGCTTGACCCCCATGAGACAACGCCGCATAGGAGCCCTCTCCAGATCAAACATGAACTCCTGGCGATTAGAACATTATCTGATATACTCCTCCCCCCTATAAAGCACCCTGCTCTGGACAGATGATCCTGGGTAAGATCAAAAAGGCTACATTTCAAAGACCATCAATGGAAAGGTAAAGTTGTTGTTATGTTGCATACGACAAGTTTCAATTCTAATTAATCATTAACGTGAG
Source organism: Phoenix dactylifera (assembly GCF_009389715.1). Taxonomy (NCBI): domain Eukaryota; kingdom Viridiplantae; phylum Streptophyta; class Magnoliopsida; order Arecales; family Arecaceae; genus Phoenix; species Phoenix dactylifera. Next base: position 4,415,497 of record NC_052409.1, on the reverse strand, counting down.
GAATGTTTGTTCTGAGGTTCGGTACTGAAACCATTCTTCCTGTAGGAGCTGATAACTCAAGTCTACTCGTCTTACAAGAAGGAAAACTTGAATTGTCCTTTTCCTGGAAAGAAACGGAATATTTCCGTTCCAATTCCATTCTCATTAACCTCAATCCGCAATCATTTTACATCAACTCAAATCAGCCGGTAGCATTTTTCAATCCAGGCTATGTGCTTGGAATAAGCTGCCAGACCAAGCATTATTTCAAAGAATAAACAAAAGCAAGGCAAGCCCGAGATAGAGCTCTTTTGTTGCAACTCTCTGGTTACCACCATCAGCCCCCAAGGGGTCTCTCCAGCTTCATCAACAGGCATCTCGACAGTTGAGCACCCCTCAACCTGGTTTCTGAGGCCGAACTTGGATGGCTCCATCCACTCCACTAATGCTGGAGCCAGCTACATTACATGCGATCATCTTGGAAGGGCTGTTTCTTGGAAGGACTCTCCTTGCTTGTACGTTTGTTTCCCCACCAAAGAGTCTCTGCTGCTGTCACAGAGTCGACTGTAGCGTGGAGGGTCTGAAGGCAGCTGGGTTCATGTCAGGTTAACGCCCATCTCTGGAAGGGAGACTCTTGCCACGGTTTCCTCGTCCTTTCCTTCAACACATCCTCTGACTCAAGGTTTCTACAGTCCTTTCAGACTTCCCACTGGCTCGGGTTCTCCACAATCCTTCCAGGTTTCCCACTCATGAATGGAACCAACCAGCAGACGTTTTGGCTTACCGGGCTCCTCAATTACACCGTCCCACCGTATGCGGTACAGACTTCCCCAATGCTCTGTTGCACCTCTCTGCAGCTGATGCTTTTGGGTGTATATGAGAGACTTCTGACCCCTGCAAAGAGTAAATATAATCCTAAAGGTGCAATAAGTTGGCGATAAGCCCATTCAAGCCCCCCACCAACTAATCATCATTCATTAGCTGAAGTCCAACAGTAAGTATCCCCACAAATCTGAGATGAAATTTACTGCTTTTAGTTGAACAAGCATCAGAAAGTCCCTCATCCAATACCAACCAACCAAATTCTAAAAGAACAGATGTTCCAATGCACAAACAGCAGCTACCAGCATAATCAAACAACCATATAGAACCGAGACATGCATCAGGAGCACTGCACTTTGACAAGGACAAAGCAAACAAGGGCCAGCTCTCTCATAGCAACCTTTGATGGTCAAGCCTATAATCTGATATTACATCCCGTCAGTTTCATTATGGTGAGCCACCAAATTCTCAAACTCAACGCATAGTTCGCTCAGAAACATATTCTTGACTGGCAAGCAGGAAGAGAAACCTCTATAATTTCATTGTCCAGCTAGTACCCAGTCAAGAAGATAGAACCCTATAAATGTTCATCTCAGGCAGATACCTCAGTTTATCAGAGTTCTATGCTACACCACATTCTAGCTAAACAGCAATAAACATAACCATGACAGCAACCCATATTGAAGGTGATTGACATTAACTAAAAGGATGCTTTAGAGTAAAGAAAGACAGAGAATCGAGTCTTCTGCTGATAACAAGTTTGACAAGTTAGAAGAGTAAATTTGAGAGCACAACTTTTCAGCAAACACAAATATACAGGCCATAAACCATAAGCTTCGATTTTTGCATTCAATGGCATCAAGCTATGCAACACCTGGAAGTGTCTGCAAGAAATGCACCTTTAAAAGGATGAGATAAAAAATAGCTAAGTCAGAAGTAATTCAATGGAAGCAAGTATCCAGAACCGCAAAATAATCTACTTCTGTATCACTTGTTAGCATCAGTGACCGAGCACTGAGACCAGAAGTTTGAATATTAACAAGTGGCGTACAACAGCAATCACCATACAGTGTCCACCTAAAACGTTGAAACCCGCTACATGGTCTCAACAAATGCCCCGTCAAATGCAAAATAAGTGTCTTTAAGGGTTAACCAGCCCTGTGTACAAATCCAAAGAGAAAATATCAGAACAGAAAGGGTAAAGGAAGAATAAAACAACTGCTTCAAAGCGTATTCAAGAAAATGATCATGTGAATAATTTGGTACGCTTCCATGCTAAAAAGTAAAACAAAAACATGTCATAATACACTGCAGAGTTCCATTCATGCAATAGTACAGGATCCTGCAGATTCGATAAAAAGACTCTTCCAAGCTAAAAAGTAAAACAAAAACATGTCATATACACTGCAGAGTTCCATTCAAGCAATAGTACAGGATCATGCAGATTCAATAAAAAGGTTGTTGAATCACTTACATGATAAGACAATATATACAGGCGAAAAAGGTCTGCTAATCATTCACCAATTCCAAGGATGCCAAACTTAATTATCATGATAGATCATCTGCAGTAAATAGTCTGATCTATCTGTGGAGGAATCTGCTTTATCTCAGTTCCAAGTTCTTGCTCAATCCTATTCCTGCAAGTTAATGCATCTTCCATGTATTACACCACATAAAAAGGGGGTGTGTGTGAGAGAGAGAGAGGGGGGAGGTGCAAGCATCTGGACCACTAAAGTGAGTCATGCTTACAAGTTGAAACGATCCTCATAGGTGATCAGGTTAACTGCTAAACCAAGGTGACCAAATCTTCCTGAACGCCCAACCTAAGAATGTCAAGCAGAGGGACCTTTTAGAACACAATGTAGCAAGCATAAATTAGTAATATGTGAATACCTTCCATAAAGCAGGTATGCACATAAATTCCATGGGATAAAAGGGTGCAAGCTAGTAGTCCACATGGAAAGTAATCAATATGTACTTCATTTAGTTGAGGCACCTCTTTACATAAACAAGCAAGCTCAAAAGACTGGATGATTAAAACCAACTTATTTAGTTTAACTGAGGCACCTCAACCAGCAAACCACATTTTCCTAGTAGGTTTAAATACAGATATGCCTCTGTTTAAACACCTTACCCGGTGGAGATATGTCTCTGAGTTCTTGGGAAAATCGAAGTTGATAACAACGTTAACAGCTTGAATGTCAATCCCCTTGTAAAAAGATCTGCAAAAAGAAGAACCTAACATGTATTACATCACGCTACTTAAGAAAAAATAAATTGTACACCAAGAACATATAATCACGTGTTACCAACAACCATGCAATTAATGAGTTACATGGTTATCTACTTCCATTTTAAGAAGCTGCAAGTTATGATGCCTAAAGCTTTTATGAGAAGACAATTTGAATGAAATAGAGCAGATAGACATACAAAAACTCTAGAAGAAAAACGAACTTTCCAGAATTGAGATATTATTGACAATAAAAACCCCACAAAGAGGAGCCATGCTCATAACAAAGGAATTTAGAAGCACAAGCATGTTCATACAGTAACCTCTCCCTTCTAAGGGCTTGTTTGAATAATCCTGCTAGATCTTCAGGATTGGAAAAAGGATTTCTAGTATTGCAGAACACAAGGCCTGGCCCAGCACATTTCAGCCGAATCTCTCCCAGCCCATTCTTGCAGGGAGAAAAAAAAGACCTGTGAGATCTGGCCAGCCCCCTCCATAGGTATTCATGTGAGTTCTGCGAATACAGGCCTAGCCCGACCTACGATCCTGTTAATCTTGCTAAATTGCACAGAATTATCCAAGCAAACACTAAATCTCACTAATAAACCATTTAACTCATTGCTAAAAATGATTCAAAAAAATCGAGGGAAAAATACTATTTCGCCCCTGTACTTTGCCGAAGTTACACTTGGACCTCTTCTACTTCAAAAAGTCTCATACCGACACATGAAGTTATATTTTTGATTTGGAATGGCCCTTCCATTTATCTTTGTGAACCGAGCTTGAATTGGACTTCATTAAAAGACTCATGACCGTTACCTGAATATCTAAAATCTCCAAAATTCCTAAAAAAATGCCTCCAAAATAACACTGAAGGTCACTACTGATGATGGGATCATCATCCAAAAATTTCAGCATACAAAATCCAAGTTTTCTCCACTTGGTTTGATTTCACGAAGGCACCCAACAAAGAGTTGCAAGATTCGATCTTTAAAGAAAGTTGGCATCTTTCATCAAATAAAATACATCTAGGGCTTCCTAGTTCTATTCTGAATCAATGTAGGCCTCGATGAGGAGATCAAACATAACTTGAGGATCGGATGGCCTGAGTTCTTTGCCAGAGGCCACCATGCATTATAGAGCTCTTAGGAGGAGTTGAAGCAGGTGGTGGCGATGCCGTCTTTGAGGAGGTCGAGGGAGTGGGCACCCCAACAGGCTAACTATCCCTCCTCCATACATGGTGACACTGTCAAGATGCCCCACCCCACAACCGCCTCCAACATCATCGCAACTAGCAGATTGGGCTTGGGCTCGTGGCCTAACTTGATCTTCTTGCGATCAGATAGGTCGAGGGAGAAATCAATGTCCTAGACAATGATAATGGACTCGAGAGTAGTAGAGACAAGGAGGCAGTGGAGGTGGGAGTTGGGGAGGACCTTGGTGATCTCGAGGTCATAGACGTCAAAATCAAAAAGGTTGGTGATGGTGATGACTAGGCTAGTCTTGCCGATTGGAGGCATGGAGGAGGTAGCCGAGCTTCCAGGTGCCTCTACATGGGCATAGGGGTCGCAGTGGGTAGCAAAGCAGAGGTCAACAAAGAGGTTGACTTGAGGTCGAGGGTCAATGATGTGGGTGTCAAAGGTGGAAGGATGAGTGAAGGGGACAAAGGACTAGCTTTTGTTTGGGGGAGAGGGCGACATGACAATGGTAGCAGTGGGAGGAGAGGGTGGCGAGGACAAGGTCAAGGAAAGGCCATTAAAGCAGATGATGGAGGCGAAGCTGGAGTCTGTGTGGTGGTCATGAAGCGGAAGGAGGATCGATGGCTGACAGTGAGTATTTCGAATCTCCAACATTCCTAAATCATCACAGGCATGAACTAGACTTCGACTTGGAGCTTTGGGAGTACCTCACCCCCTCCCCCAACACACAAGGTCTCCATCATCGGGTGATATGCTGAGGCCTAGGATTAGATAGTGGTGTAGTCCATCCTGAACATCAACAACCTCTCGCTGATGGTCAATCTCGACAACCAATTGTTCTACGAGCGAGCTGTTCGTGAGGCTAGACTAGGCAGAGAAGCTGAGTGAGTTGGATAAGCATTATGGAGAGGCACTGGACACAATAACAAGATGTGCACCAGGCACTCGATGACACCTTTCCTCTCTCCTATTGCCACTGATTGCAGAGCTTCCAACAACATCCCTACACAAGGTCAGCTGTTTGATCCTTGACTGCACCAAGTTTAGGCCCATCGCGGCCCGTCTTGCCCATGAGTGCAAGTTCTCTCCTGTTCTCAAGAACAGAGCATTCCATATCTTGGTGGTTACAAGAAAGTATATATACTTTGTTATTCTTAATAAGTTAGCCATTTGCCACAAAGATATTCAAATACACCATCCTTTTTTGGGTTACGCAACTTCCTTGTGAGACTTTTAAGCAACTGATAGCAGAAGATACTAATAATAAAGTTGGATGAGATGATAAGATCCTCCATGATTTCAAAACATCGTAGCAATACACTGAAAGGCATTCGGTTGGGATTTCTGCTGGAGTCAAAAGAGGAGGCAAGTAGAGGTCGTGGCAATCAAGTGGTCAGCATTGGTAGTGGTGGGGTAAAGTCGGAGAGAAGTAAAGGCAGCCCATGGCAAGGTTGGGGACTTGGAAAAAGAGAACAGGGAGGGGTCGTGTCTCCTCTAAGCATGGGGCCCCTTGGCAACGAAGCCATGGGCGAGGGCGAGGAAAACGATTTAGGAGGAAAAAGAGGCAAAGATAACAGTCATGGGGCATCTTGGAAATTTAAGTAATTTAAACATGTCTGTCAATGATGTTAGTTAGAAGATGAATGGAAGGGCCAGATCTAACTTAGTGGGCCGGTCTGAGGCTTTTTAAAGTAGGAGGGGTCCTATTGTAACTCGATTAAAGTACAGGGGGTGAATCAATTAATAGCTCTCCTTATTTCTAGTAGGCAATGATTACTCAGACCATTCCTCTCTCCAAGTACCTCAAGAATATGGATTACCACTAAAGATATATCTTTTTCCCCTTTATTTTTAAAAAGAACTTCTATCAAAAATTTACCAACAGCTTTACTGAAAAGATCCTTCATTTTGAACAAAAATATGTAGGCCGATCAGCTCTCCACTTGGACCACATCAAGGATATTATAGGACAACATAAACCATAAGTTTCTTTACTTCCCCTTTTTCTTATTTGTCTTTTCTAGAAAATCCTCTTATATGAAATCTGCATGGAGAAAACCACCCATCCATTTTTCTGCATTGATTTTTACATCTCCCTATCTAAATTATATGATTTCCTATGTTTGCTTATGCGATCAAATTATTTCTACTTACTTTTTTCTAAAGCATCCTATTATTTGATATCTGCATGGGAGTAACAAATGAAGAGTAGCAATGACCTATCCCATTTTGTTTGTCAATTTTTCATTTGCTTATTTAAAATCACTTCTTACAGTTTGTGATCAATACGGTTCCATTGTTTATATCTATACTTCTCTTCCTCAAACATGCACTGTACATGCACATTTGCTAGTTTAATTTGGAAATATCAGAATTTTCATCAAATCAACTACCTATGAAGGAAACTCGTCCCAGATAGCTTAAAAGTTTTGACAATTCAAGGAGCCAGATGAGGATTTTTGGTGCCATTTATTTTTGTCCCTAAAAGAGAAATTTGATGGCAACAATTATGAAAGGAGGGACGATAAAAAAAGTAAACACAGTTTGTTAAAACCCTTATATGAGTGATGGCATGCAAAGCAACACAGTCTCGTGGAACAATCAAAGGCCTACTTGTGACCAAGTTACAAAGTATCATATTTGATGGCTATCATGCTTCCATGTAATAAATGGCGAATCAGCTCCATGCGATCACACAATGTGAAAAATCATAGATGAAGAAACCTAGTTCATCCTATAACTGCATAGCCGGAGTTTGGGGAACATGGTCAACAATGAGGGTATTGTAACCATCAAGGTTTGACCCAAGTTCCTAACTAGTAAGAGTCTACGGTAAAAGGTTTATTAATAATACTTATAGTTTGTGTTGAATTTTCAGGTATTTCCTTTTAAAGGTCAGCTAGGGAGTGTTTATTCAGTCATGATACTTCTTTTCACGTTGTCATGTAAGATAGTTAGTCGTGCTAGTTTTAAATGAGTTTTAGTCTAAGTTAAAGGCATCTAAAGAAGATCCTGTTTGGTTAATTTTAGATTAGCCAAATCTCAACTCCAATATGTTTAAGAGAAGAACTGCTTTCAGAGTCCTTATATTCACATGAAGCAAAGTTCACATTTGATTCAGTATCCGTTGAAATTCTCATAGTTCCTATATACTTTCTCATCATCAAGGCGCTCCATAGAATATAACAGCGTGTGTGTGGGTGCCTGTTTCTGATAAGTTAAACCACCGGGTGAAGAATCCTATACCCTCTAATGGATGACATCACTCTAGCTAATCATCTTTTTAACCTAATTTGGCCTGTGCTTCCTAGCTCTTTAGATTATGTTTATAGCCACCTTAGATCACTTCTAAAAGTCATCAAACACTAGATTCCAACATTAGGGACAAAAATATAAAGGGGCAGCCAGAGTTCTGACAAAAGCTTCAACAAGCTAACAGCATCTAAACATTGTATATTCGGTGCATGGAAGTCCCAGGAAAACGATACAGTACTGTACAACAAGATTCCTGCATGCACCATTCGGAAGTCATGAAAGACTCGATTTCGATGGTCTTGCAACATCTTAGCATGAATGTAGAAGCAGGAATAACCAAGCTTTGTGATTTTCTTTGCCCAATAGTTCTACCCGATTAACCGAATTGCAGATATGATGGACTGGTTTATTTGAAGCTGGAAAATGGAGACATTAATCCATTGTATTCACAGAAAAGAAAAAATATATATCAAAAAGGGGATGATCACCGCAATAGTAAAAGCAAACCTTTGAGAAAGGGTATTGAGGCAGTGAACCTTCTGTCTTTCTTCTACCAAAGCATAATATTGTGTTATTCCCTTTAGAGTAAGTTCGTCCATAAGATTAATTATATAAGGTTTGGTAGATATCGGTCTTTGAATTGCTTCACTGTTACAGGAAATGTTGCCGAAAACATTAATATCTGCCGATTTGCAGGAAGAAAACATATCAGCTGTTCTATCGAAGGGTAAACTCTGGAGATAGAGCTTGTTGCCTGTGACCAAAAAACAAAATATCTGTTATCAGAACCCAGAAAAACATAATACATGCATTATACATTTGAACGGCAGCTTTCTCCTTTTTTACTTTTTAATCTCTTAACTTAAACACACTATGAAATGAACACCATAAGAAATTACGAATATAGCAAAACATATGATCAAACAACAACAACAATCCTATCCATCACCATGAGGGCCAACAAACAGCACATCAGCAATGCAATTATGATATGCAATCAAACTGTATTTAAAAAAAATCACAAAAATTATTGAATTATTTATAAAACTCTCGAGCATCCCTCACAATTATAGAGCAAAACCCCATGTCCATGTTCTAAGTAGCACACTGCTAGGAGATGCCATTTACGTTAACTATTGATACATTTATTGATTAGTTCAAGAGAGTTTCCAGGCCTCGAACACAGCTTATGTCAACATACTCGACTCCGATATTAACTTGAAACTTACTGAGCTCATAATAGTAAGATCATGAAATACTACACTATTTGGATGTAAATTACAAAGACATATGTCCCATGGAACGCCCTAGAGTAGTCAAATGTGTTTGGAAAAGGATTCAGAGTCATATAGCAAGCTGCAAACTCTTAAAAAGGTGGGGAGAAAGGAAAATGCATGCAAATTTATGAACACTTACAGATACGCATGAATTATATGCAGACAACTAATAACCAAATTGATACACAAAAACTTTAAAATAAATTGCTGCAAGCTAATACCTCATCCAAATGAGCATTGAAGAATCCTTCAGAATGCAAACACCTTTCTTCGCAAGATCAAGTATGCGACCTGGGGTTCCAACAAGTAGATGTACAGGCTGGTATAAGCGCATAATGTCATCTTTCAAGCTGGTTCTCCAGTGTGACCATACTTGAATCTTCAATATTTTCCAAGTTCCTTGCAAACTTGTGATGTCTGAAGTGCTAATTCTCGGGTGGGAACCAATATAAAACTGAACATCACAAGTACCCATAAGCAGGTAATAAAAAGATATAAAGGTATACAATCATTTGCAGTAACACACTAGAGCAACTGAACATCCATAATTAATTTTCCACTAGTCAAAGAAGTGAAGAAATAGAACATGCATAATCAAACTGAGAGGTAACATATGATGGTAGCAGATATGATGTATCTAACACAGTAGTGTACATCAAATGTAAGCAATCAGGTTATACTGTCATACAGCAAACTTATCAATGGTATCGTAAGTGCAAAAAGCAAACCTTGAATGACATTACTATCTTGATCAATTTTTTCCAGTGCAGGAATGCAAAAGCAGCTGTTTTCCCCAGTCCCATTTTTAGCTCTAGCAAGATATCACTGCCAGTTAATGCAATTGGAATGCTTTCTTCCTGAATAGGAGAAGGTCTCTCAAATCCCTTTTCATATATTCCATAAGCAGCTCCCGCTTCAGAAAATAGTCTTTCAAATTCATTTCCTTTAGTTGCAGTAACATCCTGCACATATATAGTAAATTATTCATCCACATGCATGCTTAAAACAACATACATACCTTAAATAGATCTAATTATAATGACTTTTGGTCATCCCAGCATTCATTTATAATTGGATATTGACAAGCCCACTAAGAAGTCAGAGACTTAAAAAACAGATCTACGGTAACATGCTTAGACCACCCATGAACAAGCTTAGAAGCAGAGGCAAAGGACTTCAAAAAAATCATTGTTATTATATAAAAAAAAAAAAGTTGGGCCTCATTTCAAGCTTCCTTGGCACAATAAATTGTTGGCAACCTTCAATAAATAAAAAGAAAAAAGTGAAAGCTATATGTTTCAAATTGCTGCTAACCATTTAAAAAGCCGTAGTTTTTACACACAAAAAAAGGATTAGTACATTTTTTTATCAAAAATACACAACACCTCTGTCAACAGATTCCAAAACAAAGGCCAAAAGAGAACTTAAACATAAATTGGCCATGAAAATACGAACAATAATTCCATCTTTCCTAGATCTAAGAATTACAAGAACAAAAAATCTGCTTACAAATTAAGAGGAACATACAGCTGATAACCTCCTAAGTGGGTCATACATATACTCATGAAAACTGTAACACATTTTCTTTAAGTTGATTGACAAGCAATGTTTTACATCGACTAGGCTATCATGGCAGGTTAACTATTTGTGGTTTGTAGCATTAACAAGCACTTAATAACGTCAGGAAGTGGTCAGGTTAAGAGGATGAGAGAAAAATTGTCAAGGCACTGAAAATTGGAGAATAGCTGTGGGAATATAAGAGAACAAAACAGGATCTAGTGCCTAAGAGGACCAATGCATTTATAAGCCTCTGGTAACCTCCCACGAGAAATAGATAGTGTGTATCATTCAAACCATCAGAAGAAGCAACAGATTCCTTCCCTTTTTGGCAATCTCAATATAACCCACACATTTGTACCCAGTCACATTGCCCTCCTTTGAACTTTTATTCTCATCTTTCATTATAATGCAATCCTTGAATAAACTCAACATTTTTCAGCTTCATGTCATAAGGTTCCCCTTTCTTCCAATATCTTATGGTATAGTTGCTCATAGACATTTTTCTCCCTCAGGTTACCTTCACACAGCATGCAGTGCTCAGAAGATTGGAAGAAATTAGCACTCAACAAATCAGCATTCAAATTAAAACTTCAGTACCAGCTAGATAGAGAAGAACTTATCTACACCCCTCAAAATCTCGCATGTCCTCCCAGGAAGAAGTGTATTGGCCACTTCCATCACCATGAGGTGGCCTCATGGTCATTCAAGCTTGATGTGTGGGTGTCTTAGATAGCCGTACTACTGGTAACACCCACTACAAGTGCTTGAACTATGATCAAATAAGGTAACACATCAAATTGGGCTAATGAAGGGCTTTAAGGTAAAGGAAATATGATATAAAATAATTTCAAACATGGAGGCCTCAAATACTCATGAAATGTTAAAATGATTTCATGGAAATCCTCTGTAGTCGTCTTTTTAATTCATCCAAGGTTTGGAGCGAAACTCCAATTCTGCATGTCTTTTTTTTGGCTAAGTTTATAAAACAAACCCTTAACCATTCCATGGTCAACTAGTCCAAAGAGGATGAGAAAATACTGAAGAATACAAGGATTTGACGTGTTACAACTCAGTGTTGTTCCTCCTATTCCAACATCTTGTCCTGATCCTAGCATCTGGCTGTTGGATTCCACTAATCTGAATTGCCTAACTACTGAACTGAACCCATGTGCAGTGACTCAAATATTGTCAAATTCATGTGTTTGACTAGAAATCTAATTTTAAATCCATGCTTTTAAATTTATACCTTGTAAATGTGTTGCATAGCTTCTTTTAGCTTTTTGTTGCCTGTGCCTTTTTTGGTCAGTTAAATGGGAAGCATATAGCATTTCCTAAATAATAAGCAGGTGGCTTAGGCACCTCTGTGAATAATAGATTAATGAGAATAGAGGTAGGGCAGGCATGTAGACAAAGAAAGGCTTATTGACAACATATTTTGAACTACAAAGAGCAATATGTCACTTGTCAAGGTGCTTGCCAAAATAAACTTCAGCTAAGGGCATCAAACTCTAATTCAAAGAAAGTTTGACATGAGGGTCTCGCATATATGGAATTTAAATGCCTTATATACAATTAAATACAAAAAACAGCTTCTGTCAAAATCTCCTCTAATAGAGCACACCAAAGAATGATAAACAGGCATATGAGAACTTAAATGGCTTGCAACATGACATGTAATGACTGAAAAGTGAAATTTAAAAAAATTCACATAATAATCAGGCTCAGCAAATGGAACAGCAAAAATGAGAGCAACATATTGATTTGTGGGGGAAAAAAAAGAGGCAAAAGCTCACATAGATAAGAACTCATGAATTTCTCTAGCATCAAAAAACATCAACCAGTACAATTTCTCAGCATAGGCATGTTATAGCAGAGTTGAAGTACATACCTCAGTCATGTAACGTGTGTCAGGTGGTGGTATCTTCAACCGTGCCTTCCAATCTTGAGAACTAAAATCATCAAAAGAAAGAATAACAAAAGAAGGTTAAAAAAACATGGTCAATTTGATAATGCTAATATGACATAAAAAATTATAACAGCCAATACAACCAAATATAAGAGACAGACATTTGAAGTTAGCAATGCCTGTACAACATAGTGGGTTCAAAGCAAGGCTCAGCTTTATCCAAAAAACTAAAAAAAAATGCTTGGAAACTTGCTTTTGTTTTCAGATTCAGTTGGAAGCAATAAGTTTCAGTTTGGAAGCTTCAATAGTTTTGCTACAGTTCAGCAAGCCCAGTTGAAATTTTAAATATTTTTTTAAAGGCAAAGTCAACTAAAAATAGAAAAAAACTGAAGAAAGTGAATCAGTCAGTAAGAATAAACTAGAGATCATTTTTAAAATATGATTTATCATTTCAAATGTCATGTTTAGAATGCCTACACCCTTCACAATCCAACGCAGAATAACAAAAATGACTTTGAACTCGAGATCTAGGAAATCCAAGTTGATCTAAAAGAATTTACTTTTACTCTAAATATGAAAAGAATTTAACATCAAAATGCTGCCAAATTTTCTCAAAGCTTGCAAAGTTCAAGATTATTTTAGAAGTAATATTTTCCCCCTCTAAAAGTCCAAGAAATGAAAATAACTAGAACCAACCTATATATACGTTAAAGTTTGCTGTATAAGGTAGTTTCATAGCAAACTCAGAAACGAACCCTAATTCCAGATAAAATTCAGGCTGAACCATAAATTTAGATTTCCATTTTGGAATTTCAGACAAAATCTCAACCTATAGTTCAATGGATGTAAATATGTAGGAATTTTATGCATTGAAACTTGTCTTCCCTAAAGAGTATGAAGGACCCCCAAGTTCATCAAACCCTTTTCTCTTCTTTCTGAGATTTTTTTTAGTTTATTCTAACAGGCTCTTTTGCTTGTGAAGAACAGACAATTTGAGTGAACTAAGTTGCTGCAGCATGCCAATATTTGCACATAATCATACTGGAGCTACTAACCCCATCTACAAAACTGTCTAGTTGTCAAGAGGGAATAAGAAACAGCGTTAATTTTCATTTAAATTATCATACGCAACCAAAATGCTCACTTTGAAGAGGTTATGCTCATAGCTGGCTTTACAGTATATTTTTACAACTACCCATATTTCTAATGACATTTGGCATGCCCGGATAAGGAAAGATACAGCAAAGCTACCATACAAGCTGATGTCTAACATGTGATGATAACATCTTCAAATCCTTACATCGTATGAAAACCTAGGTTAACAATATGATCCAATTTCTCCATATAAAAACAATCGCGAACAAAGAATGTGTTATTAAACAAAAGCTCTGATTTTTCTTTCTTCATACCTGGAATCAACGGCATCAGATTGAACAGATTTTGCTGCTGCTTCACTGTTCCCAGAATTGCTCCCCATTTGATTCCTTCTCAACCATTGCTGCTGCTGTAGCTGTTGGAATTGCTGATTCTGCTGGCTCTGTACTTGATTCCTCGGAATATAATGCTGCTGCGGCTGGGGATTTCTCCCATAGTAATTAGGGCTAGCTCCATAGTGCCCCCCACCACCATTGCCGATGCCGGGAGGATATCTTCCTCGCGGATTCATCACTGCCCCAAATCGACCGCCCAACAAGATCGAGAACACGCAGAACGAAGATTTAGGGTTAGATCCGAAAAGGGAAACGCTCAAATCGGGACGAGATTAGGTGGATATGAGGGTATCCCGGCGCTGATCGGAGGATGTTTCGAACCCTAATCCGGAGAAGAGATGCGAGGAAGCGTGGGATCTGAGGCGGTTCGAAGGATCGGAGGCGAGAAAAAGATCAGAAAACGCCATTTTTCTTGGGATGGAAAGGTTTCCGAATGCGGAGAAGCGCGAGAATTTGGATTCGAGAGAGAAAATTCATACCTGATTGGAGAGGAAAAAAAAGGGAAAGAAATGGGTGGATTTGTTTCTGTTCTTGCGAGCGCGCCTGAAATTTAGGGCACCAGCGAAGCAAGAGGGCGGTTGAATGACCGGAGACCCCTCGGCTTGTCTTAGGATCCGGCCTCCATTTATATGGGAGGGACTGATATTGTCACGCCGATTTTGTAATATTCCACGCCTTGACCGCCATCGGTGGGCCGGAAGGCCGACCTCATTTTGAATTTGGAAAATATCTGAAAGACCTGGATGCGCGCCACGTGGCTCGAATAAGCCGATGGAGTCCGCCGTCGGCAGCTGCTTCGCAGCCACCTTATATTTTCTTTGCTGGCTTTTAGCATCTCTTTGCGTTGTGGATGCAAGCAACTCAACTTGTATCTGTCGCGCGCAATTTCTGTGGAAGAAAACATAAATGATTTCTGATAGAGGAAATACTGCGCACCCCGATCTTGGAATCGGCCTTTCTATCTTTGGACCAAAATTGAGGTGAATACTTTGGCTATGGCCGAGGAGTTGCTGCTATAGAAAAACCAGCACGTGTCGACAAAGGTAGACAACCCCAATAACCGACAACCATATCAGTCTGTGATCATGGCAGTCATATGTTCTACATTAGATCTGCACTATATTTTGCCCACACAGATTGACCCCATGCCGCACCATACTACCAACTGCTGCTTGACGTTATTACACGTCACATCGTCCCAAGTCAGCTTAGGCATCGAAGGGTCTCCTGCTAGAAATCTTCCGGCAAAAAAATTTCTTGCTGGCCACCTAGTAGAGGAGACCAACGCCTCCACCAGCCAACCTTAGAGTCGTCCGAGCTACGCCCTGTCTCGTTCTAAATAAGACAATAATTTCTATATAACTAGATTGCATCAATCCATCTTCATTAGACTTGATTCAGAAATAATCAAAACCAATCCGAATCTCAATTTAAAACATTATATTAGATGCAAAAATATGTTTGATTCGTTGTACAAATTGGATGTAGATCACTAAATATCTCGGCGAAAATCAAAAACCAATTCAAAATCTAAAACCAATCCAAAGCCAGCGTATATATGTGTTAACCAAATCTTATGCAACATAAATTATTGATGATATTTGTTGAAGAAATGATAAATTATTGATGATTATCATTTTTAATTAATATTTTTGCGAATTATGTTATGATATAATGGAATACTCAATTTATACATATTTCTAGTTGGTGTTTGAGGTATTTTTTACCTGGATTGGCTTAAAATATCTGATAGATTAATAAAACAAATATTAAATCTGATTTGGTCTGACTTAAATGAAAATAGAACAAAATTATGTTAATTTTGAAAAGTTTATCAAGATTTTGCTACAATAATTTCCTATCCAAGCAGACTTGCTTGCAGCTATGTCAATAACAACAATTTTATAAGGAAGCATATATTATGTCAATTATTTTCTCAAAGTTGCTATTTGATAATGAATTCATGATATGAGGAAAACAAAAATTAGGGAAATATTTCTTAGAAAAAAGCAAAACATGAGGAAAAACAATGCAAGGGACATGTCTGCCGTCTGAATGTCAGAAGATATTTCTATGAGAAGTATGTTTATGATGCAAGTATAAGAGATGTAATAGATCCACCTTTGGACGAGCAAGCTTAGACTAAACAAAGCCTAACAATCATAGACCGCATTGCTCATAAAAACAATAATCTAATGGCCTATCAGTTTCTTAAGATGACTTTTAGGTACTTCTTTCACATGGCACGCAGTAGTAGTGCTAATTAGGTTGAACCAACATAAGTGCACTACTATTTTTTTTCTTAATAGAAAAATCAGTGCTAACTATTGAGATGGTAGCCTAGTGGGAGCGTGGCCTTACTTCCAACCAAGTGGTTCCGAGTTCGAAACGCACGGGCATCGATTAAATTGTGGAGACCGGATGCTCCCTGCTCGGACATGGGTCTGGAAGGGCGTATCACTCTGCTAGTAGCCTCGTTGGTGCCAGTGTGATGTACTCACACGTGGTATTCGTGCCGGAGCTCAGAGGAGTAACCGAATCGGGCCACGAGTGGGAAGGGTATGAGTAAAACCGGCTGCAACACACGGTCATTTCTGCCCGTATCGAACATTCTCCTAGCAAGGTGGGGGCCCAGTGGGAGCTGCTACGCGGGGATGGATTTGTCCCTTCCTTCTCCTTTTTTATTAGCAAAAAAAAAAAGTGCTAATTAGGTGGTTCCACCGAACAAGTAATAGAATATATGATCAAAAGTGGGATGTGATGTGTTTTGGGTTGGACACGAGAAGCTTAAAAAGGGGAAAGCAGGACATGATAAGGTGAAGAGGCAAGGAAAAAGAAGACGGCTCTGTTTGCACAAACACTCCTAAATTCATAAGATAATAAAGATTTATTAAAAGGATTACATGTTAGAACTTCCATTTGCTTTTTTTTCTAATTTCTAGCTTCCATTTGCAAGGACCAATGACAAGTAAGGAAAATCTTTTCAATTGGTTCATGCTGGTGTTGATCTTAAATCCATCCTAAGTTTATTATATTGTCTTTGCTTTAGCTGAGCCATTCCGTTTGGCAATTCAGAAAAATATTTAAGAAAGGCAAAATCTCAAAATCCATGCAGATGATTCTGCTTTACAATGATCCAAATATGCAAATAGTTGATGACCAGCCTTATTCTTAAACTTTAGCTTAACACATTCCAAGTAACTTTCAGAATACATATATTGCATACACCTTTAATGCACAAACCATTGTCCTATATTTTTTCTTGTTGAGGAATAATAGCCTCACATGAAAAGTTTAGCAGGACGCTTGTAGCGCCAATAATACTTAGATTTTTACATAGGTCTTAAATGGTATCAAAGTCCATCGATTCTTCATCTACCAAAATCTTTTACATTTTACTTATCTGCGTGTTGCCTTATTTCGGGTTGTGAGGTCCATCGGGGTCTAAGAATCTTAAACATTTCTCAAGGACTAAACAGAGTTAGTTCATGAGCTTATCCAAAACAACTAAGCCTCAAATTAAATATTGTCAAACATCTAAAATTTAATTTGCAGCATTGATGACAACAGCTTTTAAAATTAGGATTCATATATGGGGGATCTTTTGCTGAGATTCGGGGAGGCATAGACTCCCTCTGGCGTAGGTTTTCCCTTGACAGTGCCTCTGACACTCCATGAAGTGTATCCAACTCATATTCCTGTCTCATAGTACGTATTTCAATGCACAAGCTTCCTGTGGAGTGAATCGTTGAGAAAAAACTTATACCAAGAAAAGAAATTGTCAACCCCAGCCAAAAAAAAAAGAAAAAGGCAAAAAGCAAGTAAGCTTCTAGATTTTTTAAAAGAAAAACTTGAAGAGGTTGAAGGAAGAAAGACAAATCGGCAATTGGATATTCTAGCTTTCTCCACTTTCTAAGATTTCTTTCGGCACCAAAAGGTATTACTTCTTCCCCAATCCACCTCCTTCCATATTAAGCTTTCCTGTTCTCTTCTACACCACCAGCTTCTCCTTCCATTCCTGTAAGAGAACTTCTCATCTCTCTACCATTGACAATTCCCTCCCAACTTCTCAGAATTTGAAGAAAGCTTCTGAAACATGGTTAGACTGGCCTTGGTTGGTAGGCTGGGTGATGGGATGCCTTATCTCAAACACCAACCTACTTGACTGGACAATGAAGTCTCATCATTTTATAGCAGAAAGGAGAGCTCGTGCTAAAGGAGATTGCAACAGGAGCTTTGACAAAGTCCAAAATGACCATTCTCATTGATCACCATTGTTTTTCAGTAAGCGTCTTCTTCTTAAATCCATGCTTTATTACTGCCAGAAAGAAAACAACGAATAAAAAGAAAATCCGCGCTTCGCTCATGTAGGTATACAGAAACACATTAACATATCTATACCTATCGATCTACATATATATATATATATATATATGCCTAAAACGTAATACTATAATATTATACAGATTTTTAAACAACCATCATAAAAATGTAATTTAAAAAGAGTAAACATTCACCAGCACAAGAATAATGAATACACAAAAGCATTGTTCTCGTGATTCTCTTTTACTGTTTTCTTTTATAATAAGTGAGGCTACAGCTATCTGATAGGAAATGAAGTTTGCTACATCACACTCTGTGAATCTGGTATCCAAGAAAATTGGCATTCCATTATCTTCAGGATCTGCGAAAGGAGTTTGAGAAGGTTGATGTCAAGGTTGTGCAGTCATTCACAAAGCCATATGCATTCAAAAGATTTGGTAATCCCCTGTTATGCATTTTTAATATGTTCCACAGATCTGTTGGACTTTCTGGCATTTCATGTCAATTTTTTTTTTTCCCTCCATTACTTTGCAGATTATGTGATTGGAAATATAAGAAAGCGATACTTGGATACAAGAACTCAAGCCAATCTATTTAAGCTGAACTCTGACGATGGGCAAGTTCATGATATAGCTACAGAAGAATTCTCCAAAGTGATTAGCAACTATCAAACTTCAGGTGGTTTCTTTTATATTTGACTAATATTCTCAGATATTTATATATGATAGTCAGGTACACACTGGCCATTACTGTCTTACCCTCACAGTTGCCTGACAAGCTAGATCATGATATGCCATACCGAACGGTACGGACGTACCATACATACATACCAATTCAATACCAATATCCGGTACGGACGACGTACCAATGTTACGCCGAAAAGACTTTGTATCATACCATAACAACAATACTAGTGTGGCACCCGTACGGGGTCTGTTGTCGAAACAGCAAACCTTGAGTTAGATGGTAGCTTTATATGCATGGCAGTGAAAAGGGCCCCTGATTCCCTATGTCCTTTACAGGGTCTGAAGCAAGGGCATTTCCAGTCATCCTTCAACAAGAATCCACACTCTGGAGTTCCAAGCTTCTTGAAGTGAGTATGACTTCAATCCAACCTACTCGCAGTCACAATAATCTGTGGCATCTATTGTAGGCAATGGGAAACTTAACCTTTTATCTTTCATTGATACAAGCAGGAGTTGCTCTTAAATGGACACCCATTACAATCCTTGTCATCGCCACTGCACTCCTCTTATGGACCAGCATTGTCCTCACAGAATACAACATGTCAACAGCTTGATGACATCTTTTCTCCTGGATTGAAGAACTCTCAGGAGACCAATGGGACACTGAGGAGAAGGATGGAGAACTATGGATGAAGCAGCATACATTTTCAATGCTGGAATGAAAAATGAAAGAAATCAAATGTATTCCAAATGAGAAGATTAATCTGACTCCTGATAACTCAACAGGACATTATGCTTGTGCTTACCATGAGGTCCATACTTCTTCCAAATTGCATTAACAGATAGATCAACAGGTGTGCTCGGCAAACTTATCAACTAATGCCAAGCAACTTGGGCTGAATTCACAAGATACGGAAATTAATTGAACATATCAACCCAAGGCTTCCAGACTAAATCCATCAACATAGATCAAAATTTTTATTTACCAAATTATTTGTTCCACTGCATCAAACATTCAATACATTTCAGATGCCCAACATAATTCCTAAATCAATCTTGAGTAAGTTTACCATCATAAAGAAAAATCAAGAATAAAAGATGGAGGGGGGAAAATCCTCAAACTATTAGGGAAAGACTTCTACAATATCCATAACCAACATTAGGTTTCGGCGTTTTGCATGAATTTACTAACTCATCCACTGGAGCTACCAGCACCAACTGTTTCCTGCACTGGCAATCCCACAGTACTTTCAACCTTCTTCTTCAGATCCGTTGTATCCATTATAGCAGTGATTCCTTCTCTTATCTCCTTCAGCAAATTCTCCGCCTTTTCTTTACTTGCACCACTCGCTATCTCTGCCTTTTTCATCTATCTTCCCTCTTAACCCTGCCTTATCTATCACCGCCTCATTTCTTTCTTTATCACATCATCTGCCTTTACTAATATCTCCCCTATGTTAGGTGGGGTCGGCACTGTCTTCTTCCCAATCCCACCACCTCCAGGTTCACCGATTTTAGCATCTCCTTCAGCTCTTCCTTGGCCTTCTCCACCTCCTCGATCTGATTCTCATCCAATGTCTCTCCCTTTGCCACCTTGCCGCATGCCTTTCTTAGAATCTCCATCTTCCCCTTGACCTGCTTTTGGAGTTTTTCATTGATCTCTTTCTTCAGCTTCTCTCCCTTCATCCTCTGCTCGTTCCACCTTCTAGCCTCTGATAACATCTCAAGCTTCTGTTTTAACCCAATGTAAGATCCAGGTTGGGACAAATTATGCTTAAATTCTTGCATCAGACTGTCTACCCTTTCCTGCAATGTTGGGCTAAGTGTTTGATCAGCTGTGCCTGGAGATGTGGATAACTCCATCTTGAGAGCTTCCAGTTTCTCTTGCAGGCCCATAGCAATAAAGGCATTTGTCATTTCCTTGTCTACTTCTTGCATCAGTGTTTCTATAGCCTCATTAGAGATGATGGGAGCTGCAGATTTTCCCTTGGCTTCTCTTGCTATCTTCATGAGATTATCAATTCCAGTCTCAATGTCAGCTCTGACTTGAGCAAGGTCAGATTCCTTCTTCTTCATGTTGCATTTCTTCTCAGGATCCACTGGCTCACCTTCCACAAATCCCCAAGTGCCCGGAATTTCAGATGTCGTTGGCTAAGTAAACCATCAATATCCATTTCTCCAAGCTCCTGAATAAAATAAAAAGGTATTTCAATACCTTTGCAGGACATGTCAAGAAGGCCTTGATGGATAACTTAACATGTGGATAACAATAAAACAAGATATACCTCCATGGCTTTTGTGACCGTAAGCTTTATCTGTTGGGAAGTCGAAGATGGATCAGTGTGCGCACCACCTAGAGGTTCCTGAAAGAAATAAAAAACTTGTACATGTAAACAGAGATGTCCATATTAAATTAAAACTCCAATATTTTCAAAAATTTCTAAAATTAATATGGATAGCATATGTTTTACAGACTAATAGAGCATTTCAAAAAAGAAATAATTTAAGACAGCTAAAGAGAGTGGCCATAAAGCTATTAAATTTATATAAAGCAGATACAAATCAAGGTGGACAACATATCAACTAATTAATAGATATTAACAAGAATGGTAACATTTTTAGGCTCCCCTGACCAATGAATCATGAATGATCACATGGTACACAACATATTCATGGCATTGGCTTTCTGATGTTCGAGCAACAACAATTCAGATAGAACCCTAAAGAAACATGAACATATTGTCATGTCCCAGAGGTCATGTAACAGGTCTCATTGTCTCAATGAGTTCTAATGCGTAGCTTAGGTACTCGACATAAAGGAATTGCAAACTTAAGACCATACAATATTTGAAAGTTGATGCTAAATTGCTAATACTTCTAAATCTAATACTTCCAAATCTAATACGGTAACAACTCTAAGTCTTGTGGTCATTTGGTAGTAAACATGCTTCAAAGATAGGTCATGTAGCACTTTTATACTTTTTACTTATGGAAACGATGCATAATATGGAGTTAATTTTCCACCAAGCAGGTTTCTTGGATATTCCCGTGCTACTAGTACTATCATGGTTTACTGGTTTGAGGAATGCTTCACGGTGCAAGGAAATAATATAAAAAATGGCTAGAAGATGATTTATTTTATTTCAAGCAGAAGCAACATATCTACCTGGTGTTCGTACCTTTTCTCTTATTCTAACAATAGTTCACCCATATATGACAACATTAATAAAAAAATGTGACCCAGTGCTCGAGGCTCCTACAACTACAAGATCTGGAGAGGATCAGATGTACACAACCTTAACCCCACATGTAGGGAGGATATTTTTGTGTTCGTGCCCGTGACATCAAATCACAATGAAGCAACCTTATCATTGTGCAAGGCCCGCCCTCATATGACAAAATTAATAAGATTATATAAAATTCAATTTTCCTATTTAAAATTCAGTTTGATCAACTTCGACACAATCACACAACACCCTTGACCTTTTAAGGAGCTTTACAAGGAAATACATGTCACTATTGCAATAAAGTTGCAAAGAAGTTTTTTTCTTCTCTTTTTTGCAAGTTTTCAAAGGTTTCTATGTTTTAGATTTTTTTTTTGCACGATATTAGAGCCAAACAAAAAATTCCAGTCCAAAACCATTGTGTCAGCTCAAGCCTACAAGCAAAATGACACAAACACTACTCAACATGGAAGAACTCTAAGGTAATCTGATAACTAGCCCTATAGGAGACAGAACTAACTTTCATCTAATTGAGATGGCATGCCATAAGACCATTTTTTCCGTACTGCTGTGTACCAGCTCCGTATCAGGCATTATTGTACCAATACTGTATTGAGACTTGGTATGGGTGTGTACCAAATTTTGGTACACCAAACTGACTCCATATAGGGCGTACCAGCATTGTTCCAACATAGTATCGGACATCGGTACACGGTCCGGTATTGAGATTGCAAATCTTGTATGAGACACAAAGCCTAATAGAGTTTCATAGATAGACCATATAAAATTTAAGACATCCCCCCCCCCCCCCCCCCAACAAAACTCCTCATTCTTCTTCTCTTGTAGTGTGGTGCAGTGGGGGGGGTGATTCAGGTGCATGAAAGTGATTAAAAATAAACAGATTCAAGGTTTCATGAAAGAAAGGCCTCAAACATGGATTCAAAGAGTAGGGCAGATGAATATATAAGCTAGAGCATAATGGACATCAGGCATCTCTACTTTCAATATTTATACGAGATATAAATTTGTTGATTCCAGGCATTTAGGTTAGAAGAAATGGTTTCCTAGAGGACTTGCAAGTTTACTAATCAGTGGAGAGTTTCCTGGGTACAGGTTGCTGGAAATTTAACTGTGGCCTACAAGTTTGTTATGTTTGAGCAAATGAAGTGGAATATAAATAGAAAAGGATAGTATCATGAGAGATAGGGAAAGGGCTTTGAAGTATGAATGGTTTGGGGAAAAGCAAAAAAAATATTCAAAAACTAGTAACAAGAAATTAACCAGTAAACAAAGGTCAAGGGCAACTGAGCCATCACATTGTTGGACTAAGGAGAAACACTAAGGTTCCTCCATATGTGGTCATCAGCAGAAAAAGTTATCAACTATTTCTTGAAGAGAGATGAAAACCTCAGAAACTTCATTGAAATCTGAAACATTTAGATATTTAATCATATATCAATCACCTCTGATCTAATCTATCCATAATTGCATCAATGCTGGTTATTGTTGTATCAATGCTTGTTAACCTAATCGACCAAAAAGCATCTGTAAAAATCATTTACCTACAATCATAACCAGGAGCACCATTAATTTTCCATCTACTCCTACTTGGCTTATAGATATACACTTACATTTGTGAGTACATATATATATGAGCAACTTCCATGTACTGAGCCAAAAATCCATCTCAATACTTGAATCCAGTTTTTTGTAGGTCCCTTTCCTTTCTTTTCATATCCTTCAAAATGATTGTGAATACCCTGCTAACGAGGGTACTTCAATCCTTTTATGCAATGTACCAGCTCATTTTAATTAACTCTACCATCACTCTTGCACAAAACTGATATTTTATGGTCCAGCTATAAATCTTCACTGGTATTTTTTGGTGTTAACAGCTTCAGATAGAAGAATGAAGTCAATTTTAAGAAACTTATGAAGACTCACCGAAATGATTCCATCAGCAATTTTGAGTTTACACAGTTCAGTGGCTGTGATCCTTAGCTTTTCAGCTGCCTGGACAAGTGATTGCAAAATGTTAATGTCAAAGCAAGTGCCTAAGATCACAGAATTACAGAGATCCCACAGATCTTGTACCAAAGGAGCTGCTGAAGAGGATTTCCATAGTATTGCAGCACATGCTTCTGGGCTGCTTACGGCAGAGCACACAAATACAGATATCATGTGAGAAATTGACATAAACATTGCAGACATGCATCAAAAATATATATAATTAACATAGGACCAGCAGTCCTAATGTGACATTGTCCACAACAGGAGAGTTGCAAGGAGTACTTATTTTTTAAGAGAACATGGATGAACAATCAAGCAAAAAGGAATCATAGATGAACAAATAGAAACCCTATAACCATATTCTTTGGGTAGCATTACATATTAATATGATCTTTGTAAAATTAGTGCAAAAAGGATATGGCATAGCATTGATCCTTGATGCAAGCCTATAGTAACTGATAATACACTTTTGAGGATAAGGGCTTAACGAATAGCTGAACAAAGACAAAGTATATGGAATATAAATTTAGTGAGAATGAAAATGAAGATATGATACAATGAAGATTGATGAGATATTACAAAGCGACCATTTTGCTTACTTAGAATCTATTGTATAAAATAATGGAGGGATAGATGAAAAATACGATAGAATTAGAGTTATTGGAGTGGAGAGGTGCATATAGGATATTATGTGATAGACGCTTACCTTAAAGACTTAAAAATATATATAGAACAACAGTAAGGCCTCCCATATTTTATGGCTCAAAATACCGGGCAATAAAAAAAGTACATAAACAAGTATAGCAAAAATGAGAATGTTAACATAGATATATGATAAAAAGAAAGATAAAATAAGAAATGAATATATTAGAGGACCTGTAGAAGGTGTACAAATTAAGGATAAAGAAATGGAAATTGATTGAGATGGTATGGATATGTATTTCAAAGATCTGAAGAGGCTCCAGCAAGGAAATATACTTTACTTTGTGTTGAAGGTGGTAAGAAAAGGAGGGGAAGACTAAGGTGACATGGATAGAGGTTGCAAAGAGAGATAGGGATAAACTTGGAATAACATCAAAGATGGCTCTAAATAGAGTTGGAATAACGTCAAAGATGGCTCTAAATAGAGATACTTGGTGAATGAGCATCCACAATACCATCCCATATCACAGCAAAAGAGTATTATACAGTACTTGTGATCGAAAGCTCAAGTCATTATCAACTTAGACATGAATCTTTGTTGCGCAATGCATATGATAATGTTAGATCACCTGGCAACATAAAAGACAGAGTTCTGCAACATGAATATTTTATTTGCACAGCCAATAGCAAGAGCACCACCAGAACCACCTTCTCCAATAACAACAGTGACAATTGGAACCTTTAGTCCAAACATAGTCCTCAAATTGTGGGCTATTGCCTCTCCCTACATATATTGAATCAAGTGAAATAAGCAACAGTGAGTCATCTTTGAGAAACAATGATAAAATACTTTGAAAGTGCCAGGAAAGTAATAGCCTCACTAGTGGGAAGGAAGTAGTAGAACAAGAAACAATGATACCTGACCAAGTTCTTCAGATTTGAGATCAGCATACGCCCAGGTGTGTCAATAAATGTGATGATGGGAAATCGATGATCAGCATACTTCATCATGCGCAAAGCCTTTCGATAGCTACATAGCAACATACATGTTTAATGAGGCCTTTGTATTCTTCAATACAATAAATCATTAAGGTGAGAACTATCTTAGAGAATACCTAACATAAAGGATTTCGTATATTTTGAAGCTAAATGGTCTAAAAATTACTCTCATGCACTGTTTTCTGCCAAATTCTTAAACTAGATAGGAAAGCTCCAAGCCATTTTAATAACAACTCTCTCCAGTAAGTGCCAAAAAAAAAAGTGTTCTGCAGTGAAGAAGTGAGCCGCTAATTATCAGAAAGGCATAATTATCATTGATAAGTTCATTCATTACCCATGTGGAGTTGGCATTCCAAAATTGCGCTGAATATTTTCCTTTGTGTTCCTGCCTTTCTGATGGCCGATAAACATATAGCTCTTGCCATCTATGCTTCCAATACCTGTGACAATGGCAGGATCATCATACCCAGCACGGTCTCCTGGAGCTCAACCCACTTCACAATCAAAAAAAAAAATCATCAGTGCCAAGCAAGCAATATACAAACACAGACAGAGCAACAATAGAAGCATGAGGTGAGAGAATACCTTATCAGTAATGTTCAAAACATGATCAAGGAATGTGGGCCTGTTGGGATGCCGAGCAATATTTAAGCGTTGGATTGGAGTTAAATGTGTGTATAGATCTTTCAGGGCCTGCAAAGATTATGAATCAGAAATAGCTTCACTGGGATTAAGAATAAGCCATGCAGAGTTGAGAAATGAAACAGTAAAAAAGTTTGCAATTTTAAAATCACAGAATCTTGCAAATAAGTAGATTACAAGAACATATAAGAATAAGTACCATGCAGAGTTGAGAAATGAAACAGTAAAAAGTTTGCAATTTTAAATCACAGAATCTTGCAAATAAGTAGATTACAAGAACATATGCAATATAACACTAAAAATTTTGACTAAATGCTAGAAGTTAGAAATTAATCATTTGCTTATGATAAATTGCAGAAACAATTGTTTGCCTTTAGAATAAAATAATGAAGCAGCTGCACATGATTGTCAAAAAAGAGAGTGCTTGCATGTGAATTGAGAATTAGCTTAGCATTAACAGTTCAGAAAAAACTGTAAATGAACTGAGAAGTGATGAGGGATGATAAATCCTGAAAATAGTTTGGGCCTAGATATTACTAAATGACTGCACTCAGACTGATTTCTTTCATCCCAAATTTGACCTATAGCACCTGACCACTGACAAGACGTATTTCTGGTCCTAGTAACTCTGGTTTTGTTGACACTGCTAGATAAAACAGTTTGTAATTATATTGTGACAATTGGTTTACTTTGCAAAATCTATCAAGAGAATTCGCGTGATCACCCTGAAGCTACTTATTCTACTGCAGTCAGAAACAATTTACTCTAGCCCGCTCCTTTCCACGTGAGCTGACTAATAACAAGATAAATGGTAGTTGCACTTGCAATGTTGAATTGCAAGCTCATATCTATATGTGACAAGAAGAAACATCAAAATTCCAAGGATAATCTTTAAGAAAACTCCAAGCAGGGAACAAAAATCACAACCTATCAAGTATTTGGTATTTGGATGATGAATAATATGCGATGTTGTGAAAAACTGGTTATTGAATATTTGCTTATTCACAGACTATGTAGTTACGTTGTTATTGAGCATAAGCATATTAAACTGTTTCTCTCTTCTTCTTTTTTGCAACAGGGGGAGAGAACACTTTCCTTTGTATTTCTTTCTCCTCTGTCCTCTAGATGTCTAGCTTCTAGACTCTTCACCATATCACCATTCTCATTTATAATGCATAAACTTTATCCCCAAACTTCATGTAGAATAAGAAATAATGAACTAAAAAATAATTCTTCCAACTGATTAAAGAGAAAAATCACTATGCATATTCAGCAACTACAAAGAGGCTTTCATAAATGAAAACTTTATGGCCAACAAATAACTTCTTTTGCTTATTGGTGCGACCTAGACACTCATCCAACAATTTTGGGGTCTTCAACTTGTAGATCAAACTAAAATAGCAATGCAGGATGAATCTGACAGTACATTAGATCAACCAATCATAATCAAGTATGGTCGGTAGCACACAAAGAATCAGTCTTATCATCCCAAAGTAAGATTTTAACAATCTAATACTTGATCAGAAGATTGTGTCAAGATCTACAAATTCTATTTTGTAAGGATGTTTGTCAAATGTGAAATTTCGGTCATAGGATGACCTGAAAGTACAAACTAAGCCATGTTACCTACATATTTGCAGGACATGTTAGGTAATAGAGCTGTGATCAGAGATAGGAGACCACTAAGATTTACAATCAAGTTTAGAAGTCTTTATGATCTGATTTGTTAGAAATTCATGTATATTTCCAAACTAATTGTTATGCACCCTTTTTTCTTTATTCTTGCTTAATGTCGGTTCCACTTCCACTTCCCCTTTTTAGTTTTGCTCATAACACAAAAAATGCAGTAGCCGCATAGCACCCTGCATTAATTAGTGATTGGACAAATAAACATTGACAAACATTGACAAACATGACAAATTGTGTTTTCTACTTCTTCTTGTCCTTCCAATTTCTCATTTGTCATGATTCATCCATTATGTAAGCATGAATACCCAAAATAACAATGAACATAGTGAGAAGAATATTGGGATTTCATACAATGGTAATATTGCTAACTGCCATCTCTCTGTTCATTTCTTTTTGTTTATTTAATATCAACAGTTATGGTACAAGGTATGTAACAAACCTGCTGATACTTGCTTTCCAATAAGTTAATTTGATCACTGAAGTCCAAACCTGTTTCTCTGCCATTTTGCGCACCTGTGTAAAAGAAGAGGCAAGAACAGGAAGTCAATGACTCGTTAACTAAGAAGAAAAACATGAAAAGGAGTAGTAGCTAGCCGTAGTTTTTCTGTGATCTGGGGAATTTGTACTTATTAAATATTAGATAATTATTAGTATTTAAGAGAACATCTATAATTGCTTACTAAGCATAGGATCAATTTTAACTATTAGTTTTAGTTCTGATAAGTCCACAATCTACAATACAGCCACCAAAGAATAATGTTTGCCCACCAAAGAAGAACCGGCCATGCCCACTTTACATCACTAAAGAGACTATGAATGACAAAACCTGGCATATTTTGACCACTCCATTCAACACATTGTGAAGATAGCCATGGTGCACTTCTAAGAAGCAAGATTTGAGAAATAAGAATATCGTGAACTTCTTATCTAAACAATCAACCATACTGTACAGGTCTCCAGAACCATATAGTTAATTATTGTAATATTTTTGGCATACAAGAAGTGCAGTGAAGTAGAGAATTAGGAATTGGATCAGAAAATTAATGTGACTTATGTAAATGATGTAGATTAAGCTTGAGGCTCATAAGCTCAGCTTTATATTCTACCAAGAGTTATTCATAAGTTTTATAGCAAGGATGCATGATTTTAGACAACCAACCTGCCAAAAGAAGTGCCTTGGAGGAAATGAAATCAGAAATTTAATAGTCTTATCTCAAGCCCACAGAGAGTGGGTTTCCAAGCTCTCTTGCATAGAATAAGCAAGTTTTGGAAGATATCCATTTTCCCTGGCTAATGAATATGTGTGAAGAAGAAACAAATGCTTGATTAAATACTAATTGGAATAAATAAATACTGATTACTATAAAAGAAGTAAGATTAGTAGTATTTTTTGTAAACTGGATATTAAGGAAATTTAATAGAATGATATGGTATCCGGGAGGATCACCAAACTCGATGTGGACCACTCTAGCAGAGAAGGATTGGACAACGTCCAAGAGCAAGATCCACTACTAGAAGAGCTGCCAAATCACGCACCAAATCTAAGGAGGCCCTAACTTTCTTGTACGAAGTCCAATTGAATTGGATAATTTTTCAAGCGCTATGATGTGATGCCACCCTATAGGAATCGGTACACAAGGGATCAAGGATAAATTCCACATTTGAATCCAAAACAAGTCTATCAAGCATAAATTTTTCTTTAAGGAAGATTTTGACCGAATATCTTTCAATCGGGAAGAATTAGGTACATGGTTGAAGACAAAGTCGACATAGAAGTCAAGATCTACTCTTGTAAGATTTTAGCTTTTCATGATGATTTTCACTCATATTTATTTCGAAAAGCTATAACCTCCTTTATAGATGAGGAATCTAGCCAAATTGTGTAGACGTGGATCTCCCTAGTATACATAGAGATTTTGTAAATCATTTTTTTTTATTATTCATTAGTGGAAAAAAAGGACTAAACCCTATTTTTGCTAATTTTTCTATTTTTCAAATATTCTTTAAAAGATTTTAGTTGAAGTTTGATGGAGTTTCTTACTAATTAGATCACATGGTCAGCTTGTTTTATGTGTTTCTTGTTTTGACCTAATGGCGCCTATGAATTGACAATGCATTAGTTCCCTAACTCCACATCTGCTAATCTCATTAGTTTGGTCCTAAGCATGCTTTTTACATCTTAAAAAGTATTGTCAACAAAGGGAACCGCTCTAACCTCATAATATATCAATTACATAAGGTAGGTTCACAAGTTTGTTGTGTAAGTCAATCACTTGGTTTTGTTTGAGCATTTTATGCTAAAGCACTAGCTTTTCCTTCATTTTGCAAATAAACAATCATCTTCCATGGAAATAACAAAAGAATCTTAAAAAAAATGCATGATTGATATACCCTTTTTCATGAAAATGAAAATATAGCATAATTATTCCGTTGTATAGATAGACTGAGATAATACAAAATACTAATCCTGATAATTGCTTATGATTAGACAAGTCTAAATACTGATGATTTATGTATTTTTGCTCGTGCAAACACTCAGCAGAATTAGCGAAGTACATCGTACTTGTAGGATATCATTATTTACTTAGTTTAACATTCGTGTCAATACAAAGTTTGGCCCATGCCTATGGAAAGATGATAATTCGTTGAACTCGAATCCTCTAACCTTTTAAGATACAGGATATTGGTATCACTGCATAGGATCAGGGCTGTTAATAACAGCTAGGTTAGCATATTAGCACAAAACTTGAACCAATATGACATGCAATAAAGTAAAGGATGCTTAAAGTATTAAATATATAGCATGAGGAAAAAGGGAACTCACATCGATGAGCTTCTTTTCCAAATCAACTAATGGTTCTCGAAAGGAAGGGTCACTGGCTTTGGTTTCTCTGTTAGAGGCTTGAAGTGAGACAAATAACTCATTGTCACTTTTCAAATTTGGATCAATATCATCTGGCCAGGGATACTCATGCTTCTGTCCTTTCTGACCCTTGCAAGAACAGAAAACCTGCGCCAATTTGTAGTCGTAAATTGTCCAAATGCTTCAAGCTCCATTAATTCCTGAATGGACTCCTCTGCAGATCAGCAGCTAGGGAAGTCTTCCGATCAATCTGTGATCCAGATACAAAACGGCAGCTCTCTCACCATAAACAGCAGGTGAGAGGGACAATGAATTCATCTCCAAATCCCAATTTTTATAGGAACTGCAAGTTCTTTTATGCTAAATATGAGCTGAACCTCGAATGCTGCAACCCTGTATCATCAGAATCAACACATCAGAAGCTAAAGAAAAAATCTCCGCATCTTACAACACTTAGTTTTAAACCCAGTAGAGTGTCCTTTGCTCTACATGTGTCATTATACATGGAACAAACAAATGTAATCAGCAAATTCTACAGTTCTAAAATATTCATGAAAGGGAAAAGAAAACTGAAATAAGAAAAAAAGTGTCTCAGCATAAAGGCCACAGTAAATATGGAAATGAAGTTCATATGTTCATGAAGATTCTTACTTCGAACAATCATAGAATATATAAAACAATGGCTTAGAGACAGTTTCACAGTTTAATCTAACATGGCTACCAGATCCGAATAATCAAGAAATTTTCAAGTGAAATGATTTCTCAAAACACACAGGTAAGTAAAAAAAGATTCTAAGCCAAGCACCCCTAGTCCATCGGGGCATAAAATTACGAACAATGATAACAGGTTCCATTATCTAAATCCCGATGAGATCCACCGTTAATCGCAACTTTGGAGCAGAATAGCCCAATTGGACATTTAAGTATTAGAAATATCGGAGCTATAAGGATGACATCTAGAATGATGACATCTAGCGCGGCGTAACAAATCTTCATGGATTTCAACATCACAGCTGCATGCACCTGACATCTTTGGAGCTCTACGAATTCCCAGGAAATGACGCTAGAAAAGAAATCAAACACAAGAGAACCGGGAGAATACCAAAATCACACGTTGTACCTCAAATTCGCGATTCAGCCCCCCACTGCAGATCGACGAAAAGCACGCCGAAGAAAGATTAAGCTCCGGAGATCTCGAGATTAGAGTTCCATTCCATTGAAGTGAAGAAAGAAAGCGAAGAAAATACGAAAAGCCTCTACGATGATCATAGCAGTAGGGCGACTCCAAAGAGGGACTGGGACACCCAACTTTGGGTGCGCCGCCGAGCGCAGACAGTCCGCGCCGACCCGGGTGGCTTTGAGATTCACGCAGAGATCGATGCCCCGTGGAGTTTTGCTCGCCGGAGATGGGGATATGGAGTTTCCGGCGATTGGCCCGCTTGGACTTGCGCTACCGCGTGCCGGTAATTCGTGCGGCGTTAGATTCAACGGCTGTACGTAATCATCTAACCTATCGATTTGGGTTAAGTTTCTTGGATTGGGCTCGCTTGTTCCGGTCTGCGGTTAGCCATGAGCGATGGATAGGATGATGACTATTGGCTTGCAGTCCTACTTTCAATCACTGATGTTGAAGAAGTGGGTGGGGTCTAAACCAACTTGCCTTGCTAGAGTCTCTTGACATGGCCCAGAACCACTCGGGGTTTCAAATCCAGTTATTCAGCTTCGTTCACATGAGCTGCACCCACTGTCGAGCATCAGACCATCAGACACACTTCTTGCATGAAAAGAAGATTAGTGGTAGTATAATAGTCATATTATTTTATTCTATTCGTGGTAATTGTAGATTTTTTATATTATTAGATGTTAGTATAATTTATCTCTAATTTAAGAGTGCTTTTATAAAAAAAAATTATAATGATGGGGCATATATCATATACAACTCTAGCATTCGAGTACATCCTAAAAAATCTAAGAAAGGTAAACATCATGGTGAAAGGGAATAGGGCCCCGGTATGCCTACTGTCTATAAAATTTTTAAGCCACGATACGTAGTGATCTATTCGGCGTATCCTTGCTCATTTTCCGAATACCATCGGAGGTAATTTCAAATGGCAACATGAGTCCCCCTCTAACCTAATGAGATATCCATAGTAGCAAATAAAATCTCCCCTGACTCCACCCTAACCGAATTAATGTAATCTTATTTTAAATCACATATAAATAGAGGACATCTTCCAAAGTGATACAAGCTTCTGCTCTCAAGATAAGCTTAAGTAATACCCTTCTGGTATGATTTTATGGGTGCACCTTGATTTTTTTTTTTGTGTGCGCATGTGAAGGTAAAGCGGAGGCAAAGAGTGCCACCCAAAATTTGTTAATATGAGGGAAAAAGTATATTACGAAAGAGGCATTTACAAGTGAAGAGAACAAAAGCAAAAACCCATTGTATAGGCGGACGAATTTGAACCACACAGCCCATTCACGAGTACAGGATCTCTATCTATCATCTCATACAAAACCACTGACTGCCCACATATTTCTAACTAAAACTTTCATCAGTTATAATATGCCCGTAGCCACTGCGATACGTCCGAACTCCGAAGCTTCTTTGATTAAGAAAAATAAAGGATCAAAGGAAGATGAATTTCATATACCACACCAACGATTTTTTTTTTGGGGTGAAAGGAGGGACCAATAAAATTCATGGTAGAGTAAATCGTAGTTAGAGAACTCCAGGTGGAGGCAAGCCGTCGAAAGAGGAGCCGTCCATAGCGACGCACAACACCGAGACCGCACCCTCTTGGAAACAACTACTAAAACCAGTAACTGATCAGTGAATTTGAACTAGAATTTCCCCAATTCCACCATGAAATCAAAATCGATGCCAAAAAGAATAGCTAAAAATTAGGGTAGATACGTACTTAGATGAAGGATTCAGGTAGGAGGCGCTCCGGCGAAAGCTTCTTCCCCTCCGCGGGCCAAACCAGATCGCCGTGGCCACCAGCGCGTACATCACCATTACCAACCAAATCAGGAAAAAAGGATTCCGATGAGTACATTCGCCCGGAAAAGAAGATCCGGAAATCCATCTCTCGCCCTCGCATTCACGCCCGGATCTCCGATCACGATCTCGACCAGAGCTTCCACCGCCCTCTTGGTTCCATCGCTGAGGTTCCGACGCGCTGATCTCGAGCAGAGGCTTCTCGCACGCGATCTATCACCACCAGAGCCCTCTCCTTCACCTCCTTCTTAACAGCATCAGAATCGGTGCATCCGCCGGCGAGCTCGCCGGTATCCACCCCTCCGTGTTCGTCATCTCAGAAGAAATTCTAATAGGTGAGATCACGTCCGCCGGATCTTCCACTGTGCTTGTCATCTCAGGCGAGGAATCGGCGGATCCGTAGATTGGAGTGGATCTCCTCCGGCGAGGCGGAGAACTCCCAGCTTAGGCGCTTTGGAAAGATCTGAGGCAAGAGAACAGAGGAGGTGAAGAAGAAAAGGAGAACGGAGAAAAAATAGAAGAGAAGTTAGGGTTCGTGGAGAACCCTTTTGGGTTTTCCCGTTGCCGGAATTGGGATCGGATCGCTTGGAGGGTGGGGTTTCCTTCGATCGGCCACGGTTCGCCGGTCGTGAGGTTTGGAGGATGGAAGCCTTCATGGTTGGGCGGGAAAAGGGCAGAGCCGGCGCAAAGAAAAATGAGGGCGAGGGGCTATTTATAAAGAGCCCAAGTCGGTGGCTCGGTCGAATTTGGGGCCTCGTCTTAATGAGTTTGGGCTGGCGTTCGTAAGATGGTTTAATTCCAGCGCACAGAGAAGAAACGTATGTTTCCTCTCACTCTCTAAAGGTTTCACGGAGGCTGGCAAAATCGATACTAGAATTATACCGTGCCGAGCCTGTACTGATAGAGGAGAGCAAGTCCATACAGTGGGAGAAAAGAAAAAAAGAGAGAGGAGGAAAGAGGGAGAGAGAGAGAGGCCAACTTTACTATTTCTTCTGGTCGCAGCCGGGCTCGTGTTTCATTCGATATTAAAAAATCCGGATGCAACCTCACCTCCCGTGCCCTTTGTCGACCCTTCGCCGGCCTTCCTTTCCATTCCTCCCTCACACGCTCTCTTTCCTTCTTCTTTTTCAACTTTGGCAACGGTTTTCGTTTTCGTTGCCGAAATCATACTAATGAGCTTTCAGTACAGCTTGGAACGACCAAAACTGTCTGATTTAGGACAGTTCCACCGACCATATCCCACATCCTTCTGTTTGAAGCTTTCAAAAGGGCACAAAAAGATAATGTCGTAAAGAAATAGATAAAAAATCAGAGCTTAGTTCAGATCAAAATTTGATAGCACGGAAGACTAGAATGGGTGATATTAGTCTTCTTCCCGCTAGAACCTGAAGGCCCGGTACCACTCCGGGTTTTTAAATTAGCCATTCAGTTCTGTTCACCCTGAGCTACACCAATGTCGTGCATCAGAGCATCAGAGATTTTTTGAATGGAAAAGAAGATCGGTGGTAGTATAAAATGGTCAATATCATTTTTCTGTTTTTCTTTTGATTTTCCGGCTAGGGATTCTTATGGTGGAGATAAAAGGAACAACAAAAAGATTGTAGAACTGTTCTCACTAAACAAGAGTTTTTAGGAGGCGCATGGGCCCTTTGTAACCAAAAACATAGTCAAGTTTCTTTTGTTTTTTTTTTTCAGAACATACTTGATGCTATTTACATCATTCTGACACGTTTGCATTGTGAAGTGGCATTACGTATCCCTTTGCTTGTTACTGAGAAAGGTGCAGAGGCTGATCGAAGAGATGGCGACTTATCGATATATGCATGCCGATCATTCCCGTTCCAGTACAAAATTACTCGATTCGTGCATGCATGAGACCAGCTATCACCTGCACAGCACAAATGGCTCCCCAGGTCATGTGGGAAAAGCAAAAATTAGACAAAGGAAGAGCTATTGCATGGACATAATATATGAAAATTTTCAAGAAAGAATTTCCATCTTATTTGCTTTGTTCCATACAGGTGTATATATTAGCACCCTCATAGAGATGAAATGCTGACATTTACCAAGTTAGGTCTCAGCTTCAGCTGGTGTATTTAAACTTGAATATAGAGATGGAACATTTGTATTGTTTTTGAGTTATAAGATCATAGCCAAAATCAATAAAGAATGAAACTTTACCAAGGGCAAGAGTTAAC
The DNA here is from genome assembly GCF_009389715.1 of Phoenix dactylifera. Taxonomy (NCBI): domain Eukaryota; kingdom Viridiplantae; phylum Streptophyta; class Magnoliopsida; order Arecales; family Arecaceae; genus Phoenix; species Phoenix dactylifera. The sequence goes on along the minus strand of NC_052409.1, from coordinate 4,379,502 downwards.
TGAAATGAGCCTTCTGTAAACTTAGTGGTAACTTGGTTCAAAAGAACCACCTGCTCGAAGAAAGAAAAGGGGGTCAACCTACATATATAACTATTTGTATTCCATACTAAAGCATGTAGCGAACTTGGTATTCATTTAGTATAGGTTGTTGTGTTGATATCAGAATTTAATGATAAATTGAAGATACCATAAAACATTGGATAACAAAATGTATATAGAGGATTCATGATGTCAGAGTGAAACAAGATGATATAAATAGCATAAAATTATCAATTAAAACAATGGCAGGGAGTTGCAAATAATAATAATATTATCGTTTGTTATGGGCTATAGTCATAGTTGCAAAAAGATAAAATGGGTCATATACAAGGAAACATATTTTACATACAAATAATTCTATAAAAAAGAAACAATTCAAATGAAACAGCAATATGTTGAGTATGATTATTGGTAAATATAGGCAACAAGATCTATTCCATACTGTTATCACTGCTTCTATATATATATATATATGTATGTATGCATGTACTTACATATGTCTGGATGTATAGGAGAGCATAGCATAGTATAGCATAGTATAGCATTGCATAGCAGTATAATATAGCATAGTACAGCACAGCACAAATAGCATAGCACAACATAGTATTGCATAGCATAGTATGGCACAGTATAGCATAGCATAGCAAAGGATAGAATTGTATAGGATAGCATAGTATATCATGGGATAGAACAGCATATTGTATGGTATAGTATATTGTAGGATAGCATAGTATAGCATTGCATTGCATTGCATAGTTAATATGTGGGGGCCCAAAGAATAGGACAAATAAGGTCATTCGGACAACAGGAGGCTTGGACTGACAATTTGAGCTGTTAGATGTGATAGACCACTTAATGTTAAAAAAACATGAATTGGAGATCCTTAACCTGTGCATACACAATCAAAAAATATGTATCATTTGTGTTATTTAATCTATCCATTTCGATCATTGGATGCATAAAAGGCGCATAGGCTAGGGATCCTCAAATCACACGATTTTTCTAAAGCCAGAAATTTGGAAATAATAGATCAAATCTAATGACTGAGATAGTTAGTGCCAGGCCCTTGATCATCTGGTCAGGACGAACCTTACTTGTATTGTTATATGGACGCCCACATTTAGCTCTCTCTCTCTCTCTCTCTCTCTCTCTCTCTCTCTCTCTCTCTCTCATATATATATATATATATATATATATATATATATATATATATATATATATATATATATATATATATATATAATTGGCCATTAGCTATCAAAATTGAAAAAAAAAAAAGGGATCCCTTTCATCAAATAGAGTTGATCATGCAATGGTGATACCCACAATGACATGTTACAAATACTGAGTAAAAAGTGGTACAACACAATCAAAATCAGTATAGGCTAAAAAAATAATTAAAGCAGTTATATTAACATGCTAGTTGCATCTACTAGTATATTTGCATGTCCTTTTCTTGGTGCATGCTTAGCATCAACATATGACAAATGTCCCTAGGCATCATAAGCATAATATTTAATTCTATCATAATATTTGATTCTATATTACTTGATAAATGCATACTTGACTAAATATATACTAATTATCATGACATTGAGATTGATGCCTGGATGATATTTGCTAGTTTTCTACAAATCAAAGACATTGATATGTATTCTTTGAGTAATTCCAAAATTAATATGATTGATGTATTCCATGAAACTAAGTTGATTAATATAGCTAAAGTAAAATTTTATATTTTGAAAGTGAGCCTCCTTTTACATCAAAAAATCAAAAAAAAAAATATTTTGAAAGTGAGAAGAGATTGCTACTTACAGCTAAATTATACGTTTTGGCGAGTTTCATTAATTCCAACGACATTCCAGATAGAACTCTAGTCCTTCGGGCCAAATCATCAAAATCTTGGCGAAAGTGAAAAGTGACGCTATCAATTATAATTATCTTCACCTGTGGAAAAAAGAACCAGTCAATGGAGTAAGTGCAAAATATTTACTAAGTAACCTTTCTGAAATTATATAAAAGATAAACCACAGATTCAAAAGTATAGCAGAGATAAGCAGAAGAATGATTCCGTGAAAGGAACAAACATCACTTCTCTTATGAGAAAGGGACCCATAGGATCATTTAGAATTCATAAATGCTAATTAGCAATGAATGGTAACATAGTATATGCAGAAGATGTTCGGTCATTTCATGCAAGATCAGGTTACCTGCAAACAGATGGTTTCTGTAAAACAGAAGTACCAATCTCCACTAATAGGTTTTCAAGTTTAATCAGTGCATATAGCAACAGCAATTGCACAACACCCTACCTTAACAGTGGATACAGATAATGGACTATTTCTTGGGAGTATTGCTTGAGGGCTTCGCTTAGAGTGTTTTCTCAGGCATTCATCTCTTGAGAAGAAAATAGTTTCTCTGGACGGTTTCTGAAGAAATGGTCCCATATTTTGTTTGTATGTTGCATTACCCCTGTATTCTGTATTTCCGGCAGATACAAAAAGAATTTTGCTCCCTCACTGGCATACAAGTCTAAGCTGAACTATTTGTATCCTTCATTCTAGTGCATCATTTCTTGTTGGGTGGTTCTTTGGCAGGTATGTACTACTCAGTTTTAAGAAATCTGTAGGCAGATTAGGAATCTCAAAACCCCTGTTAACTCAAGTTCTAAAGTAAATTATAGAACCTGAGACTGCATTAAATGCATTTACTAGCAGTCAAGTTTCTTTTAGTTTGAAAGTAAGGCAGACGAAGCACCTAATCAACATCTAAATTAGGTCTTTAACATTTTCTTATGCATGAACAAATAACAAATACAGCATGCACATGTTCTTAGCTGCAGGAGAATATTTAGAGATTACCAACCAAAATCAATTTGTAGTCATTCGAAGAGAGATGTTCGTACAGCAATTTTTAATTCATGTCATACATGAGAAACATTCATAAAACAATAAATCCACATCACAACTTTTTTCTAGAAAAAGAAAATTTATGAGAAGCAATTCACCTTCTGATCTACCGAATGCCACAGAAAAACAAAATAAAATTAGAAAAATATAGTAAACTGTATGAGGTGAAGGGTTTCTGGGATTGAAAAACACCACCAAGTCTCATTTCACATCTTACATCTTTCTGCTCTGCAAGAAATTTCCCTAGGTAGTTTATCACTGCAATTTGCTCAGTATAGCTGCAGATGCGGAAGTAGAAGATATTAGCTAGAAAACTGTTCGGCTGCATTTGCTCCTGGCAAGCTAAAATAACCTTTTGGTGGTGTCGAAACTTATCAAGCATGTCCATGATGCAACCCTCAGCAATTTGATGAGCACGTTCAACCATGAAACTGCCTTCTGTATCTATCATGCAAGCATAATATTTACCCTGACCATTGTGACAAAGGCACGGCATGATAAGGTTAATGACTAACAACGATACATAGTTTAGGCATCTACCTATATAGACTGCTTTCCCATGGAGACCACCATATTCAACTGGAATTTGGACATTTACTGCAAGCTGAATCCTGCAAATTATGGTACAGGCTTAGTTGCTGATCCAAAATTAACTCTATAATTTCATCTAACATGAAGAGCTAGCATACCCCAGCTGTGTTTTGCCAATCCCTGGAACTCCACCTGATAAACAAGTCAAGGACAACTAGGCAAGTCAATGCATTTGATAAAAATAATGCAAATATATTATCTGCTTAAGGGACTGGATATCTGTCCAACTCAATTTATTTGGTACCTAAATGGAGAATACAGTCAGCAATCTGTTCACTATTTAATACTAAATAAATTTATTTGCAAAACATTACCAACTTCAGTAACTTCTTTGCAATGTATCCCACCACCAAGTATCGTGTCAAGATTTTCACAGCCTGTAGTGATGTGTTTCTGCATCTGCTCCTCTGAGAGCATATCCCAAGCAGTTTGGGCTCCTACAAAAGATTCACTTAATCAAAAAAATCCTCAACATTTAGAGTTTTGGATCTTCAAAAGAAAAGTACCGCATGTGGACCTTTTAGGTTTTCTAGTCTAATGCCCAAATTAGAAGGCCAACATATTTTAACTATCTATATACACCAAGTAATAAAAAATCTTTTAACTATCTATATACCCCAAGTAATAAAAAATCTATCTGTGATATGCATGTGCATATGGACACATGTAGAACTTCTAGCACAAGCAGAAAAAATGTGTTATAGACAAAATAAAAAATTGTACAAGGATAATGGACTCCTAAATACCATGATGCATCTACAAACAAAATGGAGATGATCAAGATTTTCTAGGAACTTCCATTGTCCAAAAGCAGAAACAGTTGTACCATTTCATGACAGTAAGAATTATAACCTGATAAGAGGGTGATTTATGAGATCAGCTGGTCCAATAATTTTTTATCGTAATTGATCAAAAGAGACCTACTGTCAATTATTCAAGATAAGGCATGTTAGTTTGACAGAAGGTATAATCCTGATTTTCAAGATAATGAGAAAAGTTTTCTTGCGCTTGTTATTGCTTAAATAATATACAGATTACAGAGGAGATAATGAATAAAACATCTCAACATCAATTCTCTCTCTATCTCTTGCATGCATAGGCTGACTTGTAAAGTACCACCTCAAAGTGACAAACCATTACAGCTGCTACGCCATAGACTTGGACCCACACTAACACTTTATGTAAGAAGAAAAAGTTTAAAGTAATCTGCAAAGAGATCAATATATGTATGTTGAATCTTGGTACAAGTTTGAAAAAAAGAAAAGAACTATTAATACCCTTTAGAATTGCATTTCCACCATGCAGACTTTCAGATCTAGTAAACTCTGGCATAACCTTCAAAATATCTGATGCTTCCTGAAGTGCAATATTCAAATCTGTTGAGTAAGATGTCAGTCAGACTATCTTGAATGCAACCGTCATAAATGAAGAAATAGTTTCCTCAACTAATAATAAAACAATACAAATTTAAGATAACAAGGTATACAGTTTTGTTCAAATAAAGGATGACAAACAATCATCATATCATCTTTCAACATTCCCATTGCGGCAATTTCCTTGGATGAGCGAAATATGCTTGAGAACAATGCTTGCACGTACAATAATCATGAAGCACAAGATAGTGTTGTCATTTTCCCTCTCAACAATCTAGAAATTTTTTCTTTATAGTAACCATCAAAATTTTTCTCCCTAGTCAAAAGCCAGGAGGAATTCATCATTGCATAATATTTGTTAATCAAATTTGATGTTTGTGATGTAAAAATAATTTGCTCGATGTTTAGTTTCTCTATTAGGCTTCTGGCAACATAGTTACTTTATTTTTCCTGGATCATTATTTTTCTTGTTAGATTTTCTTTAATTGGCATATGTTACATCAATTTTAGTTATACGATGTTGTCCCACCAGCCCATCCTCCACAAATTGGAAACCTAGAAAGTCGTGATGTCCCACCATCATAAAACTTTAGGACTCATTAAGTAGAATTTTACTGGAGCATGCATCTTCCTTATGTCAGATTTCCAGCCCCCCCCCCCAATCTTAATGGATCTGTTTGTTTGTAAATATTCACCCAGTCACACATACTCAACAAAATACTCCTACAAAACCCTTTCAATTCCAACTGATTTTGTAAGATATCTCAAGGCTAAGCTTCCCTTTACCAAATCAGTGATGCTACCTACAAGTATTGAGTTAAAGCAATTTAATTTCTCCACTCAGAACAATCCAAAGCAGCATAAATTTGAAAGAAACAACCAACCACATTCCAAAAAAAGTGCTAAATTGAAGTATATCAAGGACTTAATGCTCAATGCATTCATGATCTCTGACAATGCACCTCGTGGTGCCTTCTCCTATCATTAAAACTCCTTCCAAGAGCTCATGCATAATCATATAGTGTGGTTAGCAAACCAAATTAGATTCTTCAATGCATAAAGAAGATAGAGAGACAATGGGGCAAGAATAGCTTGAATTAATACTATTTCTCAAAGAAATACACCTGTTCATATATCAAACTCCTTTTCCACCATTTAACCACCTGATCTCATTCACGATTCTCATGTCATACATATAGAAGCAACTGAGATATCTTTCCCCCAATTCTCGACCATACAACCAGTCCACTTCTTATTTTGCTAGAAATGCCTTCATCTGTACACCAAAGTGGTCTTGCTAACAAGAACCCTTTAGTTAAATGCAATCAGTAAATTTGGTTCGCAGAGATACCTCGTAGCATTTGTGCGTTGGACAGAAGCCATGGTATCTTTAGAAATTGGCTAAAATTGACCATCTTTAAAAACACTTTCCCCAAAAGAAATTTCAATCATAGGAAAAGATTTAACATCTCGAATTTTTTTAGATACCTTGTCTAATTGCCCTTGAGCCTTCAGTGAATCCAGACAGCAACCCATTAATTATCACCATGGTACACAAATAATACACAACAGAATCCAACATCTTAATTTTGGCCAAAATCCTATCCTTTCCATAATAAAGTCCACATAACTCGAATTTCCCTGCTTCCTTAGAGTGTCATATACAATTAGACCATAATTTAATATTTGCAAGTTAGCTACATATACCCCATATTTCTGCTAATGTCAACTTCTGCAAAACTCTATATGGTTTTTAGACAATGAGTTAGCCAAGAAAATCCGTTCAAAGGATGGTGTCATTTACAGGAACAACAACAATAGATGTAACAATGAAATTCTTGCTATTTTTTCCATCTCAAATAATAATAATGATAATAAAATTGGGAGCATACAGTATCCTCCTTTATTAGCTACAACAACACTTGAAACATGAGAAACTTGCAAAGCTATCCACCCTCATTGAGGTATTCATACCCCAAGTCCCAACTGAAAATTCTTTTTTCGAATAAAATATAGCTTACATCCATTGAATCAATCTAAGCATGTATTTCTCCAACCTTCAATCAAAAGAATAGAAAATTAACACTCGTATGCATGTATGTGCCCCATATTACCTCACAAATTTATTTATAGATTAACTAACTAGAGCGAGATTGATCGATTTGACTGGCATCAGTGGTTCCACCCAAACTAAACAAAGGAAAACAATGAAGTCCATTCCCAAATCTCATCAGACAACAGTTCCCTGCCATAATCGCATACCACCAAACTTTAGCTATCCCGCATCTTCCACCCAAAAGAGAAATTCTCTAAGTTGGACTCTTGTCGGCCCGACCGCTCCAGTCCCACTCTCTCCCCATCAAATCTACGAATCTAACAAAAACGGCACTTTCTGATCCTAAATGGACAACCAGAGACCACGAGTGCTTGATTTGGGAGGTTTGGGGAGGGGACGGTGGGGTTGGGAGAGGAGGAGAGAAAAGGGGTGGGGGGAGGATGCACCTCGGGCGAGTTGGAAAGGGGAGACGGCAGAAAGGGAAGTGAGAGTGGTGTATCCGGCGGAGAGGAGCTTCGCACGCTGCGAGGGCGAGATGGGGAGGTTCGCAATCTCCATCCCCGACGTCCTCCAAATGACGCGCTACTCCGATGGTGGGAGAAGAGAGGGCTCGCCTCCTCGCCGGTATCAGGTAGAAAAGCGGACAATTTGGAAACCCCGACTTACCGCCGCGCCTGAAGCTGCAGCGCGCACGCAAGAACAACGCCTGAAACAAATGGGCCAGGTACAGTTGCATGCAGGCTGGATCAATGTGGGCCTTTTGGGTCAACCCAGGCTTGCACTTTTATTGGACCCAGCAATGGCTATCTTGAGAAAGAGTACTCTGCCCATCTGACCTAAGGGTGCAAATGACTGGGGGTCCTCCAAGCTCGAATCGATGGCTATTACTGAGATTGAGCTGCGCTCAAGCAATTCGAATAGTTTTTTTGAGTCGAGCTCGAATAGAAAAATACTCAGCTCAAAAGCTTGCAAGCCTACTCGAGTATATATTTTTTAATATAATTTTTTATTTTTAATATATATTATTAATATAATATTTTAAAATATTATATTGTATTATATTATATATTTTAAGTTTTGACTAAGGCTTAAATTTGAGCTTGAGTATTGCTTGGTTGATATTCGAGCCAAGTCGTATCAATTTTGAGTATTATTATTATTTTTTTTTGAGTCAAACTCGAGTGTGGATATTAAGGCTCGATTGATCTTAAATCGAATTTCGAGTCCAAATAATTTGAATCGAATAGAGCTCGAGCCTCTAACTACTCGACTTGACTCAACTCAGCTCAATTGCACTCCTAAACTCATCTTCTCCCCATTTCCTGCTTTGACCTTAGTGTCATTTCCATATTCCAATTGGATCGAATTTGAATAATGATTCCGATATCCAATTAGATCCAAAACTTTATAAGTTTTACTCAATCGAATTTTGGATTCACTAAAATAAATTATACAATCTAGGATTCAAACCAGTCATTTCGTTTGAATGATGAACCCTTAACCTCGATCAAAGTCTTCAACCTCCCAGTTCATCAAAAAACCTCCAAGCCACAACACGCATTTGTACTTTATATATACATATAATTTATTTTACTTATTTGCATATATAATCATGTCATTCAATAATTATTTGGCATATAAAGTTGTTTTCTCGTGCATTCAAGTTATTAAGTAATCATTTGATGTATATTATTTTTAATCATTACTTTTATAAAACTCCTTTTCTCATATATTTAGGTTATTAAATGTTTGCATTCTAAAAAATTCTTCTCTGTTTGATAAAAATAAAAATAAAAATACTTTATTTTATTCCGTATAAAATTTTCAAAGCTATATTGTTAAATTATTTTAAAAATATCAATATATAATTTTTTTTACAAGCTCTCTAAGAATAGAAAGTTCATGATTTTTTTTATTTATGTTGTAATTAAAGAGTAATAATGATATTTGATGCGAACAAATATTAATATTTTTTATTAAAATATTTATTTTAATATGTTTTAAATATTTCAAATTAGTGATCTGGATCCTTATCGGGTCACTTTCCAAACACTAGTTTAATAACTTATGCTTTAGGTCTTTAGTTACCTACTTATCACGTACAATTCTACTCTCATCCTTTATAATTATATAATGAATATTAATTTTTATCATTAAATTTTGCTAAAAATTTGATTTATACCCGAAAATATATGACTTATATTGTGCTATGATGGAAAAAATTAGATAGAAATAATATCCAATTTATATTCATATTTGTTTGAAATAAATATAGATATATTTAATATCCGATTCATATCCATATCTATTTAAAATAAATATAAATAATTTTATATATTATCTATTTAATACTCATATTTATATTGATATTGATCAAGAAATATAGATGCAGATAAAAATATACCAACTATCCAGTCCGTATTCAGTTTGTTTTCTAGCCTCGCCACCAACACCTCTTAACATGAACGTTGAGATCACCAAGCGAGCATGTAACTCCACCCGCATGGCGGCGAATTAGTCTACCACGAGTGTCGAAAGAGGAGCTAACAGAGGGCAGAGACCTTGCAGTGGCCACTAGGGTGCAAATGAGTCGGATCGGATCAGGTCCTGAGTGACCTTGATCCGATCCGGTTTTTTGTTCGAGTCCTAATTTTGGACCCAGACCCGACCCGGTTGAAGATCGGGTGGGGTCAGGTCGGGTCCGGATCCGAATCAGGTCCATTTTTTGTGCTTTTGGGAAAGAATTTTGGGCAAATCTAATTTGGCCATATCATAACTATGAGGTGCTGGGTGACCCATAACTTGAAAGACTTGCAATTGACCTCCAGTCAGAACAGATGACCCATGACGAACTAAGTAAGTCCGTCTACAAGCCAAATTTCATATCACAATATTTTTTATCTATATGACTGATTGCACGGAACTTGGTGTCTCCCAGCTCCCCTCTCAGGAGGGCAAAGAAAATCCCAGACCTTCTTCCAAAATCCAATTCCATTGCAGAAACTGGCACATGACCCATATTCAGTTCAGCGTTCCCTCACGTTCTCCCTTCAAAAGTCAAAAGAAACAAAAACCAAAAAACAGAAGGAAACAAAAACCCAGCTACCGATACACCAGAGGTTTCAACAGTGTAATAGATCGAGAGAGAATCCGAGCTTTTTCTTTTTTTTTTTCTCTCTCTTCCTCTCTCTCTTCGGGTCCATTCGGGTCGGATCGGGTCCGTTCGGTAAATCCAGACCCGACCCAGAAAATAATTCGGGTCCAATTTTTGGATCCGACCCGGATCCGCAGATCCTAAAATTCGGATCGGACTGGGTCTACACGGGTCGGGTCATGGGTCGACCCGACCCATTTGCAGCCTTAGCGGCCACAGTGCTAATAGAGGAGTTATTTTAAGAGTATCGCACCAATGCAAAGATTTCATGCGAATGCACGCATTGAATTTTTACGCATAATGAATCATCATCGTAGAAAAATTCTACGGATACAAACACTTGAAATCTGAATCAAAACATATCAATTTATACCTCACATATGGATGCTTGCATAAATATTTTCCACGTGAATGTAAATCTGCATAGAAATCATATATGGGAATCCGTGCATAGTTTCTCCGGGAAATTCCGTGCATAGATAATGGTGAAGATGGTGTATAAACATGCGGAGGTCTATATAAATGTATCATGCGAAAGTCGAACCACGTAGAAGAAAAAGGTTCATGGGCGTCTAAACTTGAGGTCAACAAAGTGGGAAACGTGAACACACGTCGTTCAGTGACCAGTTTGGTTTTCCGTCATCGAACGTTCAAACTTAGTTCGATCGAGGAAGAGTCCATGTTGAACACTTCTGAGTTCAAAATGGAGTTAAAAGTGAGTTCTCGAACCAAATAGCTTAAGCTACTACGACAAAAGCGGGCTCCCAATTAAGAGGGAGTAGCCCAGGAGGTAGGGGTGGTGTGCGTTTTGTGATTAGAGGCCACGACTCAGTTGATTGTTGCTGGTGGGCAGCAGATCGATGGACTTTCTACTATAGGGGCGGAGCTCAAGACAGTATGGAAGAGGATTTTCTATGTGAGACGGAGGTTGGGGGCCGAGCGCATTATCCTAGAGGGAGATTCGGCCACAGTGATCGATTGGATATGGGAGGAGGGATAGAGAAGAGAGGAAAGTCCCCTGCCTTGCGATATCGGGCTGAAGCTGAGAGACTGCAGCACCTTACAGATAGTGCATGTGTACGGAGAGGCGAACAAGACCGCAGACTGGATTGTATCCTATGCTGCACAGCACTCTGAAGAGGTACTTTGGCCACATCGGAGAGCTCCTCCCTTGCACCTGAGCCAGGTTCCAGTCTCCAATTCTGTTGGCTGGTTCTACACTGGAGTAGTACGAACAACATATGTACTATTAAATAAATAAATAAATAATAATAATTTAAAAAAAAAGAGGGGGGGGGGGGGGGGGAGGGGGTAGCTCGCTCGTCAGCACGCAGCCACTCTCGTAAGGCAGGCAGTTTGGGGCCTTCGAAATAATTGTATGGACTATCATGGACTCGCTAGTAATTTTCTTTATATTTGCAGCCTTCGCGCCTTGCTGAAGAACTTGAAAATTAGTCACTGGAACATAAATAATGGTCTACCGAGGGGCTTTGGAACAAAGTATGGGGCCTTCGAAATAATTGTTGGGTTATCATGGACTCGCTAGTAATTTTCTGTATATTTGCAGCCTTCATGCCTTGCTGAAGAACTTGAAAACTAGTCACTGGAAATGGTCTACCGAGGGTTTTTGGAACTATGTTTCTTTGGGGTATTCGATATAATTTATGAGCTATCAGGGATTCATTAGCAATTTTCTTTATATTTGCAGCCTTCGTGCCTTGCTGGATATTCAAAATAAGTCAGTAGAAGATAAATAATGGTCTTCCGAGGGGCTTTGGAACTAAGTTTCTTTATATTTGCTCCTAGTCTTCTTCTTCTTCATGCCAAAGCTAGGGTTTCCGCCAACACCGTTGGTCTCAGGCGCTCACCCTCCGTCGATCAAAAGGTCCCACAAATCCTTGTAAGCTCTCTATAAATAATCCCACCTCCGTCCTCTCCCTGTCGTTAAATTTGAAATCTTTTTTTTCCTCTCCAAAATTCAGAGTTTTGGAAACCGCATCCTTCTCTTAATCAGCTCCCACTACCATTTTTCCCCGGATTTTCGGAAGACTATGTTTGCTCCTTTTTTTTTTCCTTTTTTTTCCTTCTTCGATTTCGGTTATTCATTTGCTTGTCCTGATGAATGCAGAGAACACTGGGACTTTCTTATTTACTGGATTTTTCGATATTTTAGGTCGACTTATTTCTTCTGTTTTTATATTATTTTATTCCCATTTTAAATTCCAATTGGCCTCCGGTTGCTGAAAATTCGGTTTTTTTTTTTAACGTTTCAATTAGAGCGCATGCAGTTGTACCTTTCTTCATTTTCTTTCTTCTGCCCCTACAATACAAATTTGTAAATGCTTATGTATTGAAGGTATTTGAGATTTATCAGGAATGCAAATTAATTGCATTGTGATCTTAAAATCCTGAAACCAAGTGGCAGTGTTTATGTAATTATCTTATATCAAATTATCTTTTGTTTTAGTGCAAAATGACATGTTCTAATCCCTCTTTTTTATTTACGATGCTTTGTTTTTACTTTTCTCCCTGCAGCATGAGTTCAGATATGCATGTGCTGATTATGTTGAATTTTCATGAATTTAATTTCTTTTTCTTCTTCTTTTTTTTGCAATTGTTATTAGAAAAGCAGGATGGATTGTCGTAAGATAGGGGACATTTGCACAAAAGAGATCACTGATCATCTTAGAGTCAATGCAGAGCCGAGATTCTACCAGCGTAAGAACCCATGTACTTGACACCCTAAGGATTTTCACTTATATATGCTTTCGTTTTTATATAAAGTGGACTAGGCAAATGTACTTTTCTTAAGCAAATGTCTCATGGATCTAAGAAAAGGACGTAGCAATAGCAATCATATAATTCCAAGGCTATGTTCAGTACCAATATAATGGAAGAGGTCTAGGAATCGACGTCAAGAAAGAAGGAGAAGAAGAAGAAGATGATGATGACAAGTACACAACAGATACATGGAATAGATGAGGTATGACTTGCCAACCATGGACCCAACTACACCACAAAAGGTCATGATGCTTTTATTCCTGTATCTTAGTAAGAAATTTCTTCCTATAGTCACTCCAAGGATACCTTGTGAAGCAGAAGAGTAGAAAATTTATTCCCACAAAAATGCAACAAGAAGGGTCCTGAAACTAATAGGTGCATATACTTTGCACTGATGAATCAAAATATTACTTCATGGTTCATGTCAAGACTACCTGGAATCTTTCCCATGGTGAAAAGATCAAAGAAAGCATCTCCTGGAATTGGACTAACAGGTTCGAATTGTGCTTGAAGCTCACCATCAATGCCAGTACCTCCATATCCACCGAGAAAATCACTGTTAGAATGTCCAACAACTTCCGAAGACCCTGGCCTAAGGACCTCATCAACATTGGAGTTGCTGGAGTTCCATGGAGTGCTTGTTGCACCACCGAAGATCCCTGAACCCTGCTCAATGACTTGGTCGACAGACAGCCAATCTGCAATTAAAACCTCAGGGAAGTGATGGTGGATTGCCCCTTCGAAGGAGCCAAATTCCATGCTATGCTTCATGGATAGGCCTGAGTCCGCCGTAGATGATTCAGGGGGTTCCAGGGATTGAGAACTTGGAATTTGGTTATTGGTCTCTTTTTGAGTTAATAGGTTTTTATTGGTTGGCTCCAGTGATTTTGTCGCAGAGCCATGAGGATCGGATCCTTGAGCATTTATGACTTTCTTCTTTAAATAGGAATTCCAATAATTCTTCACTTCGTTATCTGTTCTTCCAGGCAGATGCATTGCTATCTGTGACCACCTGAATTGATAAATACCTAAGGTTAGTTTGCAGACAGTCCAAAGAATCACCATGCATATTCTTTTCTTTATTTTTTTTTACTTTTCCTTTTTTACATGAAACTACATAATTATATAACTAAAGTTCATGAAATCAATACATAAGTCAACTTGTAACATTCATCATCACACCAACAGGTTTTAAGGACTTAGCATGGGCATGGCTTTTTTGTGGAAAAAAAGAATCTCATTCTTCTTTTCTTTTCAGAAAACAATGATCTTAAGAGAATGGAATGATGCAAAAAAGAATGTTCTTCTAGTTTGCGACAGGAATGGACAGTCTTCAGCTAATCATCACATGGCACATGAGACCTGCATATCACACTCTATTACAGAGCTGCCCAAGTCTCGCATTTGCTATAAAAGTTAATTAGAACTCCAGATGTGATTCTTTACCTTAATTACATATTAAATATAGGTAAATATGCCAATCTAAGTTTGTTTCTCAACTTCTTTAGTTATCTTTTCTATTAATTTGATAGGAAGTTTTTGTAAAGTCAACTTTGGGAACAGATAGTCATGGAAAACTTATGCATTAATTATTCATATAAAACCCTACCTTTCAGACATTCAATGCCAATAGTGGACAATTTTAGATTTACTTGTTTCATATATTGGGTTGTAAAATTTTTATCTAATTATTTTTTGTCCATTCTCTTCTGATGTATCTTATCATTTTGAGTCCCCAAACATCAGCATAGTGTTTCAATCATCAGATAACAGGTTACGGATTGATGTCAGGTGACCCAGCTTAAAAAGCTAATGATCTCAATTGGACCTCTGTACTACAAACACTTTATGTGCATTCTTTGAAATAGCATATATTTGGACATCTGGCAAGAAATTAATTCTTATTTGTTAAGCAGTGAAATTTTCATTACTTGGCTTGCAGGTGTTACCCAAATATCACCTAAGACATCATGCAAATGCTTACTTGTTGCCCAATCTGGCCTGAAGGTTGATGACTATTTCCTCCTCCTCTTGAGAGAAAATTCCCCGCTTCAATCCAGGCCTTAAGTAATTGATCCACCTCAATCTGCAGCTCTTTCCATTCCGTTGCAAGCCTGTCGAAGAAGATTAGTGGTGATAGAGATAAATGTATAAACATAATAATTGGTAAAAAGAAGCAAAAACTATTTTTATACAGGACGATGATGATTTACATGCAAGATTAAATGTGGCTTATGTCTCTGCTCTGTCAATTAATTCGAACTCCTGAAACTTTAAAGAAGAATCTGAACAACAGTAGAACATAATTCTGGTTGGCAGGCTAGAATGCCCGGCAGACTAAGTATCTTAGGCTAAATTAGAGATATTCAGGGTGCTAATCCGGATGAATAAGAAATCTCATGATCCTTAAATTTCATTTTATTTAAATAGTCTAATTTTCGATTACTTGATGCATAGGTTAGGAGTCTCCAAATCATGTGGTCTTTAGTATATAGGCACTTTAAAGATAATAGATTATATTCAACAGCTTGGATCATCGATGTTAGATCTCCATCATCCAATTCAAAAAAAGTGTAACACCAGGTATAACTTGAACCTATCCCTATATATGTTATGGCTAAGGTTTGCTGAAAAACAATGATATTTGATGACCAATTAAGTCTCTAATGCATACCAACAAACAACTGATCTCTTCTTCCATTAATATTCCATTATATCCCTTAGCTCTATTTCTTCTTTTGTTTTTTTTCGAGGGAATAAGGAGGAGGTGAGTCACTTCCCCTACTTTATTAAATCAAAAGTATGAATGTACAAGAAAAGAGACAAGAAGATGATGATGTACAACGGCGCTTCCAAAACCACAAAAGCACAAGGCAATGAGGATGTACTGCATGATTTGAGGAGTAGTCAAAGAGGATATACAGCTCCAGAGTTTGCAGTGGTCTTCGATAATGAGTTCTAAAGGACGAACCATGAAAACAATAAGTTGGTTGTGATGTACACTCTTGAGCAAAATTAGATTAAACAATGTCTTAGTTTTGGCAGGAACAACGTAGATAAATTTGGATTATTGGTTAAAGTAATTTAAGAATTCTTCTGTAATGCAGGTACTCACCGGCTTTGATAGGAACTGCACTCCAGCAGCTGTGCCCATGCTTAAGGATGTAGTCCCTCAGTTTCTGATCTTCTTCAGGTGACCACAGCCCTTTCCTATAATTCACCTTTGGCTTCTCACAGGTCCTGCAACCCATTTTTGTCCGGCAATGTTTGCAGGATACCAGCTGGAGTTGTCAGGGATCAAGCAACAACTGAAAACTCAGTTATGGCCTGTGAGATGCTTGGGTGACAAAGAAGCTTGGTGTTTTTAAAGGGTGATTAGTACTAGTTTGTTTTGATTTCCTCGTAGAGAAACCAATATAATATGCACCTGGAACTAAAAAGATAAATAAATATCTGTAGGCGTCGGACAATGTCGGCATTGGTTTCTGCAACTCACTTCCCTCAAAAGGTATGCTCTGTGTCTCTTAAATTTAAATTAGCTTTATCAATAAATTAATGTTTTTCCTCCGGAATCCTATGTTCTAATCATGGCGAGGCTGCGCCTTCTGGTGAAGCTTGAGCAAAAGATTCCTCAAAGGATTTAAAGCATGAGCTGTTCATCTAATAAGATCAGAGATTTGGCCCTTAAGAACGTTTTGACAATTCTTCAATCATTGTGGGGTACCTGGCACATTTAGTCTTTAAAATTCAAGTATAGAGATGGAGTAGAAGCCATTGGTTTCCTGCAGCTTTTCTAGCATTCCTGTCATCCTTCCCACCGTTAGTACTAACACTCTTTTTTAAAAAAGAAATAAAGAAAAGGGGGACCAAAGGAATAAGCACTACCATGCTTCTCTACAAGGTGGCTATAAATTAATAAGACTGCCAAACATATATTAAAGTATGTTTTATGTCAACCTCATCCGTTATTTGCTGTTCTCTGTATTAAACACTGGGTTCCAACTAATCTCCATGTACTTATTATTTTTCTTTTGCCTCGTGCTATAATCGCAAAGTCTACTTCAATCTATATTACATTTAGAGGAGTAGCAGATGGACATTCACACTCAAAATGATAAAATGGAAAAAAAGTCCTCACTTTGAGAAAGATCCTTGGAAATTCTAGGTTCAACTTACAAAAAACTGAAAAACTGAGCTTATGTCACGATTACTGGAGACTGGGTTATGAATTCAGGATGCTTTGCTGTACAAGGAGGGTGAAATTTCTTAACAAGATAATATTGATGGTGAGAAGTTACCAAAGTTTGGAGACTAATAACTCAGCCAGTGAAAGAGGGATTGAATGCATGTATGAAATGAGATACAACTATTTTCGGACATATGATGAAGCTGATTTTTTAATCCTATGACAGGGACAGTGCTTGTGCTTGTTTTAAGCAGAACATTAGTCTACTTCATAATACACCAACTTGAATTATGTATCAATACACTTGGTGCAAGTTGAGATCTTTTTATAAAACAGCTGAATTTGATTTAGAGAACAACAGACAATTTCTCTATTTTCAATAAAGTATATCCATATAAACAGTGAATTTAGTTGATATTCATAAATAAGACCTTTTATTTTTTTGTGTAATTATTTTTTCATTAGTACATTTTTCTTTTAAACTGGAGAAATTATAGGACAAAGAAAACACGCCAGCTGAGAACATTCCATAGAGAGAATGAGATTAATACAATTAAACCGTTTCCATATAATTTGTTTCAAGTGTAGCAACTGTTTATTTGTCATATTTATTGCCTGGTAGAATTAATGCCACATCTCATTGTAAGAGTATGCACCAAAATCTTTCTCCTTGTCACACGTAAGTCGAGGGCTCAGGAATGACTGAAAATGTGGAGCTGTACTTCATTTCTGGTAACTGATTAGGATTTTCTTGCACTTGATGGAGAGAGATTATTACTTAATGAGCAATGAATGATCTGCATTATAAACAACATATCCTTCTTCCATTTTGAATAAAAACCTGAGTCATGAGCTTATTGAGAGAGAGAGAGAGAGGGAGAGAGAGATTTTAGCAGAGCTTGTGCGATCACATTGCTGCTTATAATAAGCAGGCCAACTTGTTCTCGAATATTGTTGGACATTTATTTGTTCAATTATATATCATATTTCTTATTTTCTTGTTTCTACTCCGTAATCATCAATTCGGTCTTAATAGAATATAATTCTACCAGGTTCAGAAAAATAGTCCTTAGGTGGACAACCACAAAGATATATCGTTTGGATATAATGAAGAGCAACCTTATCCAAGTATTTTAATTGAACTAGACTGCTTGGCAGGAGAATATAGGAGTAAAGTCAATCAATAATGAATAAAACCATTAATGTTTAGGATGCTTGTATATCTTTATATAGAACTTGTTTCTAATCAAATACCAAGTGCTTGCCACTGTATTTCTCCGAAGAAATGCCAAGTGCATGCGGACAAACATGGAAATACCTAATCCTAAACAAAATATGCATCTTCCTTTGTCAACTAATTCCATTGTATTAATAATTGATAAATTAATGGCTTATTGTATTACTTTATGTCTAAAGATATTCTGATCATAAATCTTTGGTCATTTTTCCTTCTCTCTACACATCAAGAACTTTTGGTCTTAAAGTGCCTTATGAATTAAGAAACCACAAAGGTCTTTGTTAATATTATTGGAACAATCGATCATTATGTCCAGAAATGGACATAAGAGAAGGTTTTGACTTGAAGTGAATAAAAAATCATGTACTTTAGAAGTCATATTAGTTCAGCATGCACTGTGCCTGTTTAATTTAGCTATGGCTGATTTAAATGCAAGTCAATGCCTGAAAGGTCATCAAGGTGGCAATATGTGAGTTATGGAAATCAAGACTTGATTACTCCTTTTTTTCCCCTCTAGAACTAGTAAACGCTATGGTGGTTAAGGCATCACATGCTGCAATAAACTGAGGCAATGTTGATTGCTGACGATACAAATGCACTGTCATTTGAATGCTCCTTAGATGTTGGTCATGATGTAGTCAAGTAATGAACCTAGATCTAGAGGCAACTCCTTGAGTAGTTTTCATCAAAAAAAAAAAAAAAACCTCCTTGAATAGTTGTTTTCTAAAGCCTCTAAATGATGATTGCTTATTTTTTCTAAACTGCTGCTATGAAATATGACTTAAAGGCATAGTTCATTATCAGAAAGGTCATAACTGGAGCCTCAAACAACTTTTATGGTAAATCATAGAATCCAAAAAGTTTGCTGAAAACCTTTCAGCTAGTGGTGCAAGCAGCTCCACTAAAATCATACCATCAGTCTTGCAATTCACCTTCAACTCTGGCCATAATTTCAACCACAAACCTTCGAAAAATCTCTAATCTGCATAGCTAGGAAAGGTTTTTAACAGGCCGGGTTTGGGTAGGTCAGGCTCTGCCCTAACTCCTCCTAGCATTTTAAATAACCAGCCTGATACGACCTGGCCAATGTTTGACCATTGAACCAACTCTGTTTGTGCTATCACAACCAGGCAGCAATAAATATCCCATATCAACCTTACATATGCATGTCTTAAGTATTTATTTTGTGCATAATAATAGCTCAGGGTCAAATTTATCGAATCTCAAACCTACTCTGATTACTAAGCCATTGACATCGAAATAAATCGCCGTGTCCTTCGCTCAAATCTCAAAAGGATTAAGGTTGGGTTGGATGAAAAATTACTTAGAAGCTTCTGAATGAACCTTAAATCGTTTGTAAGTCCTTGATTCACAAGCATCATATAATTGAGGAAAATTACTTTAAAATCCCTACTTGGTCATTACATTGTACTCATAATTCCCTGCTCTTAATGTGAAGTTAACATCATCTAGTGCCCTATAATGCGTGGAAAGCGTCGCAGGGAATTTTTTTGTAAGCCCTCATTTGCAAGTAACTTTAATCAAGTTTTATATAAAAGTTTTCATTTTGAAAATATATTAAGATCTAGGTGGGAGATATGGATCAAGAAGTTGGAAGGAGCAACTAATTGCTAATTTTCTGGATAAGTTAAAAACATCTCTGAAAAGAAATGGCTTATCCCTTGAAAAAAAAAACCATGGATTTGTTGCTCTCTCTAGGTGCCAAATACTTCCGATAAGATCCTCCACTATCCAATAAGGCCATAAGAGATAGGGAGGTTATTTATTTTGGACACCAGGCAGCTTCAGCCGAAAATCCCACACTAGACTGTGTTCTGGAGGCCCGATGCATTATTCTGGAGGAGGAGTCAGTAGAGATGGTTGAGAAGATTCTATAGGAGGGGTCAGAGGCCACCGACCATCTGATCTTAGGGGACGTCCGACGCTTACTGCAGAAGTGCGATATCTTTCAGACTGTGCATGTATTTAGGAAGGTAAACAGAGTTGCTGACTGGGTCGCCTCCTTGACTGCTCATCACTTTGCATAGTTTCTCTGGACCCCAGGTGTACCTATTTCTCCACCTTTGTGGAGTGTTTAGCTTTCGACTCTGTAGGCGATGCTCATGCGGTACTAGTGTGAGGTGCCAGTGTACTAAAAAAAAAAAAAAAGCGCCCAACAGTAGCCCAAAAACTTCAACATGGGCCAGGCGCCTTTGGGCCCATGGATTCAAGGCGGGAGGAGAGCTGGTCTCTGACCGAGTCGAAAACATGACAACGGCGAGGATCCCGATTCTCCATGTGCTGCGCTTCCGGGCCAATCGAACACCGCCACTTCTCACAGCTGAAGCAAATCCATGGCCTTCTCATCACCTCTTCTCTCTCCCAACTCCCCATTCTCTCCTCCCTCTTTCTCCGCCGCACCACCGAGCTCGGCCTACTCCGCCGGCGCCGCTCGCCGCGTCCTTCTCTGGAACGCCATGATCCGAGGCTAACCGCGGTCCCCATTAGAAGTGCCTACAGTTGTTCGACGAAATGCCTCAGCGAGGCCTAAAGCCTACGTATGTCTTAGATGCATGCACTCGAAGTTACCAATGTGGCCTTCGATGTCGTGCCTTCGATGTTGTCCCTCCGATTGGTAGTTCGCAGCTGAATTTTTATGTAGAGATGGAAAGCTCTCGCCTTTTTTATTGGGTCGTTGGTCGATGGGCAGAAGACTTTTGACGTTAGCTGGGCAAGACAATTGGACTATTGAACCGAATGATATCGGAGTGTGTAAGTTCCGGTGACATCGAGTGTGAAAGGAGGCTCTTTGACGAAACGCCGGCGAGGGATGTGGTATCATGGAACGCGATGCTTTCGGGATATGGGAGAGCTATGGATGTAGAGAGCGCACAAGGCTTGTTTCGAAGGATGCCGTTGAAAGACATCATGATTTGGGCGATTTTGGCGCAGCACGGAGATTGTTTGACGAAATGCCAGTCAGGAATGTGGTCTCTTGGAATTGCAGCCACACCCGTCGTCGAAGATTTCAGCAGGCATTATTGGATCTTTTTTTTCGGATGGCATGCAGATGGAGGGTTTCCAGTTGACCTTACATTTGTTTCTTCTCCATCAACCCGTGCTCATCTTGGAGCTTCGGAGATCGGGAAATGGATGCATTTCAACATCATAAGGGACAGGCTTCAGTCAGGATCTATAGCCGGGACTGCACTGCCAGAATTGTCCACCTAGTTGGTCATGAAGCACGTATTCTGTTGGAATGTGATGATTAAAGCACTTGCAATCCATGGAAGGGTAGACGATGCAATGAAGCCCTTTGCGGCAATGAAAAGTGGACTTGTTGACCACGGCTATGACTGTGTTGTTTGCTTGTAGTCATGGAGGATTGGTCGAAGAGGGCCGCCAAATCTTTGACTCCATGGAGAGGGAATTTAAGATTCAGCCAAAAATCGAACACTAGTGGTATTTGGTTGGTCTGCTCTGCCGTAATGGTCGATTGGAAGAAGCGCAGGGCTGATTTGGCAAGCCTTTTTCCATGGAAGTCCTAATGATATGTTCGCTTGATGGGCATAATTGTTAGCAGGTTAGCGTAAAGCTTCCCCCTTGTCCCATTTTCAGGATGGAAAAAATGGAGAATGGGCAATAGTCTCATTTTTTTATTATATTTTTTGTGGGGCTCTTGAAGCCGATTCCACTGGTGTGGGCAACGCGATCGTTAGGTAGGACAACTCGCCTCTGGGGTAGATTCCACATCCAAGCATAGGATTGTTTGAAGTCGACCTTTCTAAGAGTCCATCTTGTTAGGATTGAAGATATATTCAGCCGAATTTTCCATTTCTTCGTGCCATAGGGGCTGTTGGGTTGATTTATAAAAAAGTGTTTTCCTTTTCCTTGCTTGTGATGGAGATGGAGATGGAGGGACATATAATGTCTTTAGCTGCTCGGCTTTAATTTAATAATAACCTTATCCATACAACCATATCAGTGATTACTATGATTTCGATAGGCATCAATTCTCGAGCGCTGCTGTTCTCCACAACATTTAAAGGGGTCTGGTTTTGTTTTCTATAATTCCAAGAAAAAACTGCATGATTTTGTTTTAATTCAAGAAAAAGAATTCCCAAAGCGTTTGCAGACAATTAAAATGAAATTATAAAAAGAAAAAGAAAGAAATTAAGAACCAATTGAACAAGCTATTATTTTTTTATTCTCAGGTCGTATAAATAGAGACATCTTACCTTTCTTATTTTCCCTTTTAAAGGCTGTATATATGTTACCAAAAAAAAAGGCTGTATTTAAATACCCAGTGCACTGGATCCGATATTCATCAAACATGCAAAAATATGCTTGCGCGATTTGGGTGGGGAACCAATTGGGATTCTCATTGATATCGACAAGAAAAGCCCGTCATACCTTCAGGCCTCTCAATGGGCCGTTTACGTACGATTTATAGTTTTAAACCCGGCCCGAAATATGAACCCGGTTACGCCCTCAGTAACAGTACGGCTTCGACCGTTGGACCGTACGACGGTGGGGGAGGCTCCGGCTAATTTTTTGGCCGACGACGGCGCAGGGAGAGAGAAAAGTTCATCCTCTTTCTCTTCTAGTTCCTTCGCCGCCGTCCGAGCGTGAGAGCCAAGGAGGGGAAGAGATGGTAACGTCACCGGTGGTGAATATGTACCCTCTCTCGAACTACACGTTCGGGACGAAGGAACCCAAGATGGAGAAGGACACCTCCGTCGCCGATCGCCTTGCTCGCATGAAGGTCAAGTAAGTTCCCAGAAACCCCAGATTGAGAAAACCGCCAAAAACCTGAGAGTTCGTCTTCTTGCCATTCTCTTCTAGTCTCTCTCTCTCACTCACTTTTCTTGAGGATTCACGAAAACCCTAGCTACAGATGCTTGGTTTCGGTTTTTGTCCTATTCCATTAGGGTTTGATCGTCGGGAATGAAACTTTGGATTATGAGAGTAAAACCCTGAAACCATCACCGTTTTTTTTTTCTTTTTCTTTTTGGTTCTTTTGATTGGTAGCAATTGGTTTTAGTTCAAGAAGAAGAGGAAAGGAGACATGGGTAAAACCCTGAAGCGTCACTTTCTTTCTTTTTAATTATTATCCTTTTCTTTCTTTTTAATTATTATCCTTGAATTTTGTTAAAAAATTAGGGAAAAGGAGAAATGGAAGTGTTTTAGCTAGTCCAAAATGGTTTCTTTGGTTTCCAATGGTTTGATTTCCTTCCCGAAGTTAGGATTTTTGTGGAGGAAATAAGGAATCATGTTGATGTTTTGATATCTGAGGAGTGTATCATGTCCAGGTGGAAAAGAGCACCAAACTGATTGAACTAGAGAATTCCCATGTTGTGACAGTTGCCAAGGTGAAGAAATAGGGGGAAGGTACAGAAAGAGGACCTGAACGGGTATCATAATCGAATTCTTTACCACTTTGCGGAAAGAATATGTTGTTGCATTATTGAATGCTTGTGACTATGAAGATTTGAGGTTGAAAAATAACCAGATCAAATGCTTCTTTTGAATTTATATTTCCTTTTTGCCATTTGATCTTTAAGTTTCTCTGAGGCTGGATAATAGCTTTGTGGTTCTGTTTACTTGTGTCAACCGATTGAAGTGATGCTTATTGTGGATGACATATAGAAAGTTTGGGAGAAGTTAGGCACCAGAGACATTCACTTTGTAGATAGTGTGGAGAAGACTCATGGAAGAATTTGTCCTTAAATAATGATAAGATCAGCTTGCCGTGTTTTTTTTTTCACTTGTTTACAGTGCTCTTGTTGAGCAATGATTTGGTGAAATAACAAGAAGAGAATGAAATAATGAATATCATGAATTTATTTGGTAAAAAATGTTTCTGATGGTGTTATGAAATTGCTATAGATGGCCTGTAAAGGTATTCACATCAAATTGCCGATTTGCTAAATCCGTTACATGTGCACATGTGTGTGCCCTTATATATGTTCACGAAATTTTAAAAGAAAAGTTTGAGGTTTATCTGAGGATTATTAATCAATTATGGATGGCCAATGTGCCGATCTCTTAGAAGGCCCATGATATGGGCAGTATGCTTCTCATTCTCTATCTTAACTTAGATAGCTTCTACATGGATACACCATACACCTTTTTAGTATCCTACAGATGTTCAATTGAAATATTTATGTTATTTATTTTTATCTTGGCGGTGTAGATACCAATTTGCTAGATCTTAGCATATGATGCACACGGCTGATTCAAAGGAAGGTACAATGGGAGCTTTCTCAGGAATGTTTCTGGGAGGGGTGTTTGGAGATATGGAGCTTTCTCAGGAAGAAAAATCACACGGTGCCCTTATTTGTTCTTTTTCTTCACTGGTTTAGGGCTGCCTCCTCACCATATTTTGGGGCATTAAGCATATATAGCTGTCAGATATCACTTCAGTGAATGGATAAGCCTGTTGCCAGATGTTGAGCCACCATTTAGGTCTGTAGATGAAATTTGCATAGATAGGTGATACTGACCTCAATGTCCACATAATTGGAATTTGCATTGTGATAAAAACAAGCATATGGCAGACTTGCCCATATTACATGTCATAAAGGATACTATTTGTACATACTGCAGCGCAAATAAGTACAATAGAAAAAAGGTTGGAGACTAGTTCAAAGCTCTAATAACAAGCATTGGGATAGTAAAGGTCTTTTGACTAGGAGTAAGAGCCCTGTGAAAATGTTATATGATGTTGTTTGAAGTGTGCAAATCATTTTGGTGGTGATTAATTGGTATTGGCAGGAGTCTATATATAGAGGTAAGATACCCACATATGGAAATAACTGCAACTTCTCATAATAAGTCAAGCTCGCCCTTGTTGCATTCAAGTGCTGTGGTTCAGTAAATCTTCCTTTTAATAAGGAATATTATGGCCTTCTTCTTTGTACATATCCATTATTCTCCCTCTTTCTCCAATTATCTAATCATATATATAACCAAGGTCCACCGTACCGGGTCCGGTAGGCGTACCGGTTGCCTACCGGACCGGTACGGGCCGGTTCGTACCGTGCTCCGGGCGGTACGAACCGGGAAGCTCTTCCCCGCCGGAACCGGGGAAGAAGAAGAGAACCAGAGGGAGCGCGGGGAAGAGAGGGAGCGAGCCCACCTTTGGCCGCCATCGGAGAGCCGCGGAGGGGCGTCGGAGGCCGGTGGGGGGCGGCGGAGGCCGGCGGGGGGCGGGGGAGCCCGTGGGGGCGCTGCGGAGGCCGCGGCCGCGGCCGCGTCACTGTTTCGAAAGAAACAGGGGACGCGGCCGCGTTTTTTAATTTGGGGATTTTAAGTAAAGTCGGCAAATCGGTTGCCGACTTCACTTAAAAATCCCCAAATTAAAAAAACAGTGGACGCGGCCGCGGCCGCGGCCTCCGCAGCGCCCCCACGGGCTCCCCCGCCCCCCGCCGGCCTCCGCCGCCCCCCACCGGCCTCCGACGCCCCTCCGCGGCTGTCCGATGGCGGCCGAAGGTGGGTTCCCTCCCTATCTTCCCCGCGCTCCCTCTTTTTCTCCTCGTCTTCTTCGTCTCCGGCAAGAAACCGGCCTGTACCGGTTTCCACGGCTCCGCCGTACCGGTAGCTGGCCGGACCGGTTTGTACCGGCCCGTACCGGCCGGTACGGGCCGGTTCGGCATACGCTGTATATAACTATCCATTATGTCTATATTTTGTTTCCACTGTGCTCCCTAGCGTCTGATGTACTTGGTCATCATGCTAAATCGGAGCCAAAGATATATTGAGCTTAGAAAAATTCAGTGGGTACAATATCAATATCTTATACGAGACTTTCCAATCTATTTATTTACAATTTTAGATGATTGTTTAGTTAACAAATGTCAAAATGAATGCTTACAATATCTAAACTCGATTTAATCACATCAGCTGAGATTTCAATATTTGGATCTGATATTTTGGCTGAGATTGTTGTATGTCTCAGTCGCTTTCAAAATTTTCCCACTTCAACATTGGCAAAATAAACTGAAATTTCAGCTCATTTGATATCAGTCACCAACCAAGATCTCCAATTTCTTGTCCTTTAAATCTTTGACAGCAAAAAACTCTTTAACGTTTCTTTTGGTAATTATAATGCTTATTTGTCTTTGTTTTGAAAATTTGTAGACATCAAAGAATTTTAGATGTGGATGTTCAATTGTAGTAATGGATAAAGGGAACAAAGTTAAATAGAGTTAGGAGACCAGGAAGAAAGATTACGCAAACTCACAAAGTTGTACGAAGGCAATTATAGTACACATGTAAATTTATCGACTTTCCAAATTAGAGCCAAACAACTATATTTGTGGACTGAACTTTGCTTTCTTAAAACCAAATTTATACCCGTAAAGTTCTCATAACTTCATGGTGATTGCTGATGCACCTGAAAACTTTTACTTCCCCCCTTTGTTCATTTAAAGGTCATAGAAGTTATATAGGTAAAAGCTCATATATGGCTGGCATTTTCTATTTTTTATGTTTCATTGTTTTGCATTGGTGCATGAATTTGGGGTTCATTATGTGCAAAGCTTTTATTGGTTCCTTTTTTTTTCTTTTGGTGGATGTCAGCTATATGAAAGAAGGCATGCGGATGAGTGCTGAGGCAATTTTACTGGTAATACCCGGCACATATGACTTATTACTTTATTGATATTATTTCCCACCAGTTTTTATTAATTAGTTTTATTATGTAACTTTTTTTTTTCTGATTCTTTATCAGTGTCTGTGCTAATTAGCCAAAATGTTAAGACTTAGGGTGCATTTGGTGTTGCTTTAAAGAAGTCCTTTTGTAACTTCTAAAGTAAAATAATTACCTTCTGGAAAAATTGTGTGTTTGGTAATATCATTTGAAAATTGCTTCTGCAAGAAGCAAAAGTCAGAGGAGGAAAAAAAAACTTTTGGGATAAGCTGGAAATACTAGCTTTGTGCTATTGTTCATTGTCTTTCGAACTTGGCAAGCTCATCCACAAAAAGAGTTCCACAATATGTGATTACCAAATGCCAAATATATCAAAAAGTAATTTTTATGTTAGGAACTTTAATAGATGTGAGTTTTCTGAGTGACTTTTAGAAAAAGCGGGGGCAACATCAAGTACACCCTTAATGACTTTTAAAAGAGCAGAAGCAACAGCAAATACACTGTTAATGTTTTAAGTCTGGTGAAACTGTGATGCGCATATCCTAACATAAATATGGATATGGAGTCAAATATCAGGGATCCAAATTGTCAACTTTTATATTTTTTTGGGATGATGTTGATATATGCTGATCTTTGAGTTGAACTTAATGATTTTAAGGTCAGCTTAGATTCAGGGGTGTGCAGCATGTATAGCTTTCCTGCTTCTATT
Organism: Phoenix dactylifera; assembly: GCF_009389715.1. Taxonomy (NCBI): domain Eukaryota; kingdom Viridiplantae; phylum Streptophyta; class Magnoliopsida; order Arecales; family Arecaceae; genus Phoenix; species Phoenix dactylifera. Next base: position 4,351,814 of record NC_052409.1, on the reverse strand, counting down.
GCTAAAATAGACAAGTTATACAATAGATACATGTTTGATTCATATAAACCTTGCATCTGAATTCAATCTTTTACATGTATTAGATTGTCATTGATATAAACTAGACTTATATATTATGTTTATTCACAACTCATGTTCCTAAAATGAACCTGGTCCTTCAACAAATAACATCTAACAAATAACAAATAACCAGAAACTTGGTATGTTCTGACATCTCATTTCAGACGGCTTGTAGCACGTAACCATGCTCTTTCTGACATCTTATATCTCCCCACTGTTTTATAGTTACTTTGCCGTGGTTTCATCATTCTTATCACCTCCTATAGGATTTTCCGATAATGCTAATGTAAAGGATAGGACACCAGTCTGATGAACAAAGCCTTGTTGAAAATACTTTAGATCTAAAATGAAACATAATAGGTGTTATGAATGATTCGAAACAACTGATTTTTTTGTATATTATGATTTCTTGTAATATCTAAAAATTTATAATGGAAAGTCTAAAATATTGGAATAAAAAGGTAACTTTAGGTTTAGAGTTTCTCCTTTAAGCTGATTTTTACGCTCAAATATGCATTTTGATTGACTTATGTTGGATAATGGTAGGTAAGAAATATATATACAAAGAGAGGAAAAATGATTTGACATTGCCAATAATGTGCAAGAGTGTTTCTGATGGATGAAAAGATCTTCTTTCTCCATGCTGGTGGAGGGTTTTGGCCTTGGCCCTGTTGGAGGCTTATCTTTTTTTTTCTTCCCTCCTTTTTGTTTGTTTTACATTTAGAACAATACCCCTTCTCAGGTCTCAAATTCAACCTGTTTTTTGCCAAGCTGTTCTAATATAGTCTTGTTATCTTGTCTGAGAAGTTAGCTTTGGTTTGTTGGCTGTTAAACCCTTGGCTCACTTAGTTTAGATAAGTTAGTTGGAATGGAAATCAAGATCTTCATTATACGAACATTCAAGAAGGCAAAACTTGTCACCTTGAGAATGCTCATATTTGTTTGTGATTTTTATATTGAGTTCCATTGGCATTTGCAAATGATATTCATAATCCCCACCATTTTGTATTGATAGTACCGCTCATGTATTTTCCAGAGCTAACTGTTTGGCAGATGGCTTGTCTAAATGAGCATTCAAAATGGGGCCTGTCCTTGTTGGCTTTTTATTGTTTTCCTGCCTCTACTGGCAATTTCCGTGTTTTCTTCCTACTACTTTCAGTATGTCTTTGATATTTCTTGTCATAATGATATTATTTTCCAACAGCTTACTTCAAGAAATGAATTGTTTAGCACAAACCTTGCCTAAGAGGACTCCACCACGTATAGCTGCCTTTTAGATATTTTATTTTTGAATTTCATGCCTTTTAGTATAACAGCAAGAACAGTTTAAAGAGGCTAAATTAAAAAAAAAATGTTGTATCAGCTTTCAATAGTTTCTATGTCATAAAGTCCGCAATCCTTAGAGTGGCATGACTTACTTGAAGTGCATGCAAGTTAGAGATGTGATCTGGTTTATATTGCTATTTGCTTGAAATGGATTTCTACATGTAATTGTGGGAATCTGTGTGGTGTGGATGCTTTTCCTTGGCCATTCTTACAAATGCAGTGTAAGAAATTCTAGCAACTTTATCCTACACTTGACTTTTAACCTGTAGGTGCAGGAGCACAACCATCCCCATATATTGCTGCTACAAATTGGAAATACATTTTGTAAACTTCCTGGTGGACGTTTGAAGCCTGGAGAGAATGGTGGGATGTTGTCTTATTATGCTATAGTTCTAACTCGAACTATTGCAGAGCTACTTAAATATTGTTTTTATGCTTGGTTTGAACATTTCTGGTTCTGGTCTCTTGTGGCTTCATAGAAATTGAGGGTTTGAAACGGAAGCTGTCTAGCAAACTTGGTGCCAACTCGCCTTCCTTTCAGCAAAATTGGCAGGTATTTATCTGAATGTGAATCATTTTCCATCATTGGATGCCACTTTATTGGAATTTGGTGTACATTGAAAGCTAAAAAGAGGTTTGACCTGATTTAGACAGTTATGTGGTCAAATATATTGATCCCATAAATTTACAAATGCGCGTCATGGACTCATAATGTGATCTTTTTTACCATCTTCTCTCCATGGGCTTGCCCTGATATTAGTCTATTCCGTAAACTAGTAGGTGCTGGTGAAATTTTAGCTGTCCAATCCTTCGCTTGCTCATTTTTTCAGGGACAAACAGTTATGATTTTGATCTCAGCAATTGTATTGTCTGTAAACCACAATGAGGACATGACCCTACTTAGGCCCCATTTGGGAGAGTTGTTGGCGGTAAAGCTTTTAGAAGTAGAGCTTTTTGAAGTAGAGCTTTTATAAAAAGCTGTTTGCTGTTTGGTAACTACATTTCTAAAGTACTGTGACACTTTAACATGTGTCTGGTAAACAAACTAACAAAGTACTTTTGGTATGACAAAATGACCATAAAAAATATTGCATAGTATTATACAATAGAACATAATAAAATATAATATGTATTAATACGTAAATATACGATATAGTATAATATTACTGTAATGTAATATAATATTATTATAATATAGTAATATAATATTGTATACTATAGCATAATAATTTAATATAATATTAAATTATTTAACATAACATATCAATATATTATGATCTAATGTAATATAATATTATATTTATAGTATAATTCAATAATAAAGATATAAAATATTATAATTATTAGCATAAATTAATTTTTCATAATATAACAATTTTTCTAGCTATATGATAAAATTGGTTAAACAATTATTAAAAGGACATTTTGTGTAATTGTTATATTTTATCATGGGTATTTTGGTTAAAAAATAGCTTTTCGACTGGGCCTAAAAGTGCTTTTTCGGGAAGCTCCATTTTCCAAAAAGCTGTTTCAGCTTTTTGAAAAAGTTAAAAGAACTTTTCGAAATTTTTACCAAACACCTCTATTTCATCTAAAAGTGCTTTTGGAGGGCCAGAAGGTGCTTTTTGGCCTTCCAAAAGCTCCCCCAAATGGGGCCTTAGTGGTTTGAGTATTGGTGGGTACCAATCCATACCTAGGGCAGAACCAGGATTCTTGCGGAGGGTTGCACAATGTTATGTAAGAAAGGCTGGTTAAACTTAAAACACAATTTTGTTGTGTCTAATTAATAATTCTTAATTAGGAAGCTATATTTTTAAATATAAATTGTAATAAATCACCGTTATACTTGATAAAGCCTCGTGTTCTATGGCAGGATTTTGAAATGAGTGTGCTCCTGATTAGAGTATCTTAATATGAAGGAGAGAATGCACCCTTTAATTCATTTCAGGTGCTAGTTCTCAAAGCCCTTTATTTTCCTAAAATAGTACAACAACCAAAAACATATTATGTCATAGTAAATTTTTCCATCATATGCAATTACTCGGATCAGTTCTTCTACAGGACCTTGACTCTAACTTTCACTTGTTTCTAGACATTGTTTTCATTAGGAGAAGTACAATCAATATGTGACATTTTTTTGTGCTTCCTAACACCGTATTTGACCTCATACCATTCAAACACTCGTCTTGTATATGAATTTGATTTTTTCCTTAAACAACTTGATATTATGACCCTGTAAGCTTTGCATAAGTCATTTCTTTTGGAATCTCTACAATGTTAGTTTCTCCCAACGCGTTTCAAAGTTCAAAATATACTTTTTATGCATCAATTAAAGTTTGCAATCTCTAGCAAACTATTACTCCATAAAACACTGTAACTCTGATTTTTTTTTTCTTTTGATTGCTGGGGCCAATATATTTTCGATGGCCAATATATTTAGGCGTTATATACAAACTCATTCGAAGAACCTTCGATGATGGTGATCTCAATGGTCATTATTTGTGACTTGCAGATTGGAGAGTGTGTCGCTGTGTGGTGGAGGCCAAACTTTGAAACAATAATGTACCCGTATTGTCCTCCTCATATCACCAAGCCCAAGGTGAATTGCAACATGGCTTCAAAGTTCTACTGATAATTTTTTATGTGGTTATACTTTTTTTTTGGTTTTTTTAATTGATAATATATTTTTATTTCCAGGAGTGTAAGAAGCTTTTTCTTGTTCACCTGCCAGAAAGAGAATACTTTGCTGTTCCCAGAAACTTGAAGCTGCTTGCTGTTCCATTGTTTGAACTGTATGACAATGTTACGGTATGAACATTCCAGCGTTAACAGTACTTCTGGATGCTTGTGCTGTTTTCTGATTGCCTCAACATCTAGTATATGATATCTTTCACGGCCATTTCTTTCCTTTGTTGACCCGTCTGTGGTAGGACTATTACTTGTAATATCTATATAATTTTATACAGCACCCCCCCCCCCAAAAAAAAAAAAAAAATCTATTTGTTTAATTTGTTAGATGCCTTCCAAATATCACTTAATTGGGGATTACTAAATTGAAGCTGAATCATAAGAGACCTTGGGTAGTTGAAATGAAAACTTTGGCCTCTGTTACCAAAGCACGAAAGCCCTTGCTATGTACCCAGAATTATTATGCAACTAATAACTTTTTATTATATTCTGCCTTGTAGCCTTATTTACTATTGTGAACACTAATTGAAGTCCTTTTAATCATCCTAGAACACATTGGAAGGTACAATTTTGCATTGGTGGTTTGCATTTGTGATGTTTTGTAATGTCAGTCATTAGCAAATCTTTAACTTGTACTATGCTTAAAATTTGTCATTTTAAATGGTTGCAGAGATATGGACCTGTTATCTCAACCATTCCACAACAATTATCAAGGTTCCAGTTCAGCATGGTTAGTTCGTGAAGATGGTAGGCTAAGTTTCATGGCAGAGTTCTTTCATTGACTGATCCACCCGGACCTTCAAAATGTGCATGCAGCAGCAAGATGAATGAAACTTTATCCAATCTAACTTGAACCCCTTCGCTTACGTAGTATATTGCCTCCTCTAGCTTTTTGTGTGAACCTATAGAACCTGTTGATGTGTGTATGGGGTTTTTTTCTTTTCAAATGTAAGATTTACTTCGGCAGTTGGACTTCCAAGTGATCGTAGTGTGTAGCTTAGAAAAAATATAGGCTAATCTTTAGATCCCAAAACCCTCTCTTAGTAACAGCACATTCATTAAACTGATGCTAGGTTAGAGAATGGATAAGAGGGCAGAAACAGGCGAGAAACTGAGATGTCTATTGTGTGTTGAAGCTTTACATGTCTCTAGATCCCAAGTTTTCCAGCTCATGCTGGGTTTGCTTGGTGTTTGAATGCAGGCGAGTTGCTAAATGTTTCATGAAGATGGGGTAAATTTTGAGCAAATTTGTCTCACAAATTTCAGTAGGATAGATGCTTATGCATTTTTTCAAAGAAATTGTAATAATTTTGTGCAGTTAATTCGATCTGTCTATAAAATGTGAGCTATATTTTATCTTTAACCTTGAACTATGTTTTTTCGGATGCCTATAGGCGCATCATATAAGGGCACCATGTTATGGATATTTCAGGGTCAAAGAATACATCTTTAAAGCTCTGCGCTAATGGATTTTAATGACTTTATAGGTGGATATTAAGTCCTTAACGACCTTTGGAAGTCTGAGTTTGAGTTACTGTAAAACGGGTATCTGAGCTCTAGTTCTAGGCACATCCATGACCTCACAATGGCCTTCACTCTGGCACACTGGTACACTTGGGTGTGGCCATCTACTTATCACTCCTTTTAAACCTTTCAAAGATTTAGTGATACTCTTCCAAATATGATTTAGTCCTATGCAAGGAAAAAGATGCAACAAAGTATATGACATTTGAATTAATATACCCTCAGCTTTAGGTGGAGCCGTGTCCGATGCTACTTCGAATGTGGATTTAGATCCACGTTTGAGTTCCAAGCCAAATTGGAGGGCCCGCAATATCGGCCAGTGTCGTATCCTTATGCTTTGCGCATGGTGGTCTTGGAAAATGGTTGACTACGAACTTCTAGCTTTAGAAATTCGTCCCCCGTGCTTGGAAATCCCAATGACTTCAATCTTAAATTGTAAAGTCTTCGCAACCGCCAAACGATGCTGCTGAATTAAACCTTTGACAGACACCAAAAGCCGCATAGGAAATTAAAGAGACGACAAATCAAGCGTCGAGTGCCTTTTCTCTTTGTTCTTGTTTATTCCTTCTAGTTAGATTTTTCTGTTTTCATCCAGTCATTCATATGTCATTCAAATAATATAATCAGCTAATTAGTTGAAATACTGTTGATGTCAGAAAATATTGAATTCATGTGTTTCTGTGGGAGAGAGTAATCCAAATGAGATGAGCAACTATGATCAGATGGTGATATCTTTTGCTCTTACATTCCTATAATAAGATTGCAGCGATTTAAAGTCGGCGAGCTATTTGTCATCCTTGGTATTAATCGAAAATTTGAGATGAGTACAAGATAATTCAATCCATTGATGTATAGCATAATAGCCGAATAGCTATAATGAGCGAACACTCAACAAACTATAATTAATCCATTAATACAACCTAAATTGCCCTGGCAAATTATGTTCAATCTCAACTCATATTAGCTTGTTCATGCTACCTTAAATGTCAATCAACACGACACTTCATGATGATTTATGTCTAACCGTACAGGTTGAATCATGCCTGACATGCTTCCTAGAATCTTAGGAATCAAACGCAACCTGCTTACCAAAGTTGAGGTTTACAAATCGATAGGCAGTAGGGTAGATTTCATAAACATCAAAAATCTGTGATTGTCCGGAGAATGCCAACCATTGATCATGCATCATAATTGGTGATATGAGTAGTCATATGCCTCTCATATCAGTCATGTGTGCCCAAGCATTGCATTTGACCATGCGCCTCCTCGGTAAATACACACCGTAGGGATGTTCTAGATCTCAAAGGACTTATGTCTCACTAACCCATGTTCATGCTTACCAAATTGATAAGTGGTGGGGTAGTATAAGGACCTGTGCGGGTATATATTTTGTCGAGGAAATTTTGGGTACTTATACAGTATCAAAAAATTCAAATAATACTTTTTAGCTAGTTTTTTTAGATGAGATTCTGAATTACCATAAATGATATCAGAGTGGATCCAATATACCTCTTATGTCACCCATGTGCCCAAGCATTACATCTCCCCGGTCCATGTACTGCATGTTGAAAATGAATGGCCTTTGGCTGAAAGAGCTTTCTGGCTGGCTGGGACGCGGATCCTGATTGGCCGAAATGCGGATTTTGATTGGCCGAGATGCGGATCTAGCTGCTTGCTCTCCCGCACACCAGCGACTCTGGCGTTCGGATGCGGCTAAAATTGGACAAAATGATCAAACCAAACAGACGGCTGAAAGAAGAAAACAAAGGGGAGGATGAATGCGAACACGTGAAACGGGAAGGCCATCGACGTGATTGGAAACAAAGCTCGGGACCCATGGGAGGCATCTCTCTTCCCGAGCTCTATTCCGTTTTGCTCCGTAAGCAAAACCACTCTCCTCCTTGTAAATCCCCGAAGCAAACCACAAGGAAGCCCGCGCGATGTCTTCGAGGTCGCTCTCCTCCTCAGCATAAATCCCGACTCCGCCGTAGATCTCTCCACCTCCAGCTTCGTTCGAGATCCTTTCGATCGGTGAGCTCCGCTCTCCCTCTCCCCCGCCGTCTTTCTTGCTCTCAATCTCTTCTCTGGAGCTCAATTTGACGGTTTCTTGAGTCGATTTACAGCTATTTCCTTGAATTTGGCGTTCGATGTTTCCAAGAAAATAGTGAAAACGATGCAAATGATTTTGTTTTGGTTCTTGTACTATTGTATTTTTTGTGGAGATTTTGCATGATATGCTTGCGTTTGTTCGTGTCTGATGGAGTTCAAGTAATCAAGGGTTCTTGATTCGTGGGTTTCTTTTGGAGGGGCAGTGAGGGTCGAATTAGAATTCGCTATTTTCAGTAAAATGGTCAAAACGATGCAAACGACTTTGATTCGGCTTCCGTATTCGTGTTTCTTTGAAGGATATCTCGTGTGCCATTTGAGTTTCTTTACTAGCGTTGATATCCAGGGTTCTTGATTTAGGTTTTTCTTTGGATAGGCGGTGGAAATTTAATAAAAGATTTACATGTTCAAGAAAATGTTCAAAATGATGCTAACTGCTCCAATTTGCCTTCTGCATTCTTACTTTCTGTTGGAAATTTTGTCCGGTATTTGAATTATTGAGTTTAAATGCTTGTAATTCTTTATGCCTGATGGAATATGGGTCTTGATTTGGGTTTCTTTTGAATAGCTGGTGAATGTTGAAATAGAAATCTGACGTGTTGAAAAAAATATTCAAAATTAATACAAACAACTTTAATTTGGATTTTCTATCTATTTGTTTCTTCTGATGGAAGTTTGTGTTACATTGGACCTCTTGAGTGCTATTTTCCTGCAGTTCATGAAATCTGATGGAATCCATGCTTCTTGATTTGGGTATTTTTGGATAGGTAGTGGAGTCTTCGTGTACTTTCCTGGAGATTGGAGAGATGGATTTGGCTCGTGGTCTGCCACAATCCAATGCCTTTAATCATGGTGTTGGTTTGAGTTCTGGGACAGTGAATTCTTGGCTCAGGAATAGAAGAAGCAGTTATAATTTTCTTGGAGAAACTAGGGTTTTCTATAAATTATGTTCTTTGAGGAGCGGAAAGGGTGGATCTGTTGGTGGTCGTATGATGCTAAGTACAGCTTGTGGGGGAGATTTTGGTGATTTCTTTCGTCTCTCTCGGCAGCAGAGATCTTTAGATTTTAATATCTTGAACCCTCGAAAACTTTCGAAGGCATTATTTATGTTCCAGTGCCAGAAAAATGATTCTTTAGCATATGTTGATGGTAACAGTCAAGATATTAGAAAAACTGAAAGCTCTTCAAGCGATGAGCAAAAGCATCCGCATGAGGGTAGGGGTGTAGGATCCAAATCTGTTGTAGAGCCAAATGATTCGGGGGAGGAGGCAAAGGAAACCTATCAAGTGGAGGATCTGAGGGAAGTGCTACAAGAAGCACTCAAGGAACTGGAAGTCGCTCGACTTAACAGTACAATGTTTGAAGAAAAGGCACAAAGAATATCGGAATCTGCAATATCCTTAAAGGATGAAGCAGAAAGTGCCCGGGGGGATGTTACTTCTGCTGTTTTTACCATTCAGGAGATTGTTAATGAAGAGAATATTGCTAAAGAAGCTGTACAGAAAGCCACCATGGCACTTTCCATGGCTGAAGCCAGGCTGCAGTTAGCAATAGGAGCTTTGGGTTCCAAAATGGAACAAGAAGAATCACCTGAAACTTCTATGCAGAAGAATGAGGAAGAAGCACTCTTGTCTGCCCAGGAAGAGATTGAGGATTGTCGGGCATGCTTGGCAAAGTGCGAGGCAGAATTGAGACAAATTCAGGCCAAGAAAGGAGAACTGCAGAAGGAGGTAGACAGATTGAGTGAGGTTGCTGAGAAGGTTCAGTTGAATGCTTTACAGGCTGAGGAGGATGTGGCTAATATAATGCATCTGGCTGAACAGGCGGTGGCTTATGAACTGGAAGCTACTCAGCGTGTGAATGATGCAGAGCTTGCATTGCGGAGAGCTGAGAAGGCTAATGTTTCTGCTGATGCTGCAGAGCAGCAAGCTGTGTCTTCCCAAGAGCAGCTAAACAATGAAGAACCTCCTGTTCTGGAGGAGGCAAGCAAGGATGCTGGAGGTGATATTACTACTGAGGGAGATGAGAAGATCGAAGATAATTTATTGGCTGGTGATATAGCTGTTAAAAGCATTGAAGAACTCAAATCATCTGATGACATTGATGGTCAAGAGAATGGGAAGTTGAGTTTGGATTCTCAGAAGGAAGTAGAGGCTGAGGTGGAAAAGTCAAAGAATGTCCCACAGGCAAAGAAGCAGGACATACAACAGAAGGACCTGACCAAGGAGAGTTCTTCGCCTCTAAATGCCCCCAAAACATTGTTAAATAAATCATCTCGGTTCTTTTCTGCATCATTCTTTTCTTTTAAGGGAGAAGGAAAAGAAGTCACACCTGCATCAGTCTTCCATGGGCTTATTATTTCTGCAAGGAATTATGCACCCAACCTGGTTCTTGGAATAGTGTTTCTTGGGATGGGGTGAGTTTTATGGTAGAGCATTAAGTTTTATCATTTTTGCATGAAAATTTGTCTCTTTATCTTTTATTACTATGGTTATATAGAATGTTGTGCTGTAGAACTGTAATCTGTTGTATATGCAAGTGGTTGTTGCTGCCGCTAGAATTCAAGGTCGGTAAAGGTCAACTTTGTTCCGAGGTGAAACTGAGGTCGATTTGTGTGAAACTTGGCATCGTGGGAGGTTGGTGAAATTATAGGCCGTACTTTGAGGGTGCGAAACAAAGTCCACTTGACGGAGAATTTCCGGCAGGGGACCCTTCGACAATCAAGTCGGTCGAAATTTAGGGAAATAGTGAAGTGTGTGTGTGTGTGTGTGTGTGTGTGAGAGAGAGAGAGAGAGAGAGAGAGAGAGAGAGAGAGAGAGAGAGAGAGGGTACATTGAAAGATTGATTGGGGTAAAAATGACTTATCTGTAGATCCTCCGGCTTCTCCTATATATAAGAGGGGGTCGATGTCAGTTATCCAAATTGGTGGGGTGTGTAATAACTGCTTGGTAACGACTCGTTGTGCCATAACTGTATAGTATTGGTTCTCCTCGTGGTGCGAACGACGGCAATTTTGCCGATCATGTGATTATGGCTGAGTTGGTGTAACCGTTGCCGAGATTGTGGGCGTGCAACTAATGGACTTTAATTGCTTTCCAACGTGTTGTATCACCTGCCTTGGCCATTACCAAGGTAGGGCACCTCAGAAAACTCCGAAGTTATACACTTCGGTCTAATCCCAGGTTAGCTTGGCAAATATTTTCCACATCAGTTGTGCTGCAACAAAGTACCATGTTGTGTGAAGCCATGAGTATAGAGATCAACATGTATGTAAAAAGAAATGCAGAACAAAAATATTTGTAGATAATGCAGCTGTTGATTGGCTATTTGGTATGCATATTAAAATTTTGTTTATAAATCTGTACCAACCGTAATCAGTATTTTGGGAAAAAGATTCTTCCCTTTTAGTTCTATGTATTGATTCTTTCAACCTAGTAGGCATAAGTATTAGATGCTCTAGTGATCTATTCTCTTAAGAGCCGTAAGTCGGTCATTGGATCCTTGATACCACTGAATATGGAATAAAAGTTAGCTTCATTTCATCATCTTAGGCTCGTTAAGCTAAGTGTTGGTCAAAACTTAGCATTGCTACCTTATTGCTTGGTCCACATCTAGTAGAGTGGGATCTGCCTCCCCCTTAGATCAGATCTGGCAGAGTTGCATACACAATCCAAACTAGCACAATGCGTCAAAAATATTAGCTCTATGCCTATCTAGTAAATGGTTGATTTTGCATTCAAACTTTAATCCCAATACCATATTTAGATGTAGTAGTAAAAATATGAATATTTATAATTGCTTAAATTTGATCAAGTTCAAACCAAATACAAGAATATGTATGTGCCTGTCTGGATTGGCAACAAGATATTATCTGTTAGTTTATAAAGTATATTCATATGCTAGGAGATCCTTTCTCATGTGGATTAAAGTGTATTTGTGTTAGTGAAACAATTGTTTGCTGCAGCATTATGGTAAACTTAAAATGTCTTGCCACAATATATGCTCTTGTGATTAGCACTTGCAAATAAGCAACATCTAACATGGCAAGTCAATTTTATACAAGAGTGTCAACTAATGTTACTTATGTCTGCTTATAAATTTCATTGAAAATATTTGTCTTTGTACCATTACTTTCTTGTGCTTTTTTTTCTGCTGATTTCCATGTACAAGTAACAAAGATAATTCTAAAAGACTGTATGCTATTAACTACTCACAACACCATCTTTTGTTCTGATTGGTCCCACAGGGTTTTCTTTCTTAATAATCGAGCAGAAAAGAATTCTCATTTGCTTTATCAGCCAGATATAGTTACTGGTATTGAAGAAGTTGCTTCAACTGCAAAGCCTGTCGTTCGAGCAATAAAGAGGATACCAAAAAGATTAAGAAAACTTGTTGAGCTCTTACCTCAAGAAGAGGTTTATGCCTTTTTTATATTGAAATTTCTCATAAGCTTTCAGATTGTAGCAGCTAAATTATTTATTCCTTGGTGAAGTATATCTTGCAATTTCTAATCTATAGTTATTTTAATAAATTTCAGGCAGCCTTTCACTAGTTTTATGCGATATTAATGTTGCATTTATGTTGATAAACTGTTTGGTTGTTGTCTTTCTTATTTCTTTCCAGATAAAAGAAGAAGAAGCTTCCCTTTTTGATGTGCTATGGTTACTTCTAGCTAGTGTTGTATTTGTACCAATATTCCAGAAAATACCTGGAGGTAAGCTAACATTTTCCTTGTTGAATTTTATTCTAAAAACATTACTGTTGTTATATGTATATGTATGTCAATATTTGGGTGAAAAAGGATGGCCTAGTGCACGAGGCTCACACTATTGCAAGGTCTGCAGCAAGGTTCGCCGTTTCTGTATCGAACCTTGTACCGGTACCATTCTATTACAGTATCGATATGCAATACGGTACGAGATGGCAAGGTGTTCTGAGTGTTGGTATATGAGACTGCGTACTGATTTGGTATCGTATGGTATGCTCGGTACGGTATCGATAGGTACAACGAACCTTGGTTTGGAAAGTGTTAGATGTACGCAGCCTTACCTCTGGAGAGGTTGTTTCCATGTTTTGAACCTATGGCTCTAGGTCATGATGGAGCAACCTTATCGTTGCGCCAAGGTTCACCCTCATCTCAATATTTGGATGAATATTTTGTTTTTTGCATCTATATCTTTGAGATGTTGCGATCACCCTTTTCTTTTTTATTATGTGAATGCTCTTTTGTGGCTTTGGTTTTAAGTTGCTACTTACCATTTGATGCAACATTAAGGTTGACACTGCTGATGCCAATTCCAAGTCTGCATGAAAAAAGTGGAGGTTTGATTTTGAAGTATGCCTCGAATCATGAAGATGGTTTACCTATTAGATATGTATGCATTTGTGCATGCGCATGTGTGCCTATGTATATAGGTATAGGTAAATCTGGGGAGAGGGATTTGAACAAGCTTGCATTGACTGAGGAGGTTGTTCTTCTTGGAATGAATGATCAAGAATGGTTGGTGAAGCCAATAAAAAAAATCCGGACAAGCTTTTTTCGGAAATGGTTAAGCATGATGTAAATTACTTGAGAGTGATGATTTTTCTTCTGGCTAAGATTAAGGGTTGATTCTAAGGCCTTAGCGTTATATGCATTTTGTAGGTAACATGAAGGTGGTCTGTTCATATATTGCACTTGTGGAATTCAAACTGTTAATCTGGTGAAACATGTGCAGGATTGAGGTTCCAAAAGTTTGTGGAAATAGGTTAGAGTATATTAAATGCAATGTTGGTGAAAGCACATGGATCGAGTTATATTGTTATAATTAGATTTGATGAAAGAGATACCTTAAGCAGTTATTTTTATTGCCTCGACATTGCTTTATTAAAAGCATGATGTTATATGCAGGAATGATTAAATAATTATAGGTCAGTTCCTACGGCAGAAATGGATTTCTGAGATCTTTTGGGTTTCGTAGATGGGTTATGACTTTGGGAGGCCATACCGGTCACTTATTTGGCCAAGTTGGGCAATAGCATTGTAATTTTGGCAATGATACATCATAAGCACCTAAATTTGGTTGGCCGCATAGCAGTAGCGGAAGATTGATCTTATTAAAACCTTGGATCAAGGTTCGCTATACCGGTGTGTATCACTTTATACTGAGCATACTATACCATATCATTATTGAATTAGGACTCGGTACAAGGGTCTATCAAGTTCCAATACACATAACCAACCTCCATATCGGGTGTACCAACATTGTGTCAGAATGGAACCAGTATGGAGTCTGGTGCCGTGATTTGCGAACCTTGCCTTGGATTATGGTGTTTTTTTTCTTGCATGAATGTATTGAAACTCACTCTCATTGGACACTTAAATTGTGATAATTTCAGGTGCATGTTTGAAGCATATTTTGTTGCATTATTATGTCTGTTTTATTTTATGGTTTCTTCTAGGTAGTCCTGTACTTGGATATCTTGCTGCTGGTATCCTGATTGGTCCTTATGGGCTATCTATCATCCGCCACGTTCATGGGACAAAGGCAATTGCTGAATTTGGAGTGGTGTTTTTGCTGTTCAATATTGGGCTTGAGGTATTGCCTGAAATTTCTTGCCAAATTAATATTAGGGCTTGTTAGATGTTCATTATTGATAGTCCATTTGTAGATTGAGTTCTGAAATATTTGATTCACAATTTGCAGCTTTCTGTGGAAAGACTTAGCTCGATGAAGAAATATGTTTTTGGGCTAGGCTCTGCTCAGGTAACATTCTCATTTGGTGACCTTCATATAGATGTGGTCCTATGCAAGCTGTTCTTTTTCCACATTTAGTTGTTATTGGCAAACTGCAGGTTCTGGTGACTGCTGTAACGGTTGGCCTAATTGCTCACTTTGTTTCTGGGCAACCAGGCCCTGCAGCTATTGTCATTGGTAATGGTCTAGCGTTGTCATCTACAGCAGTTGTCTTGCAGGTATCTTTTATCTGCATTTTTTTGGTCTATTGGCTTATGCTTGCAAGTTTGCTTCTTCCTTTGAACAATTTAACAAGTCACTACATACCACACTTGTTTTGGCTGATTTTTGCCAGATGTAGTTGATCTTAATGTTCCTACTTTTCCTGCTTACAGTTGCAATTTTGCGTCTTCATAGCTGGCTTCACTATATAATACAAATTTCTATTTGTATTATTATCTATTTTTTGACTTAGAATTTATCATGTCAACCAAAAATATTGGTTATTTTAGTTATTGTTCTTGTACCATGCATATTTGATATTCCATTTTTTTGGTGCTGTTGCATATATTTCAGTTGTATGATCCTTTGTTAAATAGATATTTTTTTAAAAAAAAATCCACTTAATCACCTAACAAAAAGTTCATATCATGAGAAGTTCAGCTTACTTGTCTGTATCCGTTTGTACTTCATAAGGTGCTGCAAGAACGAGGGGAGAGCACATCACGGCATGGGCGTGCTACATTTTCTGTGTTACTCTTCCAGGTATCTGCTTTCTTGTCCAAACTTTGCTTTACTGCTTTTGTACTCTGCCATAGATTAAGAGCCTCAATGTCAGTGTGAGACTCCTGTCTTCTCTGCTAGCTATAATGTTTATTGAGTTGTGTGTTCTTAGATAGAGTACTGTTTCACATTGCCCCTTATTGTTGCTTGTTTGCTCCAGTTTTTTCTAGGAGATTATAGTGAATGAAAAATGCAATGTAAACGTATTATGCTTCTTGTGTTTGGCCCTGATTATATTTTCTGTTCCATAGATTTTATAGGAGTTGTATCCATGGTATGCCATATTGTACCATATCGGATGGTATAGGGCGTACCATACCGTTCTGGTATATGGTATGGGGCGGGTGTACCGATACTTAATACGCCGAACCGGCCCTTTTACCGGTATAATCAAACATTCAAACTCGCTCAGTGGCTTTGATGATATTCTCTCTACATTGTTCTCTCTCAGGACTTGGCAGTGGTGGTTTTGCTGATACTGATACCTCTTATTTCACCAAACTCTTCCAAAGGAGGGGTAAACTCTCTCTCTCTCTCTCGCCCCCCCCCCCCCCCCCCCCCCCCAATTCTTCTCCCTACTTAGATTTTCTGCTTGTTAATATCCTACAATATCTTCTATATATGCTTGCATGCTTTAGTGGTTCTGAGTATGTTGGTTCGTTCTTAGATTAGTATATAAGTGAGTCATGCTTCACTCTTCATGCTCCTCTCTGTTATTTATATATAAGCAACACTTTCTTGCTTCTCTCAGGTTGGTTTCCAAGCAATAGCAGAAGCACTTGGACTTGCTGCAGTGAAAGCGATAGTTGCTATCACTGCCATAATTGCTGGAGGGCGCTTGGTGAGGCTAACCCTTAGAATCTAAAATTGAATTTGAAGCGATAGAATTGAATATGCAAATTAGTGCAGTGCATGATTGATTCATTCCAATATCTTCATAAGCATGTTTATCTGTGTTGAAGGGGTGTATGTTGGTTTGCCAAGAGTGCATGCATATATGTCACTATAGGAACTTTGCTTTACTTGAAATCCTGATTAGTTTTGATGCTTCAGATCCATGGCTTTTTTATTTTTAGCACAACACTAAATGGCCTCTGTGTTACACTGCAGTATTGATTCTTGAAGTACAGACTTGTATATGCCTGTGCGACTGTTACTATTACCTGCTGTGTCGTGCAGAATATTTTTAGTGATAAGCTGTCTTTTTTCCACTGTAGTCAGTCTGAATCATGGTTTCAAGTGCTGGCCCACGGAAGACTTGTCCCCACACCATAGAAGGGCCCGCATGTTACTTCTAAAACTTTTTTAATAATTTTTAATTTATAAGGGATCTTAAATTCATTTTTAACCTTTTTTTTGTTATGGAATGGCATATGTGCTAGCATGGCAGGTCATGGTACATGTGTCCTGTCTGCTCGTGGCCAGCATTCCCCATGCCACAAGACTTGAATCCTTTGACTACAAGAGCAATTCATGCGTGTAACTTGTTACTGTAGGGCGTGCAGCATCACTAAGTTTATATTGCAGAACTTCTGCATATCTCTACCATTCTAAATATTTAAGTGTTGTTGCACAGGAATTGTTACAAAAACTGTTACCACAATAATTAGCTTACTCATTTAAATATATGCAAGCTTTGACTATATGGAACAAGCTCTTTCCATGAAAAAGGACATGATAAGTGTAACCTTGTCCATGTTGCTCAAAACTGCATGACCGCGATTCAGCATGATAGAAGTTCAGGATTTCCATTCATTTATATGTTTAATTTTAAGATATATTAATCCTGACCATTTTCTAATATTGCATCCTGACAGTTTCTTCGGCCGATCTATAAGCAAATTGCAGAAAACCAGAATGCAGAGATTTTTTCGGCAAATACCCTCCTTGTTATTTTAGGAACGAGTCTTCTTACAGCACGGGTAAGTAAAGCTATATCATTTCTTCTTTCAGGAATTCCTTAAACTGATAATTTGCAGTCTCTTCACCTGACAGGCTGGACTCTCTATGGCTTTAGGAGCATTCTTGGCTGGTCTCCTGTTAGCAGAAACAGAATTTTCATTACAGGTTGAGTCAGATATTGCCCCCTATCGTGGCCTTCTGCTAGGGCTGTTTTTCATGACAGTAAGTGCTCTTGTTGACACCTGATAAATTGTCATATATGTATTTGTGATTATTGCTGTTTAGCGAACTAAATTGGTAGCACTGAACTCTGTTCATTTCCTAATTTGACTGCCTGAACTCTGTTCATTTCCTAATTTGACTGCCTGTTGTATGTTATAGTCTTATTTTACACTGATTGAACTGCATCACCTTCGCTGGCTAATTTTCTTAATGATATCATCAGTAATATTGGCATTTAGTCATTTAACACATTTTTTTTCTGTTGGCCATTCATCTTTTCAGGTTGGAATGTCAATTGATCCAAAACTACTCATTTCAAACTTTCCAGTCATTCTTGGGACATTAAGTCTGTTGATTGCTGGAAAGGGTATACTGGTTGCCTTTGTTGGTAGAATGTTTGGCATTTCAAGTATAGCTGCAATAAGAGTTGGCCTTCTGCTTGCACCTGGTGGGGAATTTGCCTTTGTTGCTTTTGGGGAAGCTGTAAATCAGGTTGGCTTTTCTAAACTGAGTATAATATTTCTTGTATCATTAGGCATGCTTCTATGTGTCAGAATGTGCATTAAGAGTCAGCATGTGGTACCTGCAAAAATTAATATTACCATATTGAGACAAGAAAAGGAATGATGTCCAGTTAGAGATACTGTTTCGTTTGCTTGACATGGTGAAAGCCAACTTAGTTTTTTGTCTGGCCTATTTTTGTAGGGCATACTCTCTTCTCAACTTTCATCTTTGTTGTTCCTGGTTGTTGGTATCTCAATGGCTCTTACGCCTTGGTTAGCAGCTGGAGGTCAGTTTCTTGCATCTAGATTTGAGCAGAATGATGTTAGAAGACTGTTACCAGTAGAAAGCGAGGTATAATGTGTGTTTTAAATTATTCTATTTTTGACATGTGTTATTTTTATTATTCCATCATTTTTTACATTTGTGGAGATTCATTCTGGTTACTGGTTTGCTTATGATTAATTTCTTGTTTATCAAATTGGAAATGAGAAATATATGTTTTTCGCCCATCTGAATGACTTGTTGAAGTGGATATGGTTGTACTGGCTTCTTCTTGAATAACCAGAACTTCTGTGAATTCCTCAAATGAGAAAAATGAAGCCAGTGGCATGATATTATTATCATTAAACTTATTAGATGCTATCACAAGACTAGTACTGGCTTTTTCTTGAATTGGATATACTTGTACTGGCTTTTTCTTGAATAACCAGAACTTCTGGGAATTCCTCAAAAGAGAAAAATGAAACCAGTGGTGTGACATTGTTGTCATCAAACTTATTAGATGCTATCACATGACTAGTTTTGTTGCGAGTGGAATTATACGTTGTTTCTTATTGCAATTTGTGTTGGATCTGTCTTAACTTGGGAAAGATGTATACTCCTTCGGGTTTGACTTTAAAATCTCTTTATATAAGTCTCATCTAAGCCCACATGAATTGATCTTAATGTTTGGTAAGGCTGTTTTGGTGAGAATAAAGTTTGCCGTGAAACAAACCTTTAGACACCTGACTGGTATGGGAACAGCTTATGAGCCAAATTGAAAACCTTAATGTTTGGACCTCAGTCTAACTTTCCTTTAAGTAAGGGTCTTTTCCTTAGTCTTTCTTTTTTTCTTCCTTCACTGGTTCTTTTATATGTCTTAATAATATTGGCATTGTTTATATATCTAATATATATGTCAGTTCCCTAAATGAGGCTGTCTAGATAACATAAATCTCACCACTGCTAGCTTTGGCACAAAAATGATCGTGAATCTAAAAGAGTCATTGTTGGCTGGTTTTAGCTTTGAGGTTCTGTTGGATACAAGTATCAACAGAACAATGATTCTTCTTCCATCTTTCGGGTACCATTAATTGGAAGGTTTTAGGTGCTCTAATACCATGATAGCTTGAAAAAGAAAATTGATAGACAAGGTTACATTCACATTAAAAATAGAGTCTATTTACATAGTCAGTTATGAGAAACACTGGTTTGCCTTATTATGCTTGTAGAAATGCTTCATTGATGTCAATATATTTGGGAAAGAGAGTTGCTGATTTTGGGTTGTACAGATATTGACATTATGTGTAAGGAACAAACATGATGATGCTCGTGATTCAAGTTTATGAATTTATTAAGCTTGAGACTCGAGGGAGACGTTGATCAAAGTGTGCTTAGTGATAGTTATGGAGTTTTTGGAGAACCGTAGGAGGCAGAGTAGGATAGGTACAAAGAAACAACTTTTATTGTTATATGACAAAAGGGACTGAGTGTTCTATATTTAATAATTATGTTTCTAAGGAAATGTTAAATCAAATTGAAAATATTTGGAAAATGATTTGATGTTGACAGGACATATGGGCAATGGCCCTCATAATACCGTCCACAAGACGTTGGCATGATGATGGTTCTGAAGTTAAACAAGTCATTTTCCTTTAAACTCTAAAGAGATTTGGAACAAAGTTACAAGATCAATAATCTCTTCGCTACCTTAATAATCCAAGTGGAGGGGTGAGGTATGAGAGTTCAAATATTTTACTTGGTCGAGGAAGAAAATGCTCAGGATTCCGTGCTGTCCTCGTTAAACATTAAAGACAAAATTTTGATCACAATGGTCAAAAAGACTAGCTATACTTAAATGCAAAGTATTAGTTACAATCATAATTTGCATACACTAAGATATGTTGCGGACATGAATATTCAGCACACTAATAAAAGAAAACATATGACTCATTGAAGCTTGCAACTATAGGAAAGAATGTGATGAACTGAATAAGTCGATGCTCCTTTGGTGGTTTGGACCTTTCGTAAGTGATGGCTAGGGCATTTGGAAAGTTTAATTAAAGGGTATCCTGGACTTTCTAGTTTACAAGTTTAGGTGTATACATGGTACGCCATACCATACCGAACCGAGCGGTACCGAATGTACCATACCGTACCAGTTCGATACTGGCATACGGTACGGAGGGCGTATCGACACTTAGTACGCCGAACCAGCTCCCATACTGGGCATCCCGACACAGTGATAGGGTGGCACTGGTACGGGGCCCGATATCGAGACGGCGTGCCTTGTGTGTATGTATAGATATACCAGGTTTTACAGCTGGATGTTGTATTCAGCATATTGTTAGACAAAAATATATGTTTTATTGAAGCTTTTTCTCAGCTAAAAAAGAGATCAAAGCAACTTCTTACATAGTAATAATTTGACAAAGAAACAGCCTAGAGCATATTTATGTGTTTCTACTTATGTGCATCTGTGTGTGAAAGAAAACTTATATAACAGAATTTGGGATTTGGATGCTTAAAGCAGGGATGAGAAGGAATTCATTATCATAAAAAATGTTAAAGATCCAGGTTTGCACATTAAAACTGATATCAATTGATATGGTGTTCTTGTTTTGTAAATAAGCTAATTATTTGACTTTTCTAATATTATGCTGGATTAAAAATTGTCACATCATACCTGATAGGTCCTGTAATTATTATTGATTGAGCTTGGTAAGGTAATTTTTAAGCTAATTTTTATCACAGGTAGAAGGTTTCTTTCAGGAAATCTTTCCCCATCTTGTGAATGCATAGAATATTAGATGGTGCATGGTGCTGGGTTTATTTTATTCAAATATTTAACTTGTATGGTACGCGATATGGGTAGCATGGACTAAATATGAGTAAATTTCTGTTTGCATCGTTCTTCTATCTGTAGAACTGTAGATTCTATAATGGGGAAATCGATGAATTTATTGTTAAAATAAGAGAAAAGTATTAGCTATGAGAATGTCAAAACACATATTATATATTGCATTTGTGCATGCTGCTTGATTTTCAGCTTTTAGCATGTATCATTCTACCTAATAATCCAGTTTTGACTGTTGGCTGATGCTAGGATTGTATGTCTTGCATTAATTTTACTCACAGAAGTTAGTTTGATGTCCAAGTAAGAATAGTTATATGTTATTTATGTTTGCACTTCTTGGATTGATTTATGATCTGATATCATTCTTGTTGTTATTATATGTTTGCTTTCTCATCCTCCATCTCTAAGATTTTTGTGGATGTGCTTGTATGTATAGACTGATGACCTGCAAGATCATATTATCATATGTGGATTTGGCCGTGTTGGACAGGTGTTTTCACTATCATCCTCTTTGACATTTGCAATTATTTTAAGTAAATCAGTCCAATGATGACTTCAATCCAATTATTTCTTCTATGTGTAAACTTTTTTCTCAGATCATAGCACAACTCCTTTCAGAGAGGTTAATTCCATTTGTTGCTCTCGATGTTAGAAGGTATCATTCACCATCCAATACAATATTAGGGTAAAGACGGAATTTAATGTCCTATAATTATATTATTCATGAATCTACAAGATAAACCTACATTCACTTGCACAGATAAGGAAACTGGTATGTATACATCCAAAATTGATAGAGTACCTTTGTTCTATGAAACAATTTAAAAGAGAATGACCATGATTTGATATTTTGTTTTAAAAAAATTTCTACCATTTGGAACCTGAAGTGGTCACAGAGATGGTAAATACATGTTTTGGTCCCATTTTAAGCTGGTGCACTAGATGCATGCTTTGAAACAAAATTATAGCTATGAAATGTATTGGTTAGAACCCGGTATTTTCGTTAACTTTAACCAGTAAATGTAAATCTTTAGTCTTGGTTGTTCGATAAATTATTTTTTCGTCAGTTCTATGTATTTAAACATAATCTTTACCACTCATATATAAAATGTGTAATATGTTCATGGCTTTAAGCCAACATGGCATAGTATGGCGGCACACATACCAAGTGAGTGCCTTATCAGCATGCAACACTAGCATGGTACAACAACATGTCATTACTTGGCATGACAGTGCATGCCAAGTACTGGTGTGACACAGTAAGTTACATGTTATACTGATGCCAGACCAGCATGTGCCAACCATTTATTATATTAAATAATTTACGATCTATTATTTAAAACAATTTATGTAATGACTCGACCTGATTAGAATGGGTTTGGCCCAGATTTATTGAGTTTGAACAGCCTTTGGCACATGTGCCTTGCACATGCAGAGCAGAGAGGAAGACTCTTGATGGGAGTCTTCTTCGCTCCCGATTCCATCAGAAATCAGGAGATTTAGGACCGTCGGACTCAGGCGAAGCCCCAAATCTTCCCTATAAAAGAAGAAGCCTCTCCTCCTCTAAGCAATTTCAAACCAAATCCCTCTCTAAATCACCGCCGATTTCAAGCTTTTTGGATGTGATTTTCTTGAGTTTCTTCATCGATCTGACAGCAAGGCCTTGCCGGACTTAGGTAAGGAACTTAAGCCTTTCTTCTCTCTTTTTCGGTCTCATGACTGTCCTCCCACCTTGATTGGCGTCAGCAAGTTGTCGGAATTCTATTTGATTAGAGGCACCCCTGTTACGGCCCCTTTCTCTTGTTCACCGCTGCCGGCCACCAGTTTGGACCGGACTTTGCCGCTTCCTAGAGTCCTTTGAGGCCGTACAATGATGCATGTCCGTCGGCCAGTGAGTCAACTGTGATCAAACTAAGTTTCTTTTGGTTTATCCCTGTTTTTCTTTTACTTCCTCATTTTTCTTTGCTGATTGATGACTGTTGCCGACGATGTCACGACTGAGCATCGCTCTAGGTTGCTGCCGTCATTTAGCCAAGCCTTCCATGCCTTCCTCTCTTTGAGAAAGAGGGAGAGAGTTTTCCCTTATTTTGAGAAAGGAGGGAGAGTTCTCTCTGTCTCTTCTCTCTCTACTCCTCTCTCTCTCTATGTGTTTTAGTGGATCCAGTGGAGGATTTGAGTCTTACTTTGTGCATCTTAGGAGGAAGAGGAAAAGGAAAGAGAGAGAACTCTCTCTCCTTTCTTAAAATAGGGGAAAACTCTCTCCTTTCTCTAAGAGAGGAAGGCATGGAAGGCTTGGCTAGGTGACAACAGTAACCTAGGGCGGTGCTTGGCCGCGACATCACCGGCAACAGTGATCAGCCGATGAAGAAAAAAAGAAAATAAAAGAAAAAGATAAACCAAAACAAAACACAGCTTGATCACAACCAACTCATTGGCCGACGGTCATACATCGTCGTCCAACCTCAAAGGACTCCAGGAAGCGGTGAAGTTTGGTCCAAACCTGCGGCCGACAATGGTGAACAAGGGAAAGGGGCCGAAACTTGAGTGCCTTTGTTCAAATAGGATTTCGATGACTCGCTGGCTCCAATCAAAATGGGACAATAGCCATGAGATTGGAAAAGAGAGGAGGGCTTAGGTTCATTACCTAAGTCTGGCAATACTTTGCATCCGGACTGGCGGAGAAACCCAAGAAATCTCGCCCAAAAAGCTTGAAATTGGGGCCGATTTGGAGAGGGATTTGGTTTGAAATTGCTGAGAGGAGAGTTTTCTTTTATAGGGAAGATCTGGGCTTTGCCTGAGTCCAGCGACCCTAAATCTCCCGATTTCCAACGGAATCGCGAGAGAAGGAAACTCCCATCGGGAGTCCAAGCCCAATAAATCTGGGCCAAACCAGTTTTAATCAGGTCAGGTCATTACAATTTAGGATCTATTATTTAGAAAAAATTGTAACCAGATTGATATTGTGGTTTGACTCCAGTTATGAACATATATACACCAATAAATTTATCATCCATATGATATGCATCCTCAAAATTCCAGAAATCTTATGCTCCTATTTATCTTTAAAAGATAGTTCTATTTCTGATCATATCCATGCATTCTGAAGTAGGATCTGATACCTATAATGATTTCTACCTGTTCAAAGTAGCCTTCCAGTAGATTTTGCTTTGGCCAACAAAACTTGGATGGGATGGGTATCTCTTATCATCTTGGCTCATTAGGGAAATGATACTTTTTAATTTTAAATTTAAAATCTCTCTCACACAGAGATAAGCTGGATTTGTTATGGACCTCCCTAGTTTCTTTATTGTCAGGATTTTCAGAATATGCGATATGCCCTACACAAGCAACTGATGTACAAATAAATGAACTCGGGTACTGCTGTTGCCAATAGAACAAAGAACAAAACAATCAGTACATCCAAGTTCAGAATTCAAAAACTCCTCTTTTGTTTACTCAAAATGAGTTCCAAATCAAAGAGAAAGTGGGGCAGAAAAAGAAATTATTTTCCCATCCCTTGTCAGAAATTTAGCTACAAGGCCAGTAACTAGGCATCTTGTATGAGTTATGGTTCTCTCTTCTTTCTTTGGAAAGCCATCAGGTCTGCATAAAAACATTGTCTCAAAGAACCCCTCTCAATGAACCATTGAATGACCCACTATCTGTCTCTAGTTTCCCTTAGCACAGTTACAGCTAATGAAACCTATGCTTGCATGGGTTTCATTTTGAATATTTAGATGGATTCAGTAGTGTTCATGGCAAAAGCAGGCTTTTACTGCCATTTTGATCCTTCACAAAATGCCACTATGTTTTCATTGTCTTCTACTCAGCAAACATCAGCATTCTGCTTGCTCCACTTTGAGGGTTTTTCTCATTTGGCCTGCTCAAGAGTTTAGCGCATTGAACATGATATGGTCTTGGACTTCTCAAGTAGCTTATCGAACAGAGTGCCTCTTCATTGGAAACTGCAACTCTCATCCACCTTTGGACATCCTCTGGCAATCACTAGTTATATGATAGTAATGGATGCCATCTATCTTCTTGAAGTCTTTCTGCTGAAAAAAAAGTATCACTTTCCTTTAGATGTATCAAACTATTGGGTTTGGTGCAACTGTCTTGGGTGGAGCACCCAGTGATTGTTTACAGAAAGCTCTTTTATCAAACCTTTTCCTGGTAAGCAGATGTTATCAAGTATTTTGTGAAGACCCATATATGAGTAGTCCATATCTAACAAAAAAAAGTATAAAAGGTGGTTAACATCCTCCTCCATGGGGGCATAGAGTACACATTCCATGTCATGAGGTATCATGTTGCATTACAACTGTCTTCCCCAGACAAGGCCAAACAATAAGTCTTTTAAGATCAGGAGTCCAGAGCATAGCATTACTTTGCCTATTAAGTACAGGAGTGGGATTGCTGGGATATCAAAGATGGATGGATCTAAAGAACGACCGCTAGATTGCGGAAAGCCGTTAAGACTCGAGACAAATATACCTAAACTCCTTGTCATATCATTTGAACTAAAATTTGTTAATTCCAGAACAAATAAGAGGATAATTCAGTGCCATGCAATCCTTATGCTCTACAATCCACATAATATCACTTTTGCCCTTTTCCGCTCTAGCGACGCAGATGAGTTCTCTTGCAAACTCTTTAACTTTTTTTTTTGATATACCCAGGATTTGAACCCTGGACATCTTGAAGGCAAGCCCTTGAGAGTAAATTGCCAACCAACTGTACTAACAGTTATGGGCAAATATGACAATTGTTATATAACCACTTGAAGGTAAACTGTTTACAATAGGTCTCGCTTTTGCAGCTATGAGAACCAAGTTTTGATAATGCAACGAAGTTATATACTAACATGGTAACTAGGCAAAAGAGTGACAGATCAGAACAGTCAGATAGGTCAACAGAGGGGCAAAACTTTTATCACTTGCTCAACTAATTAATACAGTGTTTTATGTTTAATTTGTAAACAATTTTTGCTGGTTCCTAATACAAATATGGTTTGTCTATTCTACCAATAAAAAGGATCTTCTTCCTGCAGCTTAACTTTTACTTTGTTGTATTATTTTTCCTTTCATATCTAGAACAAACAAAAATTATTCTCATTTTACATTTTTGTTACCAGTGACCGGGTGGCAGTTGGACGTGCACTTGACCTTCCTGTGTATTTTGGGGATGCAGGGAGCCGGGAGGTAAGGAGAAGTTTTAAAATTTTAGAGTATGCTTACTGTATTGATTAATTTGCATGGCATTTTTCTGAAAATAATTATTGTTAGGTTCTTCATAAAGTGGGAGCTGAGAGAGCTTGTGCTGCTGCTATAACTTTAGATACTCCTGGTGCAAATTATAGAACTGTTTGGGCACTGAGCAAGTATTTTCCAAATGTAAAGACATTCGTTCGGGCCCATGATGTTGATCATGGCGTTAATTTGGAGAAGGCAGGTGCAACTGCGGTAAGTGATACCTATGTTATCAATTCGATGCCAAGGCCAAATAAAGAAGAATCCAAGATCATCATAGCTAAATCTTGATTTGAATATCAAATAGAATATATTCCAAGAATCTTTCTGATATTCTAACCAAATTGAATATGAAATACTCTCAAGGTTGTCCCAGAGACCTTGGAACCAAGTCTCCAATTAGCAGCTGCTGTTCTTGCACAGGTAAAGAAATACAAATATTGCTGTTATTAGATTTGCATGAATAAGTCTCTCAAGTATTGAAGCGACACAAATACAGATTGCATTTGCTTTTATTTTCTGATTCCCTAGAGTTATTTGCTTTGCTTTGTGCAGGCCAAGTTGCCGATGTCAGAGATTGCAGCAACAATCAATGAGTTCCGAAACCGTCATCTCTCTGAGCTAACAGAGGTGTGTAAGCATTAATATTGAGTCCCAATCTAACTTAAGTCACCAGCCTTTTGTTTCTCTTAGTTTCATACCTGCAAATGGCTGAAATGCTTTTTTCTTTTGCACCTTCGTAAATTTATGGCATCGGGTTATTACAAATTCTCTTGTGATAGAATATAGTATAGTGTTATATCTATAATGGCCATTCAAACAGCTTCAGCCTCTTATTAGCAGTATACATTTATTTGGATGACACTCCCAATTTGGAAGCTCTTTGGAATTTTGCTCCTGCACCTGCTTCTGTACTGCTTTGTTGTTATATATTTTTTGCTTTTTCAAAGGTACAGTAATGCAGCCAGAGTCCATTACCAAGTAATTAGCACTTCCCAAAGAAATCACATGTAAGTATTGAATTGGGATTGCTGAATATCTGAGAGGGTAGAAGGGAATGGACTGATGGATTCTCTCGAGTCTAGATACTTGGGACACCAATAGCTTTTTTTTTTGGTCATGACAAGTATAGCTTGAACAATGATGATGTTGTTGTACCTTTTTGATAGTATTATTACTCTTCCTATCCCTATTTTTCAAGAAAAGGTATAGAAAGAAACACGAGGTAGTGTACTATTAAAAGAAAAAAGCAATTATAAGTACTCCTTTTTGAGCAACCCACTGAGTCATCAAAGACTTGAGTTGCCAGAATTTGAAAACTTTGTTTTGTGGTTTGGTTTTGCATGAATAAAGTGACTTTCAGTTTACTCAATTTTGATTAAATTATAAGTAATAAAGTATATTAATTGAAAGTAGAGATAATAAATAATGAAAAATAAATATGGGAAATAAACAAATTAGATGTTATCATATCATATATTACACATTGTTGGAGGTCTTTGGATGCATTATTCCAGTGCTTTTCACACTGAGACAATCAAAAATTGTTTTAAAGAAAATCATGCTTGGAGTGCCACGTATCATCTAGTCATTTAATTGGCAATATATATAATGACAAGCGAAAAGCCTGTAAGATTTGAGTTTTAGAATAATTGAATGGCAAACATCAGAGTTAAAAACTCATTAAAGCTTGTTTTAAAAGTAAAGACGATATAAAGGCATAGTTTTGCCAAGTTAATAGTGAATCATGACTCTGTGGCTTGATCAATAGTCTGACAACTGTATCTAAGTGATAAGCACAGATTTTATTGCGACTTCAGATTTTATTAGTGAAGTACTGCTATAAGTTCCTGCCGTTCATTAATTAGTTTTCTTTTTCTGCAGTTATGTGAGACAAGGGGAAGCTCGCTTGGATATGGATTTTCACGGGTTATGTCTAAACCAAAGCCTCACACTTCAGATGCTGACGAGAATGAAGTTGCTGAAGAAACATTGGCAATCTAATTATTTATGATTACAAAATTTTTGAAAACTGTATAGCTGATAATTCATTCCAAAAGCTAGAATTGTATAGACAGATAAGGAAAACAGTTAGCGCACTCCATTAAAGGGTAAAATTTTGTTCAAATTTTTCAATGAATCCTATGATATAGTGTACCATTGCCCTTGTACTTCAGGTATCATTTCGGTATCTTCTGTCTGTAGTGCAGAAAAGCCCAAGGTTTGTATTTAATATGACGATATATTTCTGGTAGGCGCCTAAGCAGTATGTTCATTGCAATCTGTTGGTATCAGTTGCATGAGTGCTTACATCCTGCTCGGTTGCTGGCAGCTCTTTCAGAAAACAAGTGCGTCGTAAGCTAAACTTTAACCATATCATTCCTCCTTTCATTCGTGATGCAGATATCCTGAAGCTGCAGTGCATAGTATTTTCAGAGATCGTGAAATCTCTTCCTCTTTTATACAGGATCATCTTTCAGGCACATCTAAGCTAAGGAATGCATAGTGGCGTGTTTTCTTGCATGCCACAGGTGCAGTTTAAAAATTGATAGAAGGTCGGGTTATTTAGGTGAAGTTTCCGATCATTTCTTTTCAAGTTTAGGCGGTGGGAGTGGGGGGTTTTTTTTCCTTTTGCCTTGGCAGTAGACCTTTTCATGGGGTAGACTGCCTGCTCGGCCTACTCACGCCTGAAGCATTACAAACTGATTTAGGCCTCGATTTTAAGCTTGGCGGGTTGGGTTGGACCAGAAATATGAACCCTCTGTAAAATGGGCTGAGTTCGGATTTTGGTCGGCCTGACTCAAGCCCACTCTTTTGTCCCCGTCCCCTTTCTTTTTTTTTATTTATTTATGGTGCATAAGCTGTTCACACTAATCTCACGTGAGTCAGGAAGGAACCTCATCCCTTTTCTCTTGTTGACTTCCGCATTTCATATTTTAGATTAAAAAAAAAAAAACCCGAGACAGGCTAAAGCCTGAGCAGGTACAGGGCTCGGGTCTAGAAAATAAGTCTTAAGAGTGGACGAAGCCCAGATCTGACATGGGCTGAGCCCGACCCAATTCCGGAAGGAGAAAATGCTAAGCTGTAGGCCCTGATCTTCCGCTTCACCTCAATATCATATATCCATTAATTGACGTGACCAATGCACCCGGATTTCCACATATATTAATACTAACGAAACTATTCCCTCCTAAATCCACCATAACCATTGCTTTGAAGCCCATTCCAGATTTTATCAGGCTCTCCTGATATTCGACCTTGTTTAACATTCTAATCTGGACTTGTTTGCAGTACAAGCACTACATCCAGATATTCTTTATGCTCCCATAAAACCATCTATATGATTAAACCTGCCACCGTCTATCAGCACCCTTCCATTACCCGTCTGTATAACACGTAATACCATTTCTCTGACATCAAAGAGAAGCCTTGTTCTCATTACATTCCATCCGAAATGGTATTCTGACACGTCAACGTTATGAACCGCACAGACATTGATCTCCGTATCTCAATTGCAGAAACCAGTTTAACACCAGAAATGATATTCCAGATCGGCTACCTTTTCTCCATTCTTTTGGTTGGACAAAAGGTGCAAATGCTCCTAGATTGGCGCTCACAAAATGATCCCCTCAGCCCATACAGAAACATCAGATCCAGTGGGAAATGAGATGTCCATTGTCAACCGACGACAAAACTTAGCTATCCTTTATAGTCTGCAATACACAAACACTAAGGTATTTTCTGTTCGTCAATATTCAGATTATGAAAACAAAAATAAAGAGAGGCTTAAGATCAATACTCTGTGTGCAATCAATTCGAGAAATAAAACAACATGAAGATATTTAGAAGGGGAAGTGGAAATTGATTATCATCTTATCTAGAAAGGACAGAACGATAATATTGCAATGCTGAGGAAAAAAATCCTAGCACAAGATTACAGTTTAACTAAATATCATGAAGATTCTCTCCGGTGACATAGAAGAGCAGAGGTATTATATGATATAAATCTCTGTTTCATGAATGGAGAAAGCTAAATACAAACTAAATCTAAATATTACTGCATTTTGCTTTCATGAGGATTTAAAAGAATTGAGAACAACATGTGCCCCAAAATGATTGATGTCATTGCTGTTCCTATGTTCTGCAGCCCTGAGTATCGATACCTGTGTAAAGCATAACTCTTTAGACAATAATATCAGATAAAAATGAAAGAATCCATTACATTTTTAATATAACTGATATTCCCAAAATGCATATTATTTTTTGAAGTATCAAATGAATTTTAATTTTATCTCATGAGAAGCAAGTACAAATTCAATCTACAACTGGATCGAAACTCAATAAAGTCACCTCACCAAATCCAGGGAGCAAATCAGAATGCATGCTAAAGAATGGACTGTATCAGTTAGTATCAAAAAGTTTTTGAGTCAACACAGGGCAGACTATGATATTGGAAGGCAAATGTCTGCAAAAGGTCAACAAGACAAAACCAAACCAAACAAATGGGGGGAGCCAAATCACTTGAGGATACTGTTGAAGTAAACCAGATCCACGCTATAGATGGTAGAAAAATTGTCAAACTGAAATAAAGCAAAGCCATTTTGAAGTTCTCTGAAGAATGACACCTTCGTATAATCAAAGATTGGGACATTATTTATATATAGAGAATGAGCACCTTTGGACAATCCATCGAGTTCCCAAAATAGCCTATACCAAAGGATGAAGAGCAGTAGGCAGCAACGAGCTCAACTGCTTCCAGTGGACAGCTTTGAGTAGCCTGTTAGAAAATGAATCATGAATGAAGATTCTTATATTATACAAGAAACGTAATTGCATAGAGTAACAGCAACACCTTCAGAGTGTCAGCCTGCACT
Source organism: Phoenix dactylifera (assembly GCF_009389715.1). Taxonomy (NCBI): domain Eukaryota; kingdom Viridiplantae; phylum Streptophyta; class Magnoliopsida; order Arecales; family Arecaceae; genus Phoenix; species Phoenix dactylifera. The sequence goes on along the minus strand of NC_052409.1, from coordinate 4,320,745 downwards.
AGTAACACTCCAGCACCTGTATCACGGGACTTCTGATTGCCATTCTGAACAACAGAATGCAGAATTTTTGTACATGCAGAAGCAGGACCTGACTGTGATCTGAACAGATGAAGAAAGCCTAAATGTAGCACTGAATTGTAAGAAAAAACATAAAACATTGTGGCAATTGAAAAAGAATTATATTAGATATCAATATGATAACTAACAATATAATCACCTCTACCAGGTGCTCAGCTAGTGGGATGTATAGCTTTAAGTCTTTGATTCAGCTGGGAGGTGGTGGAGAATGGGAGAAATAGGAGGTTTTAAGTAGGCTGATCAATCTTTAAATCTCAGGATTTGGGGAAATTACGATACACCTCCAAAATGGATTGTGGTTTGATTGTGGTTGGAGTCTAAAGCTACAACCTAGTCACTGTATCAGTAGGCTCTCCGACATATTAAAGACAACTCCCATCAATTTATGTGATATCCATGCATATTATAGCTGGGAAGCCAAATAATCCAATGGGGCTAGTTATATAGTTTACCAATACACGGAGCATAATTTTTTAAAAAAAATTAAAGGTACTTGTTCAAACAAATACACAGAGAATGTCGAACAGATTTGAGATTCTTTCTAGTAGTTCATGCAAGAATCCACTGAAAAAATGTAATAAAAGGAGTAAAAAGTAGATAATCCAATATATATATATATATATATATATATATATATATATATATATATATATGACTACTAAAGCATATCCCAGATTCTTTTAGACCCAACTTTTTGCTCTTTTTTCTTTCCATTTTTTGCCTCCCTCTTTTAGTTCATTCCCACATAGGTCCTGCCTCACATCACTTTGACTTCTTCTATTCCTTCTTGCAACATGCCTCACCCACCAGATAAGTTCGATTCCACTCCCATCCATGCTTGAACTGGAGTTCCAGCCATGGCTCATGGCCGTCCATGCATTGCAATACAGACAATGCAGACGCTGGACAATACGTGGGACCATGTGCTCAGGATATCGCACAACTAGTATCTGAGACTTCTTGAGTTCGAGTGTGACCCAAAGAGGATCAGGCTCCCTTGTGATTTTTCTTGAAAGCATTCCTATGTGCTTTAAAGTTCTTAAGTATTAAAACTAAAATAATTATTATTATAATGGTATTATAAGAGAAAATAATGGGCACTAATGATATTAATTTTCAAATTACAATTCATTCGATCTAAAAAGATATTTGTCAGGTTGTATCAATTTTTTAGCAAAACTGGAAACAAAAATTTGGATTCTAAACAAGATATTAGTTATATAAAATGGCCATTACAACGAGATAGCAACAAAATAATGATCGAGATCATTAATTAAATACACGTTATTAATATGTACAACATAATGGACCCTCCAAAATTTCTGATGGCCATTAAAATAACTGCTGTCATTTTAATCCATGAGCAAAATGCAATATATTGGCAGGCTGTACATATAATAGTTTTATAAAGGCCATTATAATGATATACAGCAATATTATAAATATAAAAATGGGTTTAATGTAATAATAGCCATGATTGCATCGCTGCTATTTGAAAAATATATATATACCATTTTATTTAGAGATATGGTACAAATGCAAATGATGGATACTATCTACGTTATAATGGGTCACTATAACATAAAATAATCTGTTATCATGATCATTATCTTTTTTTCATTATTGTATGTATGTATGCAATGTCATGGAGGGGGGGGGGGGGGGGGGGGGGGGGGGGGGGGATTTGAAAGAGTCCATTATTGTAAACCCTAGTGCAAATTTTTAATCATATTGCTATATATGGAATGTTTTGTTCTTATCATTTGCAAAAGGAACTTTCAACCTTTTAACCGGGCATTTGCTTACTGGTAGTTTAAGTTTTTCTTCTTTTTAATTTTCATATTTTCTCCTTCATTATTCTCAAGTAAATACCAAAAGCCAATTGGTTGTTCTTAATGTATGGAAAACTTATTTACGCGAGATTGGTGGAGGTACATAATTATTTTTAATTGCCTTGATTTGTACTATAAAAAAAGAAGTTATTCTTTTTACCCTTAAACAGTAAAAAAATAAGGGGCTCTGCAAAATATTTTGTTGCTCTTTCTTTAAATGTGCTGTTGTTATCTTATATAGTTTATAAGGAAATAGATAGTTTATTAGTTATCATTTCATAACTTTAGCTTGACAAGTATTAATATATTACATAGATAATTTCTGATCTATATTGAAACTATATAAACTATTTTCACCAATTAATTATATTTATTTTCATGCTCATGCATGATTATACTGACTCTAGAATAATGCTTAACTCAGCTGAAAGAATAACTATAAACCAGGGGCTTTTCTAGTTAATAATACGTCCAGTAAAGGGTAACAATGTAACTCTTCCCAGATCAAGAGAATGGCCAATTTTTAAAAGATTATAGCGGCAGATGTGTATATCAGCTAAAGATGTAGCAAGACAAAGGGAAGTACCTCAGCAAGTTCAATACTATTTCATACACGGATCACATAATGTCAAACATGTTTTGAAATATAATGCCAACTAGGTAGTCAAAGCGGCTTTATTTTTCCTGAGGCATTGGAACTAGCTGAGAATTTAACAACTCCCAAGCTGCTGATAGAAATTTTACATTTTATCGAGACATATTGTTCTCATAGAATCTATATGGATGCCAACAGATTAACCAAGATTTCAGTCCCAGGGCTTGGTTTTAACTGCTAGCATAGTAATAATAACAAAATTTGCTACCAAACTTAACCTTCACCAACAAGACCTATCTCATCTATATATATCTCATCTATATAGGAGCTTCATGGATCAAGGAGTGATTCGTCAAACTTCATAAACATTTTCTAGCCTGCTCTCATTTTCATCCCTTTGAATGTATATGAATTACTGGGCTAGGGAACTACATTAAAAGGAACTTGCCACGAAACCTGGAGGCATGTTGATGGGTAGGAAGCCTACCATCTTTATTACAGAGTTTGAAGATTATGCAACCACAAGCTGTTCTCCAAGATTCATCTAAACTTAGGAAGTACTAAAATAAAGAGGGAAGAAAACAAGGTTCAACATAAAAAATGGTATTCATATTTATGGTACAAATTATAAGCCAAAAAATCAAACTAAAACACAAAACTAACATACAAAATTTAATGATGAATTAATTAAATAAAAATATCATATGCCGATCAAGTTAAAGTACAGAGCATACAATGATGACGACACACAGCATTCACGTGCTGCAAATTCTTTTATTAAGTACTCGCCGGCACCAGTTGCACAGCAACCAACTACGAATGGAGCTCCAAAGGGATCTCTTGATGAAGCCCAGCAACCTGAACCATACATTGCTGCCAATCCAACTCGTCCATCAACCTGCAAGAACTTTAAGAATTTTAAAATCTGCAAGTTAAATATAAAACAAAATAATTTTATTTTAGTCAGGCTTTACATAATGAATCAAGCCACCGAAGTAACAGAGTTCAATGCCGTAATATAATGGTAGAAATATTATGTTTTATAGATGCATACAGTATCATAAATTAGATCTTTTTGAAGAAAACAAAGAAGTAAAAAATGCAATTATCTAACAAATACAGTAATATGTTGTCTAGATATCGTCTGTTTGATGTTTAAAGCTCCACTGCTTGATCATAACTATCATCATCATCATCATCATTACAAGTCTTTTTTCATTGAAGTAAGATCATCTATCTGGCATAGATCTAATAAATCAAGAAGGCTCTGAGTGATTTAGCACATTTCTGCAGCCTGCTGTTCTGAAGTCAACTATCTAAGACTGGTGTTTATCCCCATGGAGGCAACTTTTGGCAAGAAATGGGTCTTCCATGACAAGTAGGAAGACTTACTTTATCTTTTGCAGTTTAAGCTCATGCAACAGCATACAACCCTCCCTTGGGAAGAATTTAGACGAAGCGGAATGATGACAGTTTTATACAGCGAGTTGCAATCCTCTCTGATGCATTTTTCAGCCAGAGTTAAATTGAAGCTTAGTTAAATTATCTTAATTGCAATCTTTCAAAGGCTACAAACGCACACCGCGCACACCTGCCCGCATTCCCTCCTGCATGCCAACTCACATGCAGCACGCACACATGCCCAAAAAAATTACATTCAGAAAACAACTGACAATATGATCCTTATAAAACTGCTCAAAAACCAAGCTGCAAGGTTACCTCCAGAATCTAGTTACAGCTGATTGCACAATTTGTTGTCCAGTTTTCTTTGACTTTAATGCAGGATCCAAGTTCAAACTTATGATTTAGCTGAAAGAACTATCAATTAGTTCCTTCAAAAAGGAACTATCAATTAGACTTTTGGGTTATAGGAGACAAAAGATCATTATAACATAGTCGAGGCATCATTATTGGCAACATAATTGTGCTCCAAAATTCAAATGAATATTTAGCACGTTCAACAATGCTCATTGGTCTAGAGCACAAAAAACCCGTACACATGCTGTGTTCATATAAAATTAATTGTGCAGGTGATAGCCAATCTCCTTGCCAGCATCAACTTACAGAGTGGTAACAGAATATGGGTGAATCACATGAAATTTTATATCCTTTAAGATATAGTACGTTTTTAAAAAATTGCAAAAGCTTCTGATCAAAAACTTAAATAACACTCAACAACAAAACCAAAAACAATCAGCAAGGAAATGAACCAGGATTTGGAAAACCATAACAGAATCCTTAAGACCTGGTCTGAGTCCTGTATAAAAGACCCAACCTTCCGTATCAACACATGCAAACAAAGTTAATAAAACATTACATGACAAAGGTCCATCTTGTTTTTCTTGAGGGAATAGGAGGGAAGAAAGTAACCCTCCTGAAGGCCCGACAAATTAAATAACATTAGATGCACAAAGAAAGGCAAATGAGCGAAGGCAATGGGATATCTCTTTATCCGATTATTGAAAACAGAAAATCCCCTGTCCAGCTAAAGGAATAAACTAAAAAAACCTTGTTTGAAACTGAAATAGTGACTCAGGTTTTGAGGTTTGGTCTTATGTTCTAAATCCAGTCTGGATCTGGGTATGGATTCTGGAGCTCTTCTACAGTTTGAATCCCCACATTTCAAATTTTATTAGTAGGACTTCACACTTCATACGAATTTAAGTTTGACCTATTTGCAATATTGGGTATTCGTGGAGTATAAAGTAGAGAGAGAATGAAATTCAAATAAAATGTACATGTTGATCACACAACCATCACCTTCAATGCAATACCACCACTTGATGCCCCTGATGCTACATGTCCAGAGCTATTGATACAGATTACTCCCACGGTATCCATAATGCAATCTTCTTTGATATTGTCTTTTGCAGATGATTGTCCACTCGAAGCTTTATTCTTCTTTCCCTCAATTAAAGATTGACCTTCTACATGGCAATGGACAATCCCAAGAAAACAAGATCAACAGATCATTTTGCACATAGCACTCACTGAAGTCTATACTTTATATAATGCCTACCGTAATAAGACATTCTACATGCATGACATTGCATGCATGCATATACACATGATTACATACATATTGGCTGGACTACACACTTCATGTTGACTACTTGAAAAAGGAGTTAACAACTCAAACTCAATGATGGCCTATCTAAATTCAAGATCCAAATCATTGAACATAATCAAAATTACAAAAAAAAACTAGAAACCAAAATTCATGTGTCCAAATAGAAGGTTTTAAATCATCAAGTAGGTGTCCAAATAGAAGGTTTTAACAACATGATACTACATTTTACTATGATCTAATCATCAAATCCAGTGAATTTAAATCTATCCATGTTTTAAAATATGTAAATTATGATCCATAAAGTGGCTTTTCAATTTATGTGACCTATCATAAATTTACCATACTAGTGCACTTGATACTGTTCACTTTTTATCCTGATTTCATAAATGGGTTAGAGACCGCCAAAATCATCAAGTAGGTGCCCAAATAGGAGGTTTTAACAATAGGATACTATATTTTACTATGATCTAATCATCAAAACCAGTGAGTTTGTATCTACCCATGTTTTAAAATATGTAAATTATGATCGATAAAGTGGCTTTTCAATTTATGTGACCTATCATATATTTTACCAAACTAGTACACTTGATACTGTTCACTTTTTATACCGATGTAAATGGGTTAGAGACTGCCAAAATATATAAATTTTAGTTTCGAAGTATTTTTGTGGTATAGATCATATTCAATGTTTTGATTCAATTTCAATGGCTTATCATTTATTTTAAAATCGTTAACTCCTGTTACAATGAGTTAATGTAAAACATGTATTAGAATGCTTTTGCGAGCATTTGACTTCATTTATTTTGAAGCTTTCTTGCTTATGCATCAAGCCAGCAAAAAATGAACAGTAGAAATATAGCTAATGAATAAAATATAGTATAAACTACATAATTTGCAATTCCAAACTATTGATCTTATCTGAATACTTTAAAACATACCCATATCAAATTTCAGTTAATTTGGATGTTACTAAGCTGAAGATCAAACCAAAACATAATATCATGCCACTAAAATTGTTAATTTTGTTTTCATTTGATGCATGAATAAAAGACCTCAAAAATTCATGATTTTAGTTTCTAGCCAATTTAAATGGCATACATTATGATCAATGGTGCTGATTTGAGAGGCCCTTCATAATTTTAATTGGAAAGCATTTGGACCAAATGCTCTTAGGAGCATTCTAACCTCTCTCTCTCTCTCTCTCTCTCTCTCTCTCTCTCTCTCTCTCTCTCTCTATATATATATATATATATATATATATATATATGTATGTATGTATATATATATATATTGTCAGCGTGTGTGTATGTATGTATATATGTAACACAAAAGAAACGGCAAAATAATGATTAATCACATCTATAGATACAAACATGATATGCTATAAAATTTATATAACATTTTTCCTTAAGTTGATGTAAACTGCAAATTTTTCTTGATAGCAGACAGCAAATGACAATCATATACCATATTAGGTATGTGGATACAAGCATCAACATTTATTTATGTAGGTTCTGATATACTGAATATGAAAGTTTTGTCTAACATTATGATTTATCAGACTCATCGATATCAGCACTTCAGGATTCAGCAGCCCCATAGTATGTCTGCCTCTAGGTTTACATCGATAGCTAAACATGGTTACCCACATGTTTTTTATTCTTAACTACTTAGATCTGCACGTAGGCATGTAATGCGATCCAACAGAAAAGATCTCCATCTATAGTATCATCCAATTTGTGATAAAACTTCAAGAAAAATAGGGTCTAATAGGGAGACAGGAAAATGATTTAAGAAAAAGAATAACAAGGAGCTGAATTCATGACCAAGTGGAGAATCATCAAGCTAAATTTTACAAGAATCACATAGATATGGCACTTGTGTGCAAAACCAGAAAAACGTAGATTTGATCAATTATAAGCTAAAAATATTCCAGTGAGAATAGCTAGAACCTTCTTTCTACATAAATACAATCCAAGTACCTTTAATCCCAAAATTTGGCTAGGGATTATATATTAATGTTTTCAATTATCAAAATATGAAGAGTTCATTTACAATTTAAGTTTAGAGTGTTAGCCTTAAATTGTATGCTAATTATTATGGGTTAAATTCCCAATTTTAAAGATAGTAAAAGGGTTCAAACGAATTTGTGCCATATATCTTGACGGATTATCAGAAGCAATTTCCTAAAGAATTTTAAATATCATTAATGATAAATGTAAGGTTTGTTACTGAGATAAGATTAATCAAATATACATGTATTAAACTGGTTATTTTATTGAATAAATGTTAAGTTTGTTTTCCACTTTCCTTTCTAAAAATAGGTGACAGAGGGTGGAACATTTGATCAGCACATGGACATACAGCATAGCCAGTGAAACAGCTGACCAACATATGAAGACATACTCCTGCTTGGTGGTTGAGTTGGATATATGAACATATGCATATAACAATCATTTAACACACACACACAATTTATATATACTGATAAGTTGTCTTCTTTCGTATTAAGAAATGGAAGTAGAGACAATTTTCGGATGATATTTTCCAGGATGTAGCACTGGATCTTATACGTCTTTCCTCGAATGAAAAAGCTGCAATAATTATTTATTTCAAAATCAACTTTTGTAGATATTATAGGGTTAAAAGAAGACCTGGTTTCACCATCGGCACTGCAGATGATCCAGAAGCAGATGTAGATAGTGCAGTAGAAGATTCACTCTGTCCCTTAGCATAAGCAAGCATTGCTTTATATTTCACCCATTGTGTTTTTGCCCTCTCTGTCACCAGCCACTGTTTTAGAATGGATTAAGAAATAGTAGGTGAACCCAAAAAGGTATATAAAAATAAGTATGCTCAGTCAAATGAATCAGCCAAATCTTTTATTGACATTAATTTCAGTGATACTTCGAGATGAAAAAGAGGATAATGTAAGAAACATTTACTTCTTCCATTTCTGAAACAGTGGCTGGCAGGATGATGCCCTTGGATTTTCCCCATTCACGAGCACCTTCACCAACCAAGAACCTAAAGAAGAAGAAGAAGAAGATAATGTCATTTGAAGTAAAAATCATGGAAAAATCAAAATGAGTAATATTTATTAGCTCACAACTGTGAATGAGGAGTAATATTTATCATCCCCACAAATGTAAACATCCTCGAGAGCATGTCTCGTCATAAGAAAAAAGACAGTTACAGAGCAGTGGCTACATCCACCAAATCCAACCTTATCTGGTATGGCCCTAAAATCTAGGACCAACCCGACCCTTTTTTGAATAAATGTTGGGCCAGAGTCAAGTCAGCAATCTGCCTTCCAACCCCAAACATTCGAGTGCAGGCTCATGCATAAAGATTAGGTATCAATGCAATGAAGGAAGCATGATAGTGATAAGTACTCATAAATGAGTAATATCCATATATCACTTCTAGGATATGGTTAAAAGCTAAGCTTACGGCCTCTGTTCACCTTTTCAAATCCATTCTCGAATATAGAAACTAATATGATCATACGAGCTTACATTCTAGGATATAGAAACTGATATGATTATAAAAGTTTACATTTCAGGACCAAATGCCTAACCTGTATAAAATTCTAATAATAGCTTCATACTACATTCATGCTACCATGCTTGGCCAGGTCAGATGTTGTTACTTTTTAATATCAAGTTGGATTTCCAAATATAGATCCAATTTTATTCTCAGCAGGCTTAGGTCAAGATTGAGTCCTATCAAAGGATCCATCTCCAGATATGTCTAGATCTGGACTAATCTCATAAGTCTGATTAAGAAGGGGTCCAAACTGAGCAGACCAATTGTGACAAGTCAGCAACTGTGCCAACTAAAGGTATCATATAAAAAACATGGTATGAACCAACAGGCAGTCCCTGACCACATGCACTATTATCAGAATAAAATCATATGCTGAAAAATTTGTCACAACCGACCAAGGCATAAAGCTTCATTGGCTTCACATGCATCATCATGTAACAAACTTGAAAAGAAAGACCTCTTGAATATAGAAATGAACTGATGAGCACCCAAGTAAGAGAAACAAACTTATAAGACATATGTAATTTCTGCTCAAATTAAAATGGTGGTAATTACAGTGGAGGTATTCGACCAAGCAGGGAAGATCCTGTTATTTGCTCTTTGGCCAAGTATGCAGCAATTTGGATGGCATTTCGTACACCTGATCTACAATAATAAAAGGTTCGGTTAGTGTTATTGAAATATTACATCTTTGTATGTAACGTATTTAAATATTAAACATCCCTATACATCATCTGAGCTGTCAACCTGTATCCAAACTATACACTAAGCATTCAGTTAGAAGTACCTCGTACAGCTCCAACAGCTCCAAATGCTCCAGAACAACCATCCATGATACTTGCATCACATTCTACATGGCCTGATTCTGTTAAATTTGAACCTCGACCTGCATTTGTGATTGAATCATCCTACAACCAAAACAACATGCTATTAAAGCATACATTATTTCTAGATTCGAAAATAAAATTAAACCAAAGTAATTTTGACCAAATTTAGACAATTTTGGCCAGCACAAATCAGCCATAAGATGGCTGCTGGCAGGATATTCAATGAGCAAATGAACAAAAACATTACAGCTTACTTGGTCTGACTGCTCTTTCCTATTAGACAGACACAATAATAAAATCAAAAGTATCCATAAGCATGAAGTAGTCGTGTATTAGAAGGTCATGTTTATGTGATTCATCCAGCCTTAATGATTTTACACCAAACTTTTCCATTGATAAAAGCAGATAAAAATAATAAAAACAACAGACGATGACAACAACAGCATCATCAACAACGATGGCTATGAATTTGGCATGTCAGAATGTGAGCTACAGTTTCAATCTTTAAAATTTAAGTATTGATGATCACCCAGTGGTAACAAATGAATGATTAAATAAACAAATGCACAAAGTCCTTATTGCAGAAAGAAAAAGGAGGACAATCAAAAGAGATTCTCTTAAGGATCTCAAACTCATGCTAGAATGTAAGAAAAACGACACAAATCCAATAGTAAAACAAAAAGTAAGATCACTGAAGTATAAAAATTCAGAATTTCAAATGAATGAATCGAACAAAGCACTACCTTCAAGGTAATAGAAAAGAAATACCAAATAGAAAGAAATATCAAGTGGAAAAGAGTGTCAAGGGAATTCATCATCCATTAGCGAGATGTTTATAATTAAATGTAAATCTCATTAAGAATGGAATCCACAAAACATAGGAGTGGAAGATCTAAGTTGGCCGAAAATCAATGAAAGAATATCATATGGCAAAATTTGCAGTCAATTTGATGAACACTTAGTGGAAAATTATAGGAATATGCAGCCAAAGTAATTGTTAATAATATAATCAGAAATGTCACTTCTTGGAGACAATTTATTCCTCAAGAATGGCATGTGAAATCAAGCTTTGGTCTTTAATCTTACTTTGTGCTACCAATGGGGAACTTTCTTAGCCATTCCTTGCATTTTGTCTTTCCATTTGGCACCAATTGTCACTAAATCTGTTTTACAAATTGAGACTTTGTAATCTTTAATAAAAGGGCAGCCAAATGCATAAGGCTCTCACCATGACGAGATCTAGGAAGGGTCAAATGTATTCAGCCTTACCCCTACATGCAGAGAGGCTATTTCCGTATTTCAAATCCATGTCCTCCAAGTCACAATGAAGCAACCTTACCCTGCGCCAAGGCTCATCTTCACTTGATAATCTTCAATACAAAGGAAAAAAAGGTTTGCTTGTCTCTAAATTCTTCATATGGGTACTCTCAAGATCTGCTAGTAGGCATGTAGTTTTCCTTAATGGAGGCTGTAGACCCTGGAGAGGAACGAATAGATGACTTCTAAATCTGCCATGAACAGCACGACAGATTTTGGTTACTCTAATTTCTGTCGGATATCAACAGAGGGTGAACTTTGAAGCATAAACGAGATTTAAAATTCAGATCAGCAAATAGCAAGCATTTTGAGAATCTTTCAACCATTCAGAGAACATATGTATGGGACAGAGTATCCAAGACTAATCACATTTACAAGATATAATATGTCTAAGTAGAAAATATATACTTCTCAATCAAAGCTAATGATAGTTAAGTCTCAGTTTACATTAACAGCCATCATTACTAACCTCCAACACTTGAATGGCAGCTGAAACAGCATCTAAGCATCCACCATCATCCTTAAAGAATACCAGACCATCAGTTAGTAACCTTTAAATGAATGCATATCCACCATGCTGCTTCATGCAACTTAATAAAGTGACACAAGAATCAGTACTAGTAGATTTACTTTCTAAATCAATTGATGTAGAGCTGCATTATGGAAGTCAACAGCCGAAAAACAGAATCGTAAAAATTAACTAGTTAGCCTTTCACATACATCAAGAGACAATGGTAAAAAAACAAGCATGAATAGTTGGACCTTTATATGCAGAATGCTAGTTACTAACATAATCAATCTATTATTCTGAAAAATAAAGCAAATATGTGAGGACCCGTACGGCCATGTGTTTAGTTTCACATCGGTTATTCGTTGGATAAATCTTGGATACTTATACAAAATCAAAAAACCCAAATAATACCTTCCGGCTAGCTTTTTTAAGTGAAGTTCTGAGTTATGACGGAAATGATATCAGAGCAGACCCAACCCATGATCTATGTGGACTAGAAAACAACAACACGGATTCATGGAGGCTGACCATAGATTGATCATAGTGTTTGTGATTGGATTTGAATAAATTTGGATCTTTAGCCCGGCAAGAACGCTAGGGTTTAAACGGAGGAAGTATGTGAGGACCCATGCAGGCGTATGTAGTCCTACATCGGTTATTCATTGAGTAGATCTTGGATACTTATACAAGACCAAGGAGCCCAAATAATACCTTTCAGCTAGCCTTTTTGGGTGAGGTCCTGTGTTATGACAAAATAAATTGTTAAATAAATAAATAACATATGGTGGCATACAATGAAATACTAATAAAAAAACAAAAGACATATTTGAACGATGGAAGATCTAAGAAAACCAACCACAAATCTACAGCATTATAGGTACAATGAGAATTGCAAAATATTATAGCATTTAAACGAAACAAGCACAAGAATAAACATGCTTAAGGCACTACTGTATGTACAAAAAATACAAAACACAGCATTTCCGCATTCTGTTGCTCCAATGTATCAGTGGTTCAGTGATCTTTAGAGATCGTAAGTAACTTGGCTCAAAATTAAAATGATGTAACAAATCCAGATAGAGTCAATTATATTAAATAACCATAACACAATTAAAATATAAATTATGAATTTAAATAGTGTAAAAGGAAGGAAAAAAGCATCGATGGTCAAATAGGGAAAGCATTCAACTGGCGCAACATGATAGTGATTTTAAATTATAATGTCAACTGGAAAACAGAAGGGTATGAAGCTTCCATGGAGAATTTTAATATATATATATATATATATTAAAGCTTTGGCCTTTGTGTTCAAGTAATGTTCCTGGTCAATCTTACAAAATTTTCTGCCTCAGAAACATAAGTTCCCTTAATGAATAAAGGGACACTGTTACTGCAAAGAAGCAATTGAGAGCTGCAAGTTGAATGGGTTTAACGAGGATAATTATCCATATCACGCAAACAAGAAAAATCTGTCTAATAAACACAGATCTTGAATCGGACTAAAGATCAAGTCCAATATTCTATAAACTGACATCAAAGCAGGGACAAAAAAGCAAAGAAAAAGAAAAGAAGCAGCATATTTTTTTCTTTTTTGTTTGGTCGCTTTGATGTCTGTATTCACTGGCCTTCACGCTTTTCTTTGGGCATGTTTACTCAATACGCCTGTAGGCTAGAAAACTAAGAACCTCCAACAAAAAGGGATCACCTGGGAACAAAGAGCCCCCTTTCTGAGCGGTTTTTAAGGGCACTGTAAGTAGAAAGAAGCAATAGAACTTAAAAGAGACGAAGAGAATAATAAACCAGATCATAAGAACAAGAACCCATGCTAAAAACAGAAACCCTTAAAGGAAACGGAGATTGCATGCAAAACTCTACAAACTGAAATCAAGAAAAGAAGAAAGAAGAACAAACAGAGCATCTCAAGAAGCGATTAAGGGCGACAACGATGCAAACCCTAGAAACTTGGAAGTTTGGCGGAAAACCTTTCGAAGAACGGCGGCGGCGGCGAGGCAGGCTCGCTTCATGGCTCTTCTGAAGGCCTTCTCGTTGGAAGGGGAATGGAAGCCCGCTCCCACATGAACGGCCACGAAGAACCTTCTAGGGTTTGCTTCGCCATCGCCCTCCATTTCTAGGGTTTTCGCCACCTTTGTGAAGCTTCTCTCCCGAAAGGAGGAGGTATTGCCTTCGTCCAGACCTTCTACCATGAATGGATTTTAGGAGCATTCTGGGGGTATTTGTAGAAGGATCTTGGTTTCGAATGTCGGCAATCCGCCTGCCGAATTAACCCTTGGGGGAGAAAAATGCTACAGGTCACCGATTTAAACTTCCCTTCAAAGTTCCAACGTGGCGGTCAGCTACTGGACGAATACTCGTGGGCCCTGTATTGGGACTGAATAGACTAGTGTCCAGAACAGCCGTTGTGAAGCATTATACTGGGAAAATTATATATAAGTCCTCAAAGAACCAAATTTATTTCTAGGTTTTTTGTTTTTTTCGAGAGGGATGTATCTTTTGTGAAATAAGCTGAGAGCAAGTGACGAAGCCGCAAAGAAATTGAGGAGTCGGAGAGAGCAGAGCCAGAAGCAACCCAATTTTCTTTTCATTATTAATCTCTCTCATCACATATGTGTTGATATTCTTGCAGCTCCAGAGCAATAAGCGTGGGCGTTTCGAGGCTTAGTAGTTCGATCGCATGATTGCAAAAGACCTCGACATTATAATTGCAGGCTTCAGCAGGTTCTACTAGAGGTATTTGGATGTTTTGCCATCTTTTTTTTTCGTTGTTGGAACTGGCTTAATTATAGAGCTCTATAGTAAATATGATCAAGAGCATACGAGACGCCTCATCAAGCACATATCTATCGAAATTGATTTTAAGAAAATTTGGAGATAAGAGCTTTCAGGTGGAAAATACTGTCCGAGATGCTGCACGAGCAAATGAAGAACTCAAGACGTCCAGCTATCAATATAACATATCTGCACGAATAATCTCGGCCGCCCGGTACGCTGGTATGAATAATCCAAATTGGAGTTTTCAAGCTATTAAAAAAACAAACTTGTAGAAACGAAATCATTTCTCCATGGAAGTATTTCTTCTTGTGCCCCATGCTGCCTCGCATCATTCCTAAAGTTACAGTTCCCTCTTCCTCAGCTCACTGATTTCATTTGCAAAATTATTCCTTTCTTCAACGGGTCTTGGCACCCTCCTCTATGTCTTCAAATCATAAATTCCCCAAGGCAGCCCAATTCAGCGTCGTCTTCCTCACAATCCTTCCACCTCCCTTATCCGATTCGCCACGAGCTTCCCCAGATCAAGGGCCGGTGCCGGATCGGAGGGCCGTTTCCGGGGAGCGGATCGGATGGGGCTGTCGTCCTCGTTCCAGAGGTCTTCGGCCCCCTCCTTCATGAACCGGTCGGCGAGGGCCTTGATATGGTCGTTGGAGGACATTGGGCCGTAACAGCCGCCGGTGGAGGCAGAATGGTCGGCGGGGTCGGCGGAGGATATTCCGGCGAGCTGGGCGTGGATCTCGGAGCGGAGGCGGGACGGGTAGAGCTGCTTCTCCTGCTGGAGGAGGCGGCGTTCCTTCTCCCTCGTACATACGCATGCAATTTTCTATTCTTTTTTGCTTCTTTAAGTTATGAAATAGACGGACTGAGACTCTGAATTAGTAGGAAGTCATGTCTTTATTTAACTTTTGGTTTTCCTCTTTAGCGTGGATGCTACAGAAAAGGCGGCAAATTAAGAGTATGGCTCTACATAATATTTTATAGTGCCCGTCCTATATAATTTTTGAGAGAGAGAGAGAGAGAGAGAGAGAGAGAGAGAGAGAGAGAGAGAGAGAGAGAGAGAGGGAGGGAGGAAAAGATGTACTCTCCTCTCTCTCTCCCCTCCCTTCCCTCTTCCTCTCCCTCCATTCCTCACTTTTCTTTTCCCTCTCCCTCCTTAGGAGGTTGAATGCACACTAGAGCTTCTATTTCGAATGGATAGAATGAATCATTCCGTTAATCAATTGATCTAGTTCGTTACATCCCAAATTGACCGATTTAGCATGGTCCAGATCTTGAATGGTATAATTCAATAATACTTCTGCACATCATTTTTCCAAGCTAGAATAAAAATGCCCGGCTTGTAATGAACTAATATGTTATAAATTGCATGAAAACACTAGAAAATTACTTAGTCATGTGTTGTGGATCACCATTCACTAAATTGGCAGAATCTATATATTCCAATATCATCCCAAATAGTATACTATATATACATATATATAGTATACTATTTATACTATAGTATGGTAAGATGTACAAATTCTGAAAAACATAAACAGTAGAATGCAATAAAAATGCATATACATGCATCATCACATGCTAAATCCGCAACATTAGTGGCGATATATAGACCAATTGACGAAACACATAAGCACCGGCATGTGTATGAAAACCTAATAAAAATGCAACGTGTTGCAAGTTCATGACATATCATGGATGGAGATGTGCAAGAGCATGGTATTTCCACTTTACAAGGTCTTATCAACTGGGGTTAGAGTATGGAGTTTAATCATATAATTAGTTTTTTTATTTTGTTTAAAACTTAACTTTAACATCTGAGTGAATACTAACAATTGCATCGATACATACCTCTGGTGTCCGAGGCCAAGCAAATGCAGTAAATTCCAAATGTTTGTGGGCAGGATAGTGTGCTGCGGGTGCGAATGGCCGGATGGTTGCAACCATCAGAGGATACGATCGCTCGCTTATCAAGTCGGTGTCTGCATCGTCGGCATACCTTTTCATCTCTCGAAACACTAAATAAATTTTGGTTATCAAGGAATCATGGCTACGGTGGTATTGCGAAGTTTTTGTAACAATTCAGAGACTCATCCAAAATAGCCAGCCGAAAGATATTATTTAGATTTTTTGATCCTGTATAAGTATCCAAGATCTACCCAGCGAATAATCGATATGGGTTTAAATACATGCCCGCACGAATCCTCACGTACTCCCTCCATTCAAGCCATGACGTCCTCGTCAGGCTAAGGATTCAAATTTATTTAAATTTAATTACAAACACCACAATTGGCTCGTGGTCACCCCCAATGGTTTCGTGTTGCAGTGTCTCCTAGTCCACATAGGTTATGGGCCAGTTTCGCTCTGATACTATTTGTGACAATCTAGAACCTTACCCAAAATGGCTAGCCAGAAGGTATTATTTGGATTCCTTGATCCCGTATAAGTATCCAAGATCTACTCAGTGAATAACTAATGCGAGACTAAGCACACGCCCGCACGGGTCCTTGCAGATACATTCTTGCAAATGGTTGCGGAGCTTTCTTGATACAAATATGGATCAGAGACTAATATCGATTTTTATATTTGTTTTGTTTGACGAATATGGATGTAGTTGTTAGTCGCTGAAAAATTCATATGCATACTTATTTTAAATGGATATGGATAAATAATGGATGTCATATAAATATAAATATAAATTAAATAATTAAATTTTATGGTCATAAAATTAAAAATATTATTAGGTGGATCATAAATTATTTATTTTTTAAAAATTTATTATTTTTTAAAATTAAATAAAATTACAAATGAAATCGAATAGTTAAGTATGTATTGTATAAATATAAATATAATATTAATTAGATGTTTAAATTTTTATCTATATTTAAATATAAAAATAAACTTGAATAGATATTATTCGACACAGGCGGTCCATGGCACAACTTCAGCAGGCGGAACACACGCGGACGGATATAATGACGGCAAAAGCCGACCAAAGGGACGGCGAGGTAATTCTCGGCCAACGCAGCGTGTGAACATTCCTTTTCCGTCAGCGCCCGTTCGAGATCACCGCTCAAATCCATCCGCAGGCAAGTGCACATGAAAATTGAATCCATGATTAGGGGTAACTTAGTAATTTAGTATCACAACGGAAGGGTTTTCTTTCAAATTCTTGGGCCTTCCCTCTTTTGAAAAAAAAAAAGCGATTTTTCTCCCTTTCCTCGTCTCTCCAAAGAAACAGATTTGAATTTCTTTTATTATTCCGTTTCTTTCTTTCTTTCTTTCGATTTCTTGGGGAGGGATGGGGGTGAAAAATCTGTGGGATATCTTGGAATCCTGCAAGAAAACCCTCCCCCTTCACCATCTCCAGTAAGTTCCCCAAATCCTCCTCTCTCACTTCTTTATTACCCTTCTTGCCACTCTTTTTCACTCGCTCTTATCTCCTCTCCTTGATCCCAGGAACAAGAGGCTGTGCGTGGATCTCTCTTGCTGGCTGATCCAATTCCAGAACGCCCGCCGGTCGCCGGCCCGCGCGAAGGAGAAGCTCTACCTCAGAAATCTTTTCCACAGGCTCCGAGCCCTGATCGCCTTGAACTGTAGCCTTATTTTCGTTACAGGTACCAACTCTTATTATTATTTTTTTCTCTATTTCTTCTTTTTTTTGTTTTAATGAGAAAAGAAGAGAGAGGTATTTTGTTCTGGTGATAATTAGAGACGAGTTTGCCTAATTCCTGTAAGATCTTTGAGCATAGAGGTAGAGATTTAGATATTTCAGTTATGATTTCACATGGTTTTGTTATCGAAGTTTGTGGAGACAATATTTCTAATGTAATAGTGGATTTTGATTGCAAGTATTGGCAATATTTGTAACAGAGAGAATTTACTGTAACCAAACTTTTTGCTGCCTTTGATATTCCTCATGGTTGGTTGTTTGGTTTGTCAGTCATAGGTGTAATGGGGAATCTTTGGCATGAAATCATGCGACGTATTTCCATGTATTAACTGACATTAAAGATTTTTTTTTTTTTGTTGACAATAAAGAAATTTGAGTAGTAGTAATATGAACCATGTCGTATTAGGAGGAACTATAACATATGTTTGAGTAGATATGTTGCCTCTAGATATCTAATCCCGAACCCAGTTAAATAGGGTTGAAGAGGTGAACCTGTGTACCTATAAAGGAGAAAAAATATTGACAAACATTGCAAAAATGTTCTGGCTATGGATGTGTGCTCGGAGCAACAGGAATAAATGTGTACAAATATGTAATGGCTTATATTTTTAGTTTTTCCATGCTGATAGTGTTTGTTTGTCAATAAAGAATAAATGTTTCTATGGTAGAGGACATTATTTTGGAACAAACTGTGAAACTTTTGTTGTGTTTGCCAGATGGATCGATTCCTTCCATTAAATTGTCCACTTATAGACGGCGATTGGGTTTTGGTTCCGAGGTTAGTCTCTCTCTCTCTCTCTCTCTCTCTCTCTCCTCTCTCTCTCGTTTCTCTACCCACCCTCTCTCTTTCTTACGCACACAGATACTACCTGCATGTATATGAGATACAGCACTTTCATCTAATTTTGTAACATTATTAACTTTTTTGTTTCAGGTTGCTCGAGAGGATGGAAATTCACAAACAATGCCATCACTTCGTAGAAACATGGGTTCTGAATTCTCATGTATGATAAAAGAAGCAAAAGTTCTCGGAATGGCACTTGGTATTCCTTGCCTAGATGGGTAATATTTTTGTATGCTGTATCTCCATAAATATTCTTTTCTGTATACTTATCATAATTCATATAAATGATCTAGAAGATCATATTGACATTCTGATTATCTCTTCCTTCTATGAAGATTATGTGTGGCAGATGAAGTGTTGAAGATTAGCTGTGGTTGGTGGTGTGGAGTTAATTTTAATGGGTGAAGTTAATGAAATTGTCAGTTTCCTAGTCAGAGTAATTTGAATAGGCCTATATGTCACCTAGGAGTGAGCAAGTACATTCTAAACAATGAATAGATAATTGTTAGGGCAGTTGTTTAGAGACTGTTCTGTTCTTTGATAAGCTTTACGCCAAAGCTCTCATCTAGTAGTTATCTCCTTTATGGTTACCAGGGAACATCTTTTCCATGTAATGGAGCATTTTCCTCTTTAAGAAAGGTATAATTTGGTTTCCTCATATTTCTAGGGATGCACAGTGATTTGTCCAAATAATGGAGAAACCACTTGAAATCTGTAACTGAATTCACAGTAAGCTGAATTGGCAATTGTCTTCCCATGATTTTCCTTATGTTTACCACTTGGACATTTCTTGGATCCAGCATCAGGAATTTTCTCTCTAGGCCTGTTTTACTTATCCTCTCTATGTATCTGTCCACGCTTCCTTTTTCTAGCAGCCTGTTACAGAAGTGGCTACTTTGATTTCTTCTACACATTTGACAAGTTTATTATTTATTTTTCCTCCCAGAATATCACCATTCAATTCACAATTTCAACATTATAGATCTCCTTGTTTCTTATTTTTCCGTAATTGTTTCCTATTATAATTTATAAATACACACATACCAAAGAAGGCAGCTGGTATATAGGCTGGACTAGTGTATCCCAACATTTTTTGCTAAATTGCAGGTATTATAGCAGTTCAATTTAGATTTAGTTTGGCTTACTTTCTTAACTGGTATAATTTTTAAGACTCTGTGTCTAAATGGATTGCTTTCATTTATAAATACTCTCAAAACTCAGGAAAGAAAGTGGCTAACCACTTGTGAAGATTCTAGGCTCCACTGAATATTAAAATTGCAACTGTTCAATGTGGTACTAAGACTGTTTTTTTTGTAGATAGAATAATACAATACATAATTTAAGCTGGTTTAGATATTCATATTGAAGAATAAAGTTCTGTTTGTTAAAAGGGTATTTTACTTCAATCAGGCTAGAGGAAGCAGAAGCACAGTGTGCATTGTTGAATTCAGCATCCTTATGTGTAAGTAGATTGGGTTTTTAAGTATTTTTGAACAATTCGATGTATGGATATATGATGAATGTCATCATTTTCAGGATGGGTGTTTCAGTTCAGATTCGGATATTTTCCTTTTTGGAGCTAGGACAGTTTATAGAGAGATTATCCTAGGTGAGTTCTAGAGCCGACAACCGTGTTGTTTGGGAAATTTGATGCACAGTTGCATATTTTAGCATAATTTTCCCAACTTGCTGACTTAATCTTTGATGACTACTGAAACCCCTTATTTGAAATAGGGGAGGGTGGCTACGTAGTTTGCTATGAGATGGAAGATATAGAGAAAAATCTTGGATTTGGAAGGAATTCACTGGTAAGTTACCATCTTAGATCACTTTCTTGTATTGAAACATCCACAATAATTCTTTTTTTTCGTGAGTTTTCTTTGATTATCAGTTCGTATAATTTAGATATTAAGGGGTTACATTTACAGATGAAGTTTGACTAAATAGTGCTCAAACAAAACTCCAACTCTTTTATGGCATACTTGTCCAAAAAAAACCTAGGTAATATAATTATAATTAATAGACCATATCCCCTCACATAACACTCATATAATACAAGTATATAATGTGTATGCTGTACATTGACAAGCGAGTATATATGGATCATAAGTTACTTGACTCGATCCAATACATACTTGTAACACTTGTTCCTTTCGCTATAATCTCACGGCATTTCATAGATTGTGAGTTTGCTTAATATATTCTACAAACATGTGGTAGTCTGAGTATTAATATATCTCAGAATCGGAAATCAAATATCAAGGCCAATGTAGCCTAGCATTGAAGTAGATGGAATATGTGTATATTCTCACAAAATTGAAATTTTTTAATCAATTCAGGCTAAACTATATGAATTATTCTTTAGCTTATACAGTAAATTCTTTGGTATCTGGTGAAAGCCTTTGATGTCACACCAATCAACCGACGCCGTTTTCACTATATATGATAAATGTATTAGAAGAAAGTGAATTCCTGGGTTAGGTTTGTAGAGTGACTTACTGCCCTGTGTTGGCAAACTGTGAGTCGAAATGGGGTTACACTGCAGTACATATCTTGCCATTACATGATTGGTATGCCCCAATATCATAGTACTTCAAACTTTGGCGAAGAATCAAATTTAGAAACTAAGTTTGATTCGACATAAAACTCAAACAAAATTCGAACTCTTTTATGGCATATTAAGCCAAAAGAAGTTCTTATAACCCAGAAAAAGAAAAATAAGGGCTCAATTTATAATATTCTCACCAGATGCAATGGCAAGATTCTGCTATATCAACATTTCAATGCTATTGGTGACTTATATGATAATGTCGTCCTATATGCTGTCAAAAGTATATGTTTATATTTTTATAATATATGTTTTTATGTTTTTATTTCTAAAGTAATGGGTTTTGGTTACCTGTGATCTTCAGATTTCTTTGGCTCTTCTTCTTGGCAGTGACTACTCTCAGGGAGTTCGTGGATTTGGGCCGGTAAGTGGTATCAAGTTTAGCCTCCTGACTTAATAGGGGCAGATTTCTCTGATAATGTTTTTCCAACTTTGGCACATGGGTTTGTGTTGTATAGGTTTGTGTTGACATCATCACTACATCATGAACATATAAAAATTCATAGTACTATTTCAGTTTCAGGACAATATCAACAGAGTAATTTGCATGAAAGGGATCCTTCTAAACTGCAATTTTTCATGTTTTTGAACTTTGAATGCTGCAGGAAACAGCATGCCGGATTGTTAAATCAATAGGCAATGATACTATTCTGTGCCAGATTGTGTCTGAGGGATTAACAATGGCAAAAAAGTATAAAGGGAAGAAAAATACAGGGAAAGTTCTCAGCTTTGATGTGAATAAGGAGAATGATCCATGCCTGAGGCAACATAATTGTGGTGAGTTGAAGAAAGTTATCTATGTAAGTATCTCACTATAATAGACATGGATTTCGCTCTATGCTGTGGCTATCACACAAATCCATCAGCTGCACATCCTACCATGTTTAATTAATTGAAGTAAATATTCGAAATCTTGTAACGGTAAAATGAATGTGCAAATTTTCAGAACTCTCGTATTCTACAAGTTTTTGGTCACTTGGTTACTAGTTTTGTCTGTCTTGAGCCCTCATTAAGTCTGAAAATGGTCTTTTTCAGTAAACTTTCATTCAAGGTTTACTATGCTGGTATCGGGCACCGTATTCGTTGCTCGACAGCACAAGTTGGTACGGATCTGTAATGTGTTAGGCCGGGCTTGTACCGACACAGCAGAGGAGGTAGGGAAGAGAGCGAATGGGAGAGAGAGGAGGCCGACGCCCGGGAAGGAGGCGGAGGCTACGGCCGGGGCCCTATTTCGTTTGAAACAGAGGTCCGGCCGCTAAAAAATTTTGCGATTTGATTTGCCGACCTCATTTAAATATCGCAAAATTAATAAAAATATTTTAAAAAAATTAAATAAAGTCGGCAATGGATTTGCCAACTTCAACTTGAAATCTGCAAAAATAAAAGGGGCCTCCGTGTCTGCATCTCCCTGGCCTCTGCTGGCCGGCCCCGGGCCTGCCTCTCTTCCTTCCTCTCCCTCCCCCGCGCTCTCTCTCTCTTTTCCTCTTTTTTCGACAACGACATCTCGGTTTGGTTGCCGGAACCATCCTTGTCCGCTGTCAGTATGGCTCGGGATGCCCCGAACCAGGTGGTTCGGGGCGGTTCCGCCGACCATGCTTCCATTATTATTAACTGGTGGCTCTCCTGGTCTTTTCTTAGTAACTTCCATGAATGTTTACTGGTGGCTCTCATATACTACACTGCATACAAAATTTCACTTATATGGTAGCAATGTTCCTGAGGCACTAACGATGTATTAAGCCTGTGTTGTGTTTGCTTCTCAAGCTGAAGAGCTAAGATTTGCTGTATCCCTCGGTGTATGGTTATTGCAATATCCTTTTTTAAGTTATGATTATATCATTTCTTAGAGAAAAGTAATGAAAGATGTGTAACTGTAAAAAATAGGTGTTGATGATGGTGTTTTGATGCCAACCTCTGAAGATTTTGTCATAGATTATGAGCAAGGCGATTTACTGATTCGTATAAGGTCTAAATAGAGTTAGTCAAAACTCTAAATAATGTTAAAAATGCACATTCATGATTAAATATAAGCAAGTCATGGTATCATGCTTTGTGTATGCCCACTTTCTGACAGTAGGTAATTATCCTCTGTATTGCAAAGCATGTTGGACAAAATTTTGAGACATCTGATGTGTCACTTCTTCCTGGTTTTATTTAAAGGAGTTTTGTCAGTCTTCCATGATCTCTTAGAACATATCCTGTTTTTATGAGCTTGGGTTTCTATACCCTTTTTTTTTCCCTGGGGGGTGGGGGGTGGGGGGTGGGTGTGGGGGTTGGTGGGATGAGGCTGCTACACCTCTAGCAGCTACTTTGCTTGATCATCTCACTGCTGTTAAGTCCCTAGCCTTTTGAATTTCATTTTCCAGAGGTAGAAATATCATTATCTCAACTAAAGGGTTGTAATATGCTGAAAAATAATTGGATATGGATCATCAGCCCCACTCTTATTTTATTAAAGTAAAACCATTCTGCTGACCCAATATTTCCCACCTGACTTTTTTTTCTTCTAATTTTAGCAAATGGGAAGAATCTAGAATTTCACGATCAGTTTCTGGAAGTCATAAATGCATATCTGAAGCCAAAATGTCATTCACCAGATTCAGAGGCTGTACTGAGGTAAAGAGCTATACATCATATTCCGATAATATGTTCTAATGTTTTGAAATGTGAATGTGTATCACAGAGGGATGGAAAGAATTATGGCAATTGAAAAGTTGTATTTTGGATAGATTTTAATAAGTTTATATAATGTCAATAGACCTTGCCTATTTGATTCCCTCTGTTTGTGTTAGTATGGAATATGAATGGCATGCATGTCTTTTGGAAGGCCGAACTTGTCTTGTTCCATATTGCATTGTGGGAGATACTGATTCAAGTTATTGTTAAAGCAGTTGAATTTTGATATTTACGGTGATTGAGTCGTGTCTTGCAGGGTGTGCACGCAACATCGCTTTCTACGGGCACAACTTCAACAGATATGTGAACGGTATTTTGGTTGGAATTCTGATAAAACAGGTGCTATCTACATTCTTGACAATTTCTATGAGAGCGTTATTATCTATATCTATATGTAACCAGGCAGACTGATTTACGTGCTCGACTTGCATCATTTTCTCTAATTTGTAACTTCTACCGCAGATCAATATATCCTTCCCAAGATCGCTGAGAGAGATCTTAGGCGGTTTGCTAATCTACGTTCCACATCATCAAAACTGGGAGTCAGGATTCCCTTGGATGAGGTAATACTTTGCGCACACACTTGTATACAATTTTCGCACATAAACTCAGTGTCCTTTTACTGTTTCCTTTTTATTTAATTATTCTCTGTCTGTTCCTTTGCAGATACCAGTTTCTTGCCCCGTATCTGCTATAGTAAAGCAGAGAAAAGTGCAGGGAAGAGAATGCTATGAGGTTTCCTGGCACAACATAGATGGGCTCAAAACTTCCATAGTCCCTGCTGATCTAATTGAAAGGTAACAATTGTTGTTATTTATACTCTTCTTGCATGACCCTGCAAGCAAATCTTCACCTTCCAATAGCAGGAAACAGTAAATATATACCATATATGAAGGACCAGTTTTAACTACTTGTAATAGTATCTCATGAAAATTTTAGAAGTTCTTCACGATTTGCTAATCATTTATGTTATTCAAGATCTGTTCATCGCCAATATGGATTACCTATAGGCCAATTTCCAGCATTAGATGGCTACTTTGCTATGCCTCTGTTCATCACATGTTCTACTGGCTCGTTATTTCCCATGGTCTTGTAGCATCGGCAGGAGATTTGTTTAGTATGATTTCTGCTTTGTGAAATTCATCTGTATCCAATTCAACAAAAATGTGTTAATTGGTTGGCTTACCAATGTATGCCTAGCGAGGAACTTTTAAAATTTTCTAGAAGAGTAAGTGATAATTTTCTAGAAGTTTTTATTAGTTTCTCTGTACTTATTCATTTAGAGCCCTTTTTATTTCTTTCATGCATCCCTACAGTGCCTGCCTGGAGAAGATAGCTGAATTCATAGAGAAGAAAGGTGAAGGAAAAAAGCAGAGCAGAAGACCAAGGCCAAGGAAATCAACCAAAGCTACTCTTGGTGAAGTTGATACCCAGCTACAAGGCCTGTTGCTCAGCGTTGAATTGCAAAGCAATTACCTCTCTGATATAACCAACCGTTGCCAGCCAATTGATGCAAACAGTGTAGAACCTGAGGTCATTGATCTGTCCACCCCTTCACCACCTCACCGTGGATGTGAAGCTGCAAAGTGTCGGACGGTTATTGACCAGCATGTGGATGCGATTAATGTGTCCGAGTCAGAAAATGATTTGTCACCTGAACATGAGAAGAAGGCAAGAGAGTTGAGATTGTTTATGGACAGTATTAGGGGAGATCTTGATTAGAGTAACCATAAAATACAGTGTGAAATATTTATTGTTGTAGTGGGACAGCATTGGTTTCAGCTGCATAGTTCTGCAGCTCAATATAAAATTAGGCTGTTGAAACTTTTGGTCGTTTCTGGATATAATCTGATCCATTAGGCTGAATCCATGCACTGTATGAGTGTATGGTGATGTTTATGAATGAATTTATTGCTGTACGTTGAGATATATCTTGCAATGCTAACCTTTTCTGATCTTTTGGAGCTTTGATAATTTTGATCAAAAAAATCATATGGTATTATCTGATCCTAAGAACTAAAAGCACCTAGAAACCATAGAGAACATACGAAGGCTCTGCTTAAAATTCTTGAAAAAGCGGAAAATCTACCATGGAAATTGTGCATGTGAGATGACATTTCCAAGTAAAACACCACAAGCTACCAAGCAATTAATTTACAGGCGACAACTAAACTGGCGACACTTCTTTGTCCATGCACTGCAATTATTGCACAATACTATTCAACATCGTTGATGTAAAACTTTGGCCATCCTGATGGCTGCCTTCTACCATCTGCATTCATGTCTCCGCAATTTGTATCAAGAGCTATTTCTTGAAACAGGTGCTAGTAACTCTCCTAAGTTTAAATTTGGCACCTCTATTGTTTTGAAGCAGTGCTTCCAAATTTATGCAAAATTCTACCTTCTCGAAGTTCATATAGAAATTTCTACGTAGGCACTTTGATCTGGCCTCAACAATGCCCTTGCTCAACCATCTTATCTGTTTCGACGTGATACTGCATCCAAGGAAAAATAATGCCTTGGCAAATGTAATATAAATACAGAACATAGTTAGAAATTTCTGTGTAGGCATCCCACGGTTAGCATCTTTCAATTATTTAAATGCATGCCCAGAGTACAAAATAATCTGATTTTTGTTTTGCTATTTAGATAGCAACTTAATCTAAACCCTAAATCTTTCTATCTGAGAATGGATTTCTTATATACATGGTTATATGATAAGAAACTTGTATGTCACTGAGAGGTGATTTTAATCAGAGAGTGTCAAAATTTTACCTGTGCGACTAAGCTGGAGGACAGGACACCAATACAACTTTGGCTATGCGGCATAAATTGGCCATTAATTAGCCATCTTATGATCTGGTTGGGTGGTACCGAGTACCAAAAAAATAATCTGATTTAAATGAAGAAATTAAACGTGCATGGCCCTCCTGGCCTAATACCATGACAGCTGCTCATGGGCAGGATGCATGCACGGAATCTTCCGTGCACAACTCTTAAAGCCCTTCGAGAAGGCATCATTTTTGATGCACAGATGGCATAGGCTTCATGAATAGCCCACAAGATTTTGAGGAGCAATTGAACCGATGAGCCTCTCAGCTTGAGAAAAAAAAAATCGTTTCATTAATCGATGTCTTAAGTACGTGAATAGGCAAACTCTTTTTAACCTTTCCTGCTTTGGGCTTTTTTTAGTCAGAGTTCGTCTTCATCAGGAGAGAATCAAAGATCAATGAAAAGCCCACAAGACCATGCATGCCAATGATTACAGTCGGAATGATGTGTGAAAACAATGCCATTGTATCGGCTTAGTCTTTTTTTTTTTTGGAAGTAAGCAGCCTGAAGGTTTGACTTATGAATGTTGCTTGATAGGTTTGACTGTTCCCAAGTTCATTGTATCCTTATCAATTTCTGATTCGAGCAATGCTAAACTAGCAAACAATTAGCAAAAGAATTGATAAAATACGCATTATAACATCCTATAATCATACTTCACATCAGTTATACATGCATAAGAATATTTTTTATCGCAGCTATCATATTTTCTAAAAAGAAATTATTAATTCATTTTTTGCTTTTTTTTTTCTTTCCCTGGCTGACTTGATGGGTTCTTGAAATCATGCTGAACGAGCTTATATGAAGCTAGACGCCGTCTGCTATAAGTTATACAACAGTTTAAAATGGAAACATGCTGTTTCCATCTATAATGATGAGATAGCTAAGCCGGGCCTCCATTGTAAGTTATAGGCTTATAGCTTTATAGGCTGTCCGCATCCGAGCCACCAAACAAGTGTGGCATTATTGAATGTAACAAAGATTTTTCCAGTTGCTGGCCCTTTTTTTTTTACTAGAACTTTTTCAACCGTTGAAAAGAGCACATCGATGAGGTAACTTTGAAAGTTTAGCATGGAAAAGAGCGTTTCAGTGGATGGCTTACCAACTGTAATCTGTAATTGATTTTGATGAGGTCGGAAGGTATCCACTGCTTCTTCTCAGAGATATTGTCTGCTTTAAAGAGAGTTTCATAGTCTCTTCCCAACGCACGGTTTTATCCCGCAAAAGACGTCTTTGAAGAGAAAGGGATATACCCCTTCCATTTAAAAAACAGACTTCTCCGCTATGTAGTCAATATATGACTAAGTTTGGACCATTTATTTTCATAACAAATTCGATAGAAATTTGTATGCGGCTCATGCATCTATTAATTAATCGAGTGATAAGATAGCTTATAGTATGCGACAAAATGATGATCGTTTACCTAATACCGTTTCATGGAAGTAAAAGGTAAAAGAATTTATAAGGAGTTGGCCTTGACTTGATATGTGGTTTGAGGGGGGCTTGAAGTCGCTTCAATGGCTTTTGTGCATCCCATCAAACGTTACCTTGTCATGATGCGTTGCAGCATAGCAAATCTATATATCCATTTATAATGCCTACTTTTGGATATCTCCAGTGCCCAACCGCCGCCGGCAGTCCATCGGTTTCGGATCTATTGCTTGCTTCCTCACAGATGGCGAATCTAAGATATCTAGTAGCCTCTATAGATTTGGTCGATCGCTTTCAATGTGCATTCTTGTAGCCCACATCATTGTAAAGTGGTTTATAGGAATAATTGCTGGAGACAAATGTAGTTTGTTTACCTTGGTAGCATCTGGACTCGTGTGCAAGTATTGCAACTCAAATATTTCATTATATATGGGGGAGCACCTGAGTGTTCATCTTAGTCAGTTATATATTCGGTGATATCATGTGAATTTACTTGAGGGAGAATATTTCCTGAACCTGAAAGAGAGGTTCTTATGGTTATTTAAAAATATATATATATCATGCATGAAAGAGTAGGTATGGTGTAATTTCTTCCTCGACGTAATTTAGAAGTGCATGGGAGCACCAATTTAGGCTGGGAGAACTGGAAGAGTCTAACTCCAATTGGTAAGCAAAAACAACAATTTCTAATTGACAGAATCTCTCTCTTAAGGATATACGTCAGATAATCTCTCTCTCAAACAGAATCATAGCCATTTTTTATCTGGTCTCATGTGCTCGTGATGTATCACACTGTACTGCATTTATTGGTAGAATAATGCAAACCATCTACCTGTACTCATTAGCAATCCATGATGACATCGGCTTGTCCCTCGAGTGATGGCCAATTTAATGATTCCCTAGAGTGACGTTCCATGAGCAGGCCATTTGCTCTTGTAGTCCAAAACAAAACACCAGAAGTGATAAATTTTTGCAGCTAAAGCTTGGATATTTTCTGATTTTGGATTGTAATGGATATATCTACACTCCATGACTGCTGACCTCCCCAAAGAATGACTTTGTGAAGTCGCTCGAGGCAACCCTTTCACCATGAGTACACAATTTAAATCACACGAGGAAGCTTGCAATCGGTCTAATTCTTGAAGAAGAGCTCTCTACAAATCGCCACCTTTTATTGGCAAAATTCAGCACATTGGATTGGCTCACAAAGATCTAACCTGCACTTCAAATCAAATCACTAGAAACATCATAATGATATGCAGGTCGCTGGTCCATGGTCCATGGCATCTTGCTTGCAGATGATCATTTTCCGTTTTGAAATTATAATAATCAACCAATAATATGCATGTTGGCAAATGGGCAAGAAAGCCAACAATCGTAGTCTAATGAAAAGGTCTATCAGCCTATCTTCCCTTGCTACTGACCATATATTATTACCTAATGACAAAACCTGGCGTTCTAACACGAGAGAGAGAGAGAGAGAGAGAGAGAGAGAGTTGAAGAATCCACAAGGGTATTTTGGTACGAAACTTGTCGTTCTCACCATTACAGAGAGATGGTCCCGTATTAGTAGACTCCCCATCGTCCTGCTCTCTCTCTCTCCAACTTCAAATCCAACCTCTCTCTCTCTCTCTCTCTCTCTCTCTCTCTCTCTTCCCAAACTTGCTGCTCTTTTTTATACGTCATTCTCCAGCACCATGAAGCTTGTAAAGTTCTCTCTGCCATCGATATCTTTCTTCATTCTTATATTACTTGTGGTGAGCCAACCATCTAGTTTCAGCCATGGCCTCAGAAGTATGAAAAATGACGTGGACAGGAGCCGGAAAGGTGAGTATCCATCACCCACTTGCTATTTCTCCAAGATTTCTCCATCTCAAGTGATCAACGACGATGATGATGATTTTGGCTCCAACTATGGAGTGTCTGAGAGAGGGGTACCTCAAGGTCCAAACCCACTTCACAATTGATTTATAGCAGTCTTCGGTTAGTTTCCGGAGTTGGATACAGCTGTAATGTTTGTTCTTCTTTTCGCACTGGAAGATGTATACCAGAAGCTGAATGAAATGCGATAATATGCCCTTTTTTATAGTAAGACGTTGCATGAAATCTGATAATTATATCTTTTCTTTCCAACTCTCTGAAACTGAAAAAATTGGAGTCTTTGCTTGATACAAAGGAGCACCAAACGAAGATACCAAAAAAAGAAAAACTAAGCTATGAGTTTCACCATTGTAGATGTCGAATAATACCTAAAATATGCAAACAACTACAATTTTTCTTCTATGAATGCATGATAAAGCAGCAATTTATGTCCTTGATACTTTGATTGCGAGGTGGGAACCGAGATATATAAGAATTGTTACCCACTGCCGTAAGCTCCATATGTAGAAGGAATCAAATTTTAGAAAGCAAACGATCAGGTGCACGTCGTAGTCAGCATTCTTCTTTTTTATTATGCATATGATGATAGGATTTGTTGAAATAATAGCCACATAGTCCAAGTAACACCTCACTGCCCACTGGTCCATTCTTCTTACATCGACAAATCATATTACGCATATGATGATAAGATTAGTTTATTCTAGAAGGATAATGAGGTAAGGAAAAGCTTTCTTGGGCTATCCAAAGTCAGACAAGAAGAATAAAATAATCAGACTTTTCTGTTAACGCTTTATAACCCCCTTTTTTCATTAGAAATTGTCAGGCGAAAGCTTATTTTACCATAAGCACATGAGCAGTTGCACTGCATGGAATCAAGGCTGAGATTCAAGAAAAACATCAAACCACTATTAATAGCAAAATAAACAAACTTCCAAGAAAATTTTCAGTTGCACAAGTTAAAAAAAGTGCAATCATATTTAAGTAAATCATCCAACATTCTTTCTTGCTTGATGACAAAGATGAACTTTCAACTGAAACAGAGTATATGTTCTGAAGCCCCTCTCAGGAAGATTCTCTCCATCCACCGTAATTTTCTTCTTCACAGCAGCCGTGCTCACGACAACTCTCCTGCAAAGAGAACTTTTTTCCTCAGAAAAGACAGGCAAAGGAGAATCACTGCAATTGACGGTCCATGAAGAATAACATGACAAAAGTTGACCATACATGCTGAAAATTCAGTCCCTTCAGACACTGCATATTTTCAGTTGCTCTATTTGTTATGGATTGACGGACAGTGCGATCCTTTATTGCTAAACATGATACAAACCAAACTCCAATTCATCATTGAGTAATTAAAAATTTTTAGAAAGTGATTCTAGTATCTAAGAAAGAAAAAAAGTGCTTCAAATGAAATCACGGAGATCTGTCATTAATTTTCTCTGAGCAGTCCTCATTCAAATTATTTTAGTCCAATAATAATTATCCATAATATAAAAATCCTAGCTTTGGTTTCATATAAATGGGACATGATCACTAACCGCGCAAGTAATGCCCAATGAAAAATATAAATGAGGCTGGGTAAGTCAAAAGATTACAGCTATCTTCATAGAGATACGGGCACATCCATATTGGGGTTCATACTGAAGCTTAAGGGCTCCTGGTCTTAACAACAAAAACTGATATTTGGAAATAAAGATTGAAATGCCAAGAAACCACAGGTGCAGAACAAATCAAACATTATAGAATTAAAATTTACGAAAAATGTATATTTATGCAATGCTGCAACCAAAATCAATGGCCATGAGATAGCCTAGTTTTCTATATATTATACAAATCAGATAAAGAAAAGGCAACGTAAAGCTTCTTCAAGGCGAGTGAAGCAAAGGTATATCTATCAAATGACCATGATTGCTTCTTGCCAACGAGACTAGTGATTCTAGAATAAGTGTGACACCTAATAAGATATGATAACATGTACTTGCGTTCATCTCTGATTGTCCAAAGAGGATGTGGATCATAATGACAGGAACCGGGAGCACCTAAATAGCATTTGAATATGGTACTAAGACATTTCATCTGTCAGCATCGTAAAAATAAAGAGCAACATAGAATGGAGTTATTAGTGATTTTGGTAAATGTGGTCCAGAAAAATAGCTAATATGATGAGCATAAGCAAGTTTAAAAGCATAAAAAAGCAGAAGAATTAGCAACAAATTTACGATGTTAAAGTTTTTCTGAAAAAACAAACTCATGATAGGGAGAAGGCTTTGGAAGGTTCGAGAAGCCTAAACTTGGTTTGGGTTAGCGGGTGGAGGCGTGGTCCAGGTTAGCAAGGCACGTTCCAAATACTGGTTTGGGATGACTAGGCGCATTCACAATGTCTCAAAACCTGGCAATTGTGGCTGATGGACACTTTAGAAAATTGATAGGAAAAATGATAGGAAGGCAGATGCAGAAAATTGATGGAGAATAATGTTCAGAGAGTCAGTTTATAGATCATCTACCCAATGACACTTTAGAATATCCTTTACAATATAAATTCTACAAGAGATTTGCAAGGTTGCAATTACATAAATTGGGTGGTTTATGTATTTTAATATTCATTTGAAAATTTAGGCAACTACTAACCAACTATAATATTAATTATACTGTTATTATCTAATGGTACCTCAAACCATTTTTCAAGAAGTTGAAAGGTATCGCTTTCATTGCAAGTGTAAAGTGAATTACCAAAGGACTCAGCATTTCATGAGTTTGGTAGTGATTGAGAATAAAATACCGTCAGAGTGAAGGTGAGACCGACTTTGATTTCTCCACGATATTCCTGATCCTTGACCACATTATAAGCAGTTGGCGGAAGGCTTCCTTCCATAAACAGAGGTTCAAGAAGAATCCTAGAAAATTGCACAATGAATCAAAACTAAAAATTCCAACAGAAAGCCAACATCATCTGGAGCAAACAGCAGTCAATGAATATGTTCTGTTTCTGTTAATCATTGCATGCACAATAATGACTCAACATAGCAAAGACTATGATAATAACAAAAACAGGTTTTAGGACCATTAAAAGTTAAAAAAATTTCAGTATGCCCAACTGCACTTATTGCAATCATCTCTTGATATATATATTGGGAATATGGATCATGATAAACACTCACTTTGCTTCTCCCACAAAATCATCATTTGAAACAGAATCACTGTCCATGAGCTTGATACTGAGCTCCGAAACATGGTCAGTGAGAGTGAATACAAAGGTCTCATTCCATTCAGGATCACTCCCAGCACCTGAATCAATCAACCCCAAACATTTGACAAGTAAGGAAGTTAGAAAGAATACATATTGTACTTCACTCATTGATAAAACACCTAATATTGTAATACTGTAAGATAAATATTTGAAAGTTTATTGCAGCTCGAGCCTTACAAAACTGGTTCCACACGAACAACTTCGAATGACATGACACTCCAAATAAAGCTTGCCCCAGTATAGAGGAATAATAGTGAGGTCTTAATAAAAAGTATAACTGGTGGCAATCCACATGGAGATACTGAAAATCTGCCCCAGAATGTCTTAATGCTTCTCTTTTATTCATCATAGCGGTTAATAGAGTAGACTTGCTCTTTTGTATTTAATGATGTTGGTAAAGTGTCAGAAATCTTATTAGTTGTGTACCAATTCTGCATACATTACGATGTGCACTTAAGCTCGCAATTTCTATATTTCTTTTAGGTTGTTCTTGGAACTTGTTTATTTCTACAGCAGAATGAAAGATTGCTTTAAAAAACACTTGGTGTTTCCAGAGCTAGATTTTAAGGATAGTGACTGCAAGTAATGAAGATGCAAATTGTAACCACTTATTGCATATGCAGAAATGAAGAGGAGTGTTAATTGTGTAACTACATATTGCACATGCAGAAACAACAAAGAAGTGTTAATTGTGTATTTAGAAAAAAATGTCTCTTTCAATAATAAGAAGTCTTGAAGTCACAAATCATGAGTTCTCACATATCATAAGTTTGTTAAAAACTTGGATGTGATCTACTACCTCGAAGCTACTTACACACCAAAAATCATGTGATTTAGAGACTCCTAACCTAGCATCAAATAGTCAAAAAATAGACACTTTAACTAACACAAAACAATGCATATTTTTTTGACCACTCAATGAATAGGTAAGGGGTATCCAAATCAGATGATTTTTAGTGTATAAGTAGTTTAGAGTTAGTATGTCACATCCAACGGCCGGATTCTAGACCACCAACAAATACACACATAAAAATATACACATACAAACCTATTACCAAGTCATACCTCGAACACAGTAAAAAAAGAAAGAAAAGAAAACAGAAAAAAAGGAAGCAAGAGGGTGAAGATATTGACAATGCAGACTGAAAAAGAAACATTGAACCAATTCTGGTAGACGGGCAAAAGAAATAGTGGTATTAACTCTATAAAATAGCAAATGAACTTTCATACATGAGACATCTGGTGCATTCTATTTATTGCACACATGGTCACTATTATTCAGATATAACTCAGAAATAGGCAAACCAAGATCTTCAACTTAAAATTTCCACCATTAAGAAAATATATTGTTTGCCACAAAGTATGGTTCTCAAAGTATGGTTCTCAATTAAAGTATGGTTCTCAATTGGGATGCTGGGTATGACAAGTTTGAATCAGTTGAAAGAACTAGAGATCAAATCTAGTGTCACCGAGTTGGATGTCAACCTGAAAAATTGACAAATAATAGATAGCAAGACCAATGAATAAATGCTCCTTCAGGGTACCTCCAGGATCAAGTATCTGATTATTAGAGGCATGCACTCAACAAAGCAGCCTCTTGAGCTCTCCAACGATAAGAACTGAACTGTATTTTAAATTTGACTCAGATGCCATCCAAAATGTTTAAGAACAAACAAAGAAAATTGGAAATCAAATTTCAAAAGCAGCTATCAAAGTAGTAGCAGAGTGTTGCACTGGACTACCTTTGAAGTCAAACATAAGAAATTAAAATTGGAGAGTAATTCCATATCAACATGAAATATGATTTAAGACCCTTGATCAGTACAATCATAAAGTACATGTTTTGCCGAGATCCAGAATATAATGGTTGCAACCTTCATTGTAAACAAAGGCAAGGGAGTTAATCAATAAAATATTGATTTAAAACCAATGAGAGAAAGGAGCTGATTTTGGAAATCTAGAAGAACAAGGTACTTGCTATAGATGCAGAACCATCAGAAATGTAATAAATCTATATGCCACATAACGTGTGTCCCATGATGCTAAATCACCTTATAGTTTGATTCAGAACACATGAATGCTATTCTGACGCATTAGAAAAAGAAATATGATTAAACTAGAAGTAGCCAACTTTATATGAATTGAGTCGCTATGTTTACAGTGTTGCATAAATGCCTTCTGAAATCCCAAAATCATCAAAACATGAAACCACTTTTTTTACTGTTATAGAATTTTGAAATTCTTGGTCGCTTACTCTAACTTTACGTGCTCTTAAATGCACTTTGTTATATTTCTTAATGAAATGTCGCACACCTAAAAATTCTCAGTGAAAGAAAAAAATCAAAATAGCAAGGATAATTCATGCACCATGAAATTTCAAACCTCCAGATGCACCTACAACAATTAAATGATAACATGCACAAAAGAGTAAGACAGCTTGGGTAACTCCAATGATGTATCTAATATCTAAAACATAGTAACAACTATTGAGCATCTCCTTGTCTGTTCATATCCAAGACTCCATGTCTCTTGCCACACGAAAAAAAAAGAAAAAGAAAAAGAAAAGAAAGCCCCAAACTTGGGCCTCTCCTCTTCCCAAAAGCATGAAAGTTATGCCCTTTGTTGACTTTTCTTTCCCAAACTTTTGAAGGATCCCATCCATCCATAAATTACCCCATCCACTAACATATTGCACATAGGCAGATTATAGGAGCCTTAAACTAGAAGTCATATATTGAGTTTGTACAGCTTACTCAAACTTGAAACCAAAGCCATCATATTTCAGAGTATTCTACATAGCAAAAACAACATATTAATGTACATACTGCATAAACTAACAATATTGCATAGACTGGACATGCACCTGATGCAATACTGCTTCTCTGCTCCTGTGTGCGACATATGAGGATAGCATAAGGATCCATTTTGCCTGCTTGGCAATTGCAAAAAGAATTCATCAAACATGATGTGTAAAAGCAGAGCAACAGAGTCAACAACAAAGAAAAATAATCGTGAATCACGTGTCCCACTTCAAAATGCAATAACCTATTCAGAAATAACACATGAAATAAATAAGTACATGCATAGAAAATGATATCCTATCAATATGCTAGCTGACATTCTTTACTTAAATCAAAAGGGATAGAAAAACAGAGGTCAAATACACTCGGGACAGTCATCTCACTAACATTCAAGCATACTATTAGTCATCTCAAATAGTTCTATGTGAGATTACTACTATTAGACAATGATGTTTGACATGATGAAGAGATTAATAATTAGAGTATAATGATTTTGGAAAGCTTATACCAAAAGATTTGGACATGATGAAGTATTTAATCATTAGAATATAAATCATAACTGTACACTGACAATCCCTAACATTTGAGCACTCAACATATGCATTAGCCAAATAGTACAGGATGGTGACTCTTTTGTGATTGTATATAATTATGCTCGTAGATTGGGAGATAAATGTTGCTTGTAGGATACCTCTACTTTTGGCGACACTCCTGTTCAATATATCCAACTACCCCTTCGCAGATACTTTCAAGCATTTGTTGGCCATTTAATCTCATACCCTTAGATATAACAACTGTAACTCCATCTAAATCATCTTAACCCACTAAAGTCAATGCTCTTCGTCATATGGGCTCATTTGAATATAACTCTATTAATCAGTTTAAACAAAATTTAAAACGAACTTGCAACACATAGGGACGAGATATGATTCTTTAAGCATGGAAGTGTTTTTTCATATTTTCTTTTCTTTTCTTTCTCTTTGGAGAGAGAGACCCTGGTGCTACAACTCTTATTAAAAAATCCAGGTTGCCACCCTACTCATCCAATTGGATTTAGTCCCATATTTCTAACCTTGTTTAATGACACGATACCTTATGATGTCCATAATGATGAACCATCATGAGTATCAAATAAGTCAAAGTGGTAACATATATTATCATCACCATCAAAGAATCACATGGGATAAAATCTCCAAGAGAAAGGAAGTTTGGCTATCTTGATAAGAACTATCACCAAAACAAAAAGGTAATTAGGGCTCCAGAATTATCAAAGCTATCAGTTCATAAGTACCACTAGATATAATAGGTGAATCCCTGTTAACTTAGTAAGCAGACACCCAAATCACATTAATTACATTATTCTGGAATTAACATTCCCGACCTTTAACATGTTGCAAGATCAATAGTCAATAGAATGGAACTCAAAACAAGCATGCACTGCATCCACGAAAGCTTTGATGGTAAATGCAAGAATTTCTCAATCTAGCTTAAGATCCTCGTGATGCTGCTACGTTACAAGAACAAAACTCCTAGTTTCAGTCACTTTCAAGTAGCCATACCATTACCAGTGGGCAGGGCCAATTAAACCACATTGCAGATACTGATCAAGACAATAAAATATCACATAATAAATCGAAACAAAACAATAATTAAATCAAGATCTCATAAAATCTTGCAAATTATTGTTGAACATCACCAAAACCTGAGCATCAAGAAGTCATAAAGAAACTCAAATACCCATCCTTAAGTACAAAAAAAGAATAGAAATCTCGAGAACTGATTAAAGAATTCCTGTGACCCATAGATCTTTTGAACTTCTTCAAACATCACCAAAAGCCCAAGAAACAAGAATCTCCAAACAAAATTAAATCCTCGTCCCTAAGCATGGCAGAAGATCAAGAATCTCTTGTTACGGAGATCTTTTGACCGTCTAAAGAATTCCTGCCATCGATAGATCATATAAACTTCGATCAAACACCACCAAAAACCCTAGCAATAAGAATTCTTGAAAAAAAAACCCTCAACCCTAAACACCCTTCACAAAAAAACAAAAAACAAGAAAATCTACTGATAGATCTTTAGAACGGTGGAAGAGCTCCTGCCAAGAATCAAGATCACGAGGAGAAAAAAGAAAAACGAAAAAAGAAAAAAGAAAAAGAATCGGAGAACAGAGAAGGAAGGGAGACGTACTGAGGAAATCGGAGTCGTCGAGACCTTTCGCCCCGACGAGAAGCACCTCCAGCGTCCCTTGGACCATCCTTCCTCTCCTTCTTTCCTTGATCTATTTCTCGGGAATTTTTTTTCCTCTTCCCTCGCACCTCGTTCCTGTCGTCTCTTCTATATGCGGTGAGGACGCGGTGTGGGATTAAATAAGGAATAAAAATAATGCGGTTTAAACCGGCTCTCTTCCCTCGCACCTCCTTCCACTCGCGCCTTTTGTATGCAGCGACGAGGACGCGGGGTGGGATTAAATAAGGAATAAATGAAGCGGTTTAAACCGGCGCGGGGTGGGTTCCGGTCCAGTATAGTATGTAACCGGGGATCATGCATTCGGAACGGATCGGGGGTGTCTTCGCCGTTGGATCATCCACCGGTCCTGTTATGATTTAAGATATGTGTAGGCGAATGAGCGACGGAACTCGGAGCGCTTTGAGAGATGTGCTGTGGACGATCCAACGGTGAATTCGAGCGAAGAAAGGCCAGTTCTTCCGCACGAAAGATATAACCCCGACCAGCCATTAAACAAGAAGATCCATGATGAAGCATGAGAGGAGCTAGGGGAGGCTCCTCCAAGTGTCTCTCTATCTACTGTTTATTGGACTAAAATATTCTTATTTTTTTGTAACTCTTAACTCTTAATATTATTTTACATCTTTTTACAAGCCTACATTAACTCACTCTTCTAACCTCTCAATTAATACTCTCTTCCTCTCTCTCTTATATATATATATATATATAAGGGGTTGATAACCTACTCTCTGTTATGGTAGGTTATCAATCTACCCATTTTTCATTAGACAAAAAGTACCCATACTTTTTATAACTTTTAAGGGCACTTTATGTCTTTTTACAATCTTACATTTACTCACCCTCTTAACCCCTCCAATTAATGCTCTCTCCCTCTCTCTCTCTCTCTCATACATATACATATAAATATACATACATACATACACATACATACATACATACATGCACATACATACATACATACACATACATACGTACACACATACACATGCATGCGTACATACATACGTACATACACACATACATACATACATACACACATATACATACATACATACATATATAGACATACATACATACATATACATACATGCATACATATGTATGTACATACATAAATACACACACACACGCATATACACACACACCGGAGAGAGAGAGAGAGGGAGAGAGAATTAATTGGGGGTTGAGAGGGTGAGTTAAGGTGAGATTATAAAAAGACATAAAGCATCTTTAAGAGTTACAAAAAATAAGGGTATTTTTTGTCCAATGAAAAATGGGTAGATTGATAACCTACCATAACAGAGAGTATGTTATCAATCCCCATATATATATATATATATAATATTTTTAAAATATCTTTACATAAAAAGATATTTTTAAAAGTTATAAAAAATAAGAATATTTTTTGTGCAATAAAAAATGAATAAATTAATAACCTACCATAATAGAGAGCCAAAAAAAAAGCAAGCTGTAGCACCTAACTGCAGATAAATGGCACCCCATATTCTTAAGGTGAAAGAGCACTTGAGCATTATATAGTCGATTAATTCTGCCGGTCCTCCATAAAGACTATGCCCACCAATGTATGGACAAAGCTTCTTTTGAAGGTTATATCTGGTATGGGGCTTGTTCAGTAACGCAAGCCAAAGAAAGTATCTAAATTTGGTCAAAATTTTGAGCTTCCACGCACACCGTGCTAAGTTCTATTTGATTCATCTAGAACTTAGGAGTTGACACATAGAGGCAGTTGAGAAAGTCGTAATAGCTATTTTGTTTACGCAATACTAGATTGGTATGAGTCGTAGAAAGAAAAAAAATATGCTGTTCCTCATAAGAAAAAGTTATCCAAAATAAACTCGGAAAAGTGTCTCACTTCCTCCTTTATTCCTTTAAAATAAACCTAATAGGTCCTTCCACAATAAGATAATACAAGGTTATTTAGGCAATATAATAATCGGCAAATGTCGCCACCGTTAGCTTATCGCTTTCCTTCCAACGTACGCTACGTGGCACCGAGAAGCTTTTGAAGGAAGCAGAGCAGCGTACTCCAACCTATAAATACTACCGTTTCTTCGGCCCTCCTGTTTCTCCTTTCTCTCGCTGTTTTTTTCCGCGATATCTCGCCGCTTCGAATCCCTCTTTCCCCCCAATCTGGCCGAAAGAAGATGTTTTTCCCCCAAAAGAAGTAAAGCCCTAACGTTCGATCGGAGGTATATTTCAGAGATAGCTCTCTTTTGATCATGTGTTCTGTTTTTGGTTTTGATCTCGAACAGGGTAGTATAGATTCTCTTAAGTTAATTTTTTTCCCCCGAATTTCCTGTTTCTGTGGTAATCGGTATCTAGAACAGAAATGGTGGAAGAAGTGAAGACGGAACACGGGAAGGATGATAGGACTCAGGAAGTTTCTCTGCCGTCGTGTTCTCCAGATTCAGAGAGCAGCTGCGAGACGACACCTAAGGCTATTCCTGGGTAAAAGTACTTTCTCTCTCTCTCACTCACTTTCCTGACGAATTCTTTACTTGTTATCCGTTTAGGCTACACCAAGTAGAGAAATTTCGAGGTTTCTGCGTTGCAAGTTACTTCTTTTTAGAAAGATTGCATCTTTTTTATACTTTGTCTCGATTTGTGTGGAAAGGCTGCATCTTTTATCGTGAATAGTTGACGAGATATGAAGTTCATGTATACTTAATGCATAGTAATAGCTTGATGTTTTCTTTGCTCGTATTTTTTAGAGCACACGGAGTAGAGAAATTTTGGCATTTTTGTCCTTTCAAGTTATAGCTGTTTTTTGGAAGATTACATTGAGGACCCAGTTTGATTTGTGGGGCAAAGTTTGCATCTTTTTGATGAATAGTTGAGAGTTACGAAGTTCATTTATATTTAGTGCTATGTCAATGGTGACTGTGTTCATTTTTGAGTTCAAATAACCATACCTTGTTGAATTGGGAATGAGTAAACTTTATGGGTTCTTTTAAATTGTATACTTTTCAGTGGTTAACTTCTTGTGAACAAAAATGAATTAGGTGAGCTACTCTGTATTTTTTTGACAAGTTCTGCTGGTTCATTTTTAGTTTAATGTCTCCTTAGTTACAGTCTTTGTATATTAATGTTCTTTGTCTACTATACTTCATCTGTTTGTCGTGCATAAATTAGCTTGGGGTGTGCCATCTCATTGTTGTTCCATTCCATGCCACCTGTGTTTGTGAGGTTCATCGCATGATAGGCATTGTATTTATGTTTGCTTTCTTAATTTTCAGGAGAACAAATGGTCCTACTAGGAGATCAATGAAGGGAGGCTGGACAGACAAGGAGGTGAATACTTTCATGGGCCTGTGGGGCATAACAATCTTATTTGGCAGGCATACACATTTATTATCCCATATAGGGTATGCCGTACAGGCCCATACTGGCCGGTACGGGCTGGTACGAACTGGTCCGAGCAGGGACCGGTACTGAAGCAGCATGGGATCCGGTACCGGAAGCTTTTCATTGAAAAACCGGCCGCCGACTGCCGTACCGGTACGGACCAATACGGGACTGGTACATACCAGTCCAGGCCGCCACCGGTACGCCAACCAATACTGGTACGGCGGACCTTGATCCCATATAAATGTTATTGGTGCGATTTGAGATGAAAAAAATTTGAAGCATAATGCCATCAAATTAACCACTGCATGCAACTGGGATTATCAAAAGGGGCTATAGAATTAGCTACTCCTTATATT
The DNA here is from genome assembly GCF_009389715.1 of Phoenix dactylifera. Taxonomy (NCBI): domain Eukaryota; kingdom Viridiplantae; phylum Streptophyta; class Magnoliopsida; order Arecales; family Arecaceae; genus Phoenix; species Phoenix dactylifera. The sequence goes on along the minus strand of NC_052409.1, from coordinate 4,278,211 downwards.
TTCAATTCCTGACACAAATGAGTTTCAGTGCATCTTATATCTTTGTTTGATTAAACAATGTTTTGTCTGATTTCCAAAAAAATAGAACTGCAATAAAGAACACTGCCATCGTGCATCTATCCGTTTACTAATCGAATTACCATAACTTGTACAGGATGATATTTTGGTTAAAGCTGTTAAACAATTGAACAGGAAAAATTGGAAGAGAATAGGTAAAAGCTTTTCAGACATTTTGCTTTTAACATATTTCTGCATGTTTGCAAGTGTGCTCAATATGCTCAACAAAATTATATGTGCAATCTTTTGTTTTTACTTTATATGTTTGTATTTGATACTATCATGCAACTACTTGCTAATACATGATGAGGTATAATGCAAAACGCACACATATAAGGATGTAATTTAACCTTACATTCAACTTTCCTCTGTTCTTAAATGCAGGAAAGATTGCATATTTAGAGTTAATTTATTAAGTGTAAAAATAGTGAGCCATTGGGTATTGTGAATTCTCAGATTCTAGCCTTCTGCTGGATGGCTGATGTACATGTATTGTTATTTCGAACTTCTGGTCTACTGTTTTTTTTTCTTGATTTTCTCCTTGATTCTCTGCATTCCTTTCATATGCAGCTGGTTCAGGTTTCCCTTGGTAGGCATTCTATATTATGGTGGGTTAGGAATCTCTATCACTTCCCCCTCCCTTCCACTCTTTGAGGGTTAATGCTTTTATGTCCCTGTCTCTGTAATGCTTCAGACTTCTTTAGGTAATCTGCTTAGTGGTACCACCTAACTTTCCTTGAAAGAGTGTTTTAGATAGTTATTCTGATTCTATCATTAGCCTAATTCCCATGCATCCTTTTCTTCCATTGAGCTAAACTAGCATGCTATTCCAGCTATTTGGGGTTTGCCTTCTGAGAATTGGTGCATATTGCAGTCACTTTTGCTTGCCTTTACTGACCTATTTAACTATGAACCTCCGTGGTGCATTTTTCCTACTCTTTTCTTCCATAGATTTGATTTAATTTTTAGAGTCACTTCTTTGATGTTCTTTGCTAATTATGTATCAGGTGGAAAAGACTATGATTTTTGTCCTCTAAATTATTACTCATTCTATATTAGAAGGTCAAAGTTCACTTGTTTGGTTTCAAGCTTTGATCTGATGAGTGTCCTTTCCATTTCAGCTGAACTTTTTCCTGGCAGGTCAGATGTTCAGTGCCTGCATCGTTGGCAGAAGGTTCTCAATCCCGAGCTAGTTAAAGGAGCTTGGACCAAAGAGGTGCATGTCAAAATCCTCTTAGCTACAAGAAAATAAAGAACTCCGCCATGATTATAGGTTGCATTAATGGGTCTCCTGCTGTGATATTTCAGGAAGATGACTGTATAGTTGAGCTAGTCGCAAAGCATGGTTCTAAGAAGTGGTCTGTCATTGCAAAGTCTTTGCCAGGCCGCATAGGCAAGCAATGTCGAGAGAGGTATATAATGTTCAGAACAATTGTAGAATCTCATATGTTCAAGTAAAGCTATATGTATCTCACTTCTTTTAATTCTTTCTGTCACCACCTATGCTGTACACTTAAATCTTGTATCCTCCTCTGAATGTGTACTTGTTTCTTCTTTTCCTCCTCCCTGTTTGCTGCCTAACCTCAAGGGAGTATCAGGTTAACTGTTTTCTTATCTCACTCCTTTTAATAAAAGTTGAGTGGTCTAATACCTCCCTTTACCTAAAAAATAATTCTTTCTGCTTTTGTGAACTATGTGTTAATATTTTTGTGATTAAGTTCTTCCTGGTTCCTCCTTAAATTTGCATTCATTGGATTTATAATTTAAATGCATCTTATTAAGTTTTGTTTCTTTGTAAAACCTGAATTTTTAACAAAAGCTAGTCCTTTACCTGACTTAGGAGTCATCTAGAACTTAAACAAGTCATAACGTGTGGGACTTCAACAATCATCTATGCTTTGCTGGTCTAGCTATCCACTCTTATAGTTTCTAAGATAATTCCAGTTAATATATTCAACTTTTTCTAGGTACCAATGGGAGGAGGGATTTTAATTCAGGTTACTCAAAATTGAGTAAATAAGGAACACTTGGCTGGAGGGGGCGGGTGATGATTAAAATACAATGCCCATAAGGAGTCTTTGCTCTGGGTAGGAACTAATAAAAGTTGGATTCATATAGTTGATTGTGGATTGATGGGATAAATTTGTTATGAATATTCATGTTTATAGGAAAAAAAAACATCTAACAACCATAAAGCGGATCCTGACTAGATGTCATTGGCCTGTTGGTCATGCATATTTATTTTTCAATTACTATAAAATTTCATCTTGTTCTTTTTTTTCTTTTTTTGGATTGTTGACTTTCAATATCTTTTTCTTAGGTGATAGGATACCTATTCTGGGAATATTCTTTTAAATATTCTAGTCTTTTCTCCTGTTTTATATGCAGCAATAAACACAGAATTTTTGTTGGTTTCAACTGTATGTACTTGCTGATTTCAGATTCTTTCTTCAAGTAATGCTTTCTAAGATTGATCTGCAACAGTATAATTTATAATATGAATGATGTGTATCACTATAACCATCACTTTGTCTCATATCTATATATCTAACACCTTTATCTCCATTGGTAGAATCAACACTTTACGTCCAACTATGTATGCAGTTTATAGAGTCTTATCCTTAAAGCAAGAGGGTTATATTTTTCTTCTTCATTCACAAGAGACAGGGAAAGTATTAACCTGGGCTAAGCACTTGCTTGGATTTTGACTTGGATTAGTTGAGGAAGTTTGATTCTTGATGTGGTTCAACAAAATGAAATGAAGTGAACTTAGTTAATCTTAGTCAATCGATAAGTTCATGGGTGATCTATGTTGAGGCAACAGGAGGCTCCAACATACACGCAACAAGTGGGCATTATGGAATATGTTCTTTATGAGTTAGTCATTCTCTGCTTGAGGAATTGCATGGCTGTGGAAGTTGCAATTGTGTTTTCCATGTAGTAGTCCTTCGAAAGTCATGGTTTACACTTTATAGCATATCATATTTTTTTGTAATTGCTCTTTACATTAGCAGATTCAATTTATCAGCATGACCAATAGCTTCATAGCATGATATCTTTTAGTGTAGCCTAATATATAAATTCTTTTCAATGGTAAATAACTTTTCTTTTATGCTACCATTTCTCTTTTGGCCTAATGTTAAGGTTGTTATTGGTGTTCTTACAGCTAAATCAACTTGACAGAGTTGAGAGTTCATCATTACTATTTCTGTTCCAAGACTTGCTTTTTGGATATTGCATTCACCCAGTTAGCAGGGCAATTCTTACTTGAACACATGATTTTGATGATTTCTGATTTTATTGAGAGTTAGCAGGACCTGAATAATTAATATGTGAGTAAAGTTGTTGAAAAATGACCTTAAGGGGATCAGAAATGAGTCGTGATATTCTGTAGACAGCTGGAAGATGATTCAAGAAAGTATCTATAGTGGGAAATGCATAGTTTGTGCTCAGATGTCATGTGAGAAAAAGGATGAGCAAGTTTAAAAAAAGGCTATACATACATCAAGATTTTACATATTCTGTAATAACTAAAATTTCTAGATTATCATCAGATTTTTATGTCATTACTTAATGTAATTTTTTGCGACATTCTTTTAGCCTGCACAATAGCGAAGTAAGCTTCCACAGGAACTTAAGCTTTATCACGAGAGACTTATTTGATAGTCAAGCTTGTGTTTCTCAAGTTAATTTAAAAAAAAAACATGTTTAGGTGTTCAAATATTCTTTTTGCCCCCTTTCCTTTAGTAATGGAAACTTACAATTGTCTTTTAGGTGGCACAACCACTTGAACCCTGCAATAAAAAAGGATGCATGGACACCAGAGGAAGAAGTGACTTTAATGCATTCCCACCAAATATATGGAAACAAATGGGCTGAAATAGCCAAGTTTTTACCTGGAAGGTACTGCTATGATTATTTTCCATGTGTAAACACCATTTTTCATGTTTTCTTCTGGACATTGATTATTTATGTTTGTTGTGATGCCCATGGTGCATTTCTTAAACAATCTACTGAATACTGGGTTTTCTTGTTGGTATCAGTTCACAAGGTGTTCTGCTGTCTTGACAAGTGGACATAGAGAGCCTAAGTAGAGATTGAATGTTTAAATTGCTTCTGAAATGGCATGTGGAAGCTACATTCTCCGTATATTGCCACTCACGATTCTGATATGGAAATGTATGGCATGCAAATGCTTCATACTCATTGCGTAGTATACCAATTTTTAAACATTGACTTCTTATTTTATATGATATCCACTTCCACAGATACTTTTCATTTTTGACCAAGGCCTTTTGGTTTTGGAGTGCATTTGCTGTGCTCCTGAGCCACAATGTTTCAGTATTTTCGACCTTTTGAACTCAAAAACATAGAGAAATGATAATATATTGTGTAAAAATGGAGAAACAAAAAAGGCAAACATGATAAGAACTGAAATGCTATCAAAGAAAGGAAATTTTTGTCATTTTAATAAATATTATATTAAATTGGATTAATTGATTATGCTATAGCTATGGTTTTGTTACTTGTAATTATTGATTAATGTTTTCATCGTGTTATAATTTTAATCATCTTGAAATGGCTATAGTGTTCTTCAAAAACAATATGAAGCCAAGCAGCTAATAATTTTAAGATATAAAATTATGGAAAATAACTAATAATGTTTATCAAATCATGATAGATACCGTCTACAACCTTATCATACATTTTAGGGTCACTTTAAATGATCCTGTCCAACACTGTATTCCAGAAAATAAAAATGAAATGTCTAAATTTGACATTATGAAATGTGTATATACCTGTTTCACATCTACTTTTTGGTTTGGTAGGCAGAAAAAGAACCAAAAAACTTGCTATTTTAGATATTTTTTAACCATGATTTGGTGAAGGTGTAGAAAATGAATCCTTCTTTTCAATTCTCAAAACTTTAATTATGTACATTTAATGAGAGCCAACGCTAAACAGATAGGACAGCACCTGTTTTTTCTGGTGTAATATGTTCATAAGTGGTATTATGATAAGGACTTCTAAATATTTTAATTTTTAAAGCATCATCTCATGAAATTAAGTAAAAAGAAAAATAGAAGATTGCTTGTATCAGCTAACTTTGTAGACGTATCTGATAAATCATCATGAATACATGTTTTTTTCTTCATCAACATTTGATAGGATAGTATTCTTATCTGGTTGTTTGATGGCATGTGTTGGTTCATATTTTAAGCTAGTTTGAGCATCCATAGAGGTTCTAGTTTACCTGATTGGACATTCAGCTGTAGCAGTGTTTGAGATGTCATGAGATATTGATTCATCGATTCAGTTGAACTTTTTTTCCTTTGTTATTTCATATCTCATTATGTGCACTCCCATGTATATTTATCAGTGTATATTTGATGATTTGTATTTAATAGGGCAGATAACTCAATAAAGAATCATTGGAACTGCTCCTTAAAGAAGAAGTTGGGCTCATATGTGGCATCAGGAATTCTTAGTCGGCCATTCGGAAATTCTGCTATTAAATTAAACAATCTCCAAGAACAAGTGGAAAAACTCAAACCGCATCCTGCAAAACTAGTTACACCTGATCAGAAACCAAGTGTAGATAATCATTTCGTGGCTTCCTCGGTGGGTTTGGATTTTCAAAATGCTAGTATAGGAAGGAATGATTTGAGTATGGACCGTTCTCTTATTGGAAATTCCAAATGTCTCAATGTGGACGATCAACTTACTTCAACAGATGATTCTGTATGCTTGAAGTTAGAGGAGAAACTGAGTCCGACAAGTGACCCTAAAAGCAGAAAATCGGAGACAATTTTTTGTGCAAATCCTTCTGATTGTCAGGAAGATACAAGTCCATGTTCAAGTGGCCAAACTAATTTGTCATGCAGCACTGAGCTCTCATGTCATTTGACCAATTTGTTGCATGGAGATGATTCCTGTCATGATTTGCGTGGTACTCCTACAATTCAATCCAAAGCACAGCCTTCTGTTTTTTATGAGCTTTGTTCCCATGTTTTACCTAAAGAGTCCTCAAATAAAAGAAGATCTAAAATCGCAGGGGAACATGCTTTTGACAAGAGTGACCTGACCATCAAAAATATGGATCTAAATTATGAGACTGATATTTTAAATATGCAAAATTTTCAGTTAAATAAAAATGACATGGTCAATGATCACAACCAGGTCACTAGCACACCTCTCAGTTGTAACAGTGGAAATTTTGGCTCATTACCATATCCAGCTTTGCAGTTTACACATGAAGGAAGCTCTCTTTCAGGTGAAAGAAAATCTAAATTGGAGAATTACATCCGACAGACTCAAAACCTAGCTCAGTATTGTCCACTTCCAAACATGTCGTTAAATCATACTTATAGTCCAAGGGATCTGATATCTTATCTAAGGGCTGAAGCAAAGAGCTTCAAAAATACACCATCAATTTTTAGAAGGCGCAGGCATGTTAATCCCAGCAGAACTGATATTGTGCATGTTGTACAGTTTTCTCAGTCCTCTCATGACTGTCAGAAACCAGATATCTCTGATGCTACCAAATCTGTAGAGAGAAAGCTAGAGGAGTTTGATATGGAGTTCAAGTCTTGATTTCTAGGTTGGTTGCCCCTGCTATTAGAATCAATTATTGAGTGCTTTCTTAGGTTTTTTAGTTTCATACCTTGATTCAATCTTAATCATTCTCTCAATACTTGCTAGCATATGTTTGTTTTCTGTTCTGTATTTACATTTCATTATCTGACTGATCATCAATTATATGTTTCTCTGTTTAAATATGCTTTACTGTTCCTTATGTTGTAAAAGAACAATATAAGATATCGAGTTGCTGATTCCATCACTTGTTTAGTTTTCTACAGTGCCTTAGGTTATCATATACTTCACCATTTTGTGATGCTAGTTTGTTATTACTAGTTTTACCATGCTATAACATGTAGATTAGGTAGTTCAATCCCCTATCTTATAGTGAAAAACATGTAAGATGATGGGGTGAAAACATAATATTGATGAGCATCTGCTTTGCCAGCCCCATATCCCAAGGCTGAAAGCCTTTTGAAGTTTTTTTTTTAAAATGTGTTTGTTTTGCTATACATGTCATGACATGAAAGTAAACATGAGCTAGTGAGTACCTGATAACAAACATGTCATGTTATACTAGTTTTAATATATGCGAACATTTCATGATTGTTTTGCTGTACATGTCATAAGTATTGCTGCCTCTGTGTGCCATTTTATTCTTCATTAGCCTTTTGAAGAAGTAAACAAGTTCGTTTTAGGACCGAGAAGAAGATTAGCAAGGAATAAAATAATTACCCTTTTCAGCGTTCTGTACAAGGAGTTAGGTAACTGGAGGTCCCCACTTAACAGAACATTCTTCAAATGAGTTTATATATTGCTTATGGATCTTCAAATGAGTTAGGTAACTTGTTGCATGAGTCCATCTGTGTAGCTTTTTGTCTTGATGAACATTATGGCCACCTGAACACTTGCTTTGTAGGTTTCGTGGTATCATAGGCTGGCATTTTTGTCTTTGGACCTTTGCAAGATTATTTTCAGAAATGCTTGTGAGACTATCCACCAATCACAATTATGATCACTAGATTCAATTGTCACAACCTGCCGAATTAAAGAAATGAGGCTGTGACCTAATCTCCTGTCTCTCTATATGTTGAGGCCTTTGTTGACATATCATTTCTATCTTTCCACATGCGCCCCCTCCCGTTTTTCTTTGACCTGTCATGACCATTTTGGAAATTCTAATTATCCTGTTGTGCTTATATGTCCATTCGTAAGCTTTTGGGTTTTATTTCTTTGCTTCCTTTTCATTTGATACGTATTATGTTTCTGCAACCCCCTTGTATCTTAAGATTCTGTCCAGCATGTTCAAGTACATTCAACTCTGGCTGAATAAAACAAAGAAGAGAACTGAAGATATATATTTTTACTAGTCCTATATATTAGAAGAACAAGTTAAAGAACGAACAACAAATTATCTGGTGTGATTTCAGCTTTTGCAATACAAAAACTTAGTTTTTCAATTAACCTCATTATTTCAGTTTCAAGTTTCAACGCTAGCATATATTTAAGATAATTCATTATATGGTGCCAATGTATAGATCTTGAGAAGAAAGATGGTTACTGTAGATACGACAAAATCTAAAGTTCAAACTTCATTTGGCCTTTTGCAGAATTTCATATTCTGTCCTTAACCATCATGTTGATATCTTTGAGTTGCATCCAGGTTGGTTTATTGCAGATGGTTACTTCCTCTCCCTCGACTGAGTAGAACTGATTTCACTCAGAAGAAAGCCATGAGTTTTATTAGGCCCCATAACCAGTTTCAAGCAGTCTTGTGCTATGTTATTGATGCTAAGCTGCAATCTCCACTATGCTCTCCTGTAAATTCTGGGAATATGAAGTTATGGCAATATTTGATGCACATTTGGTCTTTCCTGTACATAGGTGATTAAGAAGTTCATTGAACGTGCAAGTAGGGAGCACTAGATTTTCTAATCTTATGTTCTTTCTTTCTGTAGCTAAAATTTTCACATATTTAATTTATCTTTCTTCTATGGAGGTTTTTGTCTTGAACCCTTCTATACATTCTTCTCATTTTTCTCCCACACTTTTTTTATCTATTGCAATGTCAGAGGCATGCTAGCAAACAAATTCGATTCCAGAAAGATATGAGGAATGGTAGCGAGCATTTTGATTCCAGAAAGATTTGCATATCCAAGAAAATGGGACTGGATACCAACTGAACTGTTCGATTCTGTTTCGACTTTGCCCTTGTCCCGGGGCTTCAATTCCATGCACTGCATTTATTACAAAACTAATTTGAGACAAAACTATGAAATTAAGCCTTAAGGTGTCTGAACTCACATTGATCACGAGAAACTAATGTTGAAGGTTCGACAGAGATCTGTGTGGGTTCGTAGATTGTGAGTGCCTCTGCATGTATTATGTAAATCCGTACTTGTAAATGATGTCAGGGGGTTGAGGCTGAACCTTTTGTACCAAAAGTTCAAGAGCCCAAGTACATACACATCCAGCAAGCATACTTATAGCTCTCCTACAATCATCCATCATTAGAATGATAATATTCGGATTTCCTGAAGGAAATTAATGCAGAATCTCTCCCAATCAAGTCCAACTATTAATCAGACAAACATGGTGCCATTTAGATGCCATTTAGATCTATAAGTACAGCATGGTGCTGAAATAGTTGCATTGGTTTTTCTTTTCTGATAACTAGATAGTCACCTTATTGATAGTTACTACACTCAAGGAGCCTTGTTCTGATGAACTGAACTCTGATTGGCATAGACACATCATACTCTGCACAAACATGTAGCATATGGCTCAGCATCTGCATCCTTGTCACATGCTTGGTTTGACATTGAGGCGATTCGCAACCTTCTGACCCAGTGATACATCACACTGCAGCCATAAAGTAGCAACGAGGAATGAATGCAGAGAAAAACCAGTGCACTAGTTTTGACAGTTAATGGCAATGGGAATTCAAACAACAGGGAGAAAGAGTAGCCTCACCTGTGTCAGGTATGTGATCCAGATGCTACGGAGTTCATGGCTGACCTTAGGGTGCCCCAATGCCTCGGCCCATCGACGGACAAATCGCTCTTGCCTGAGAAGAATATTATGCAGTTTGCATGTTAAAGAAACTAGAACATATCATTAGTTTGTTATGCATGTATGATAAATGGATGGAGTATAGCAGTCACAATACCTATCGGGCGCCCAGGAGCGGTATCTCTCCCCTGGTTGCTTGAAATCATTTTGCTTGGGAATTACTGTCTGCATTGATCCAACAAAAATGGATTGTGAAATCAGATAGTGGAGGAAATCCACACTGCAATGGTAAATTAACAGTAACTACCAGCAGAAAGCCATAGGAAGAATTTAATTATTTCATTAGGCTTCTCACCCTAAAATATATATAGTACTACTACTTGGTTGATCCACAGGTTACACATTATTGTTAGAAACTCTCTGCAAGTCATTTCTATGCATCCTAATCATTTCTATAGGGGCAGTTGGAAAGTCAACCTTTTTGATCACCAGCAGGCATTCCATGAGAGAAATTGATATAGAACCATCTTGCTCTGCTTATTTATGGGCACAACAGATAACTGATCTTCTGAAGAACTAGCCAAACATGTTCTAGATGAGGATTTTCTGTTGTTTTAGATTCTAAATCCAGTTGTCCTTTTCCAAAAAATAAAAAAATAAAAAACAGAACAACACCCGGAATCCAGAAACAATATAAAGTCATACTATAACAGAGAAGATCTGCAATTAATGCGACGGTTTAGATAATTTCCGTAAGGATCTCACCTTCTCTCGCTTGCCGGTGACCACACGGGAAGGAATGGGAAACCTCTCTGCATGTCGAAGGGGATGGTGCCTTGAAGGGAAGTAATCCACCTTCAAATCAAAGTAAAACCAGTCACCTCTTCATTCCAAGAAGAAACAAGGGAGGAATCATTAAATGAAGACTAGAGTTTATGAAAGAAGAACACCTCCTCGTTCCTCTGCATGAAATTCATCAGTCCATCAAAGTGATTGTTGTGGAAAGCACATTTTGGCGCATTCACTGGAAGCATCAAGTAGTTCGGCCCGAGCCTGTACCTCTGGGTGTCAGCGTAGGCAAAAACCCTGCACTGAAGCATCTTATCGTCAGAGTAATAGATCCCAGGCACAACAAGCCCCGGGCCGAAGGCGAGCTGCTCATTCTCCGCAAAGAAATTGTCGATGTTTCGGTTCAAGACCAGCCTGCCGACCGGCTGGAGGGGCAGAATATCCTCAGGCCAGGTCTTGGTATCGTCGAGCGGATCGAAGTCGTAGCGGTCCTCATGGTCAGGATCCATGACCTGAACGTAGAGCTTCCATTCGGGATAGTTCCCTGCAGCAATGGACTCACAGAGATCCTGAGTAGCATGGCTGTGGTTCTTGCCACCGACGACTATTGCCTCTTCCTCTGACAAACACCTCACCCCACAGGTCGGCTTCCAGTGGAACTTCACGTAATGAACCTTCCCCTCCTTGTTGATGAAAGTGTAAGTGTTGACACCGAAGCCTTCCATGTGCCGGTAGTCGGATGGAACGCCGACATCATCGAAGAGGAAGAAGAATGTGTGCAAGCTCTCCGGGTGGTGCGACAGGAAGTCGAAGACCCTCCAGTACTCCTGGATGTGGGACTTGGGGTTGGGTTTGAAGGCATGGATCACGTCGGGGAACTTAATACCGTCGCGAATGAAGAACACTGGGAAATTGTTTCCCAGGAGATCCCAATTGCCCTGAAGTCAAAACAAAACTCGAGTTACGTTAGAGGCTTAACCAAAGCATGCATGAACATGCTTGCTTCATGGTATTTGATAGAATATGGAGAAGAAGTGCGTTACCTCCCTAGTGTAGAACTTGACGGCGAAACCGCGAGGGTCTCGAATGGTTTCGGGGCTTCCACGTTCATGAATGACGGTAGAGAAACGAACGATGACCGGAGTTTGGACGCCGGGTGCACGGAGGAAGTCGGCACAGGTGAGGTGAGTGACATCATGAGTGCATTCAAAGAAGCCCTTGGCGCTGGCGCCCCTGGCATGAACAACGCGCTCTGGAATGCGCTCCCGGGCAAAATGGGCAATCTTTTCGATCAAATGGTAGTCCTCCAGGAGAATGGGTCCTGTCCATTAATGGAATTGAATCGATCAAACGGACGCCGGAACCAAAGCTTGGTATAGCTTAGTATGTGTATACTGGCCAACAAACTGCCGCCGGAGTTTGACAAGCCCAAGACCACCTTCTTCCCGAGATGTGCGAAGGAAATATTAGGCCTTGTAGCCACTGTTGCTTTAGGTTGGATCGATCCGTTTATATATCCAAAATATGTGCTTCCAACTAGAGATAAGGAAGTGGCACAAGCTCATCTTCTCCATAAAACAAATCATTAGATTTGATCCAGTTGGTGCTTGTTCAGCATCCTTTGTTAGCTATTGAGTCAAACTGGCTCAATATGGGACTCCTGCGTCCTCCCTATTTTTTTGGGAGAATTACTTTGTGAATGGCCTTAGCTAAGTTTTTGTGAGAGCTAGATAGATCTCTACAAGCATTCTGTATAGATCTTTAGACAAATTCTTACGAGCCCGTTTGCTACCTTTTTGTGGTAGTTAGCTTTTGATAGCTTTTGTTCCATATCCAAAATTAGTCTGATTAGGACCGAGATATCTCAAGTGCATATCTGAGACTTAGATCTCTCCACTGATGTGTCCAAGATTATGCTGATCACTTACCAGCACGCACAACTGTGTTCTTTTGTGCATCAGCTAAAAGGAAAGTCCACGGTGCATGGATAGCAGATGGATTGTGATGCATAGTTTTTCATAGAATCAACTAAGATAAAAAAAATCATATATATTGTTTTTGGAGCTAAGATCCTATATAAATACCCACGATCTATCCAGTAAATAACCGATGTAGGATTAAACACACGTCCGCACGGATCCTCACATACTTTCTCCGTTTAAGTTCTAACGTCCTCGTTAGGGTTCAAATCCATTCAAAATCTAATCACAAACATCACGATCAGCTTGTGGTCAGTCTCAATGGATTTGTGATGTAATGTTCCTTAGTCTACATAAGTTATGAGCTGGGTCTGCTCTGATACTATTTGTAACAACCCAAGATCTCACCCAAAATGGCTAGCTGGATGATATTATTTGAATTTTTTGATCTTGTATAAGTACCCAAGATTTATCCAGCAAACAACCGATGTGGGATTAAACATACGCCCGCACGGTCCTCACAGCTTTTGTTCCATATTCAAAATTAGCCTGATTAGGGTCGAGATATCTCAAGTGCATATCTGAGACTTAATTAGATCTCTCCAATGATATGTCCAAGATTATGCTTATCACTTATCAGCACGCACAACTGTGTTCTTTTGTGCATCAGCTAAAAAGGAAAGACCACGGTGCATGGATAGCAGATGGGTTGTGATGCATAGTTTTTTATAAAATCAACTAAGATAAAAAAAAATCATATATATTGTTTTTCGAACATGAGTCCATGCATTTGTGACAGACACACATCTAAATTTTACATGTTCCTCTCCTTTCTTTTTCTTTTTTTTTTTCTTGTGGAGTTGGGGGGTGGGTAGTTTAAGGGATGAGATGTTTTTAGATTTTAGAGGCAACGTACACATATTTGCTTTAAGAAAAAAGAAAAAAAAAGGAAATCACCTCTTGGTCCCACGGTTAGTGCCTGGTCATCGTTCCAAACGGGCGCACCAGCATTGGTGGTCGTGTAAGTGGTGTCGAAAGCACTTGACGGACGAAACTGAAAATAAAAGAAAATTATATCAACACCAACATAAAATTAAAGGCCATTAAACCAAGCTAAAGTTCGGTGGAAAGTAATCTAAAATCCATCTCCCAACGACAGATGAACTCTACGGGCTAAAAATATTACCGCAGCAGCAGAGCCCAAGGATCGATGTCCTTGAAGAGGAGGAAAAGAATAGGCTAAAACAAAGAAATTTAGAATTTTTAAATTACTAGTTTTACTTGATGCATGGAAGGAAAGAAAAATTCCCAGCTGCCAGTTCACTTAAAGATTTATCGATGGAATTATGTTAGTATTGCCGGTGGTGAGATGCCATCGTCAAGTGAAAGAGAAAAAACAAAAATACAAAACTATTTTACCATGTTACTCGTATCAAAGGATGAATCTACTAGCCAAGGTGGTGCCTGGCTTGTTGATCACTTACAGAGGTTTATTCTATAACTGGCCTTCCTATTGTGCATGCGACTACGAGATCACATCATTCCTACGAGCTTGGAGTTATGATCCAAATATGGACAGATGGCATGGGAGTTGGTGATGTATGCTGCACTTCTTCAACTCGTCACCTTCCGCAAATTAGAATCCAAGCTAAAGTGATCAGAGACTAGCAGAAGAAGGTGCAGAGCTATATATTACCTTGTAGGGATCCATGGCCTCTTGGGACTGAAAGTGGTGAGCCTCCTTGCGCTCCTTTCCCATCTTCTCTGACTCTGGGTGTTAAATAATGGAAGAGTTCGTCTCCCAGCTTTGCATCTCACCCACCCAAGGGCCAGACTGGAGACACCTTTGATTCTGGCAGGTAGCCTGATATGGCGATCCAATCTGTGGAATGATGGCAAATTATAAACGGACAGGCGCTCGATCTTATCTCACACCGTACGTAATAATGGAGAAAAGAAGGAGAGAACACAACAACTCGCGGCCCAGGGTGTCCCCTTGAATTAAAAGCTGAATGAAACGGGGGACCAAACTGTAAACAGCTCTTCGGCTGGAGGATGTAAAACGCAGGATTTTCGAAAGCATCGATTCATATCCAATTGTGTCTAATTTTGTCACATTAACTGAAAATATCATCATTAGATTTTTTTTTTTTCCCATACAAGTATCTAAAATCTACCTAATATATAACTGATATGGTACTAAACGCATGCTCATATGGATCCTCACATACTTTCTATTTAAGTTTTGGCATTATAGCTAAGATAAAGGTCTGAATCTATTTAAATTTAATCACATATGCTATGATCGGCCTGTGACTTTAGCCTACAAATTGTAGTACTGATTCTGTATCTCCTAACCATTTTAAATAATCTGCTGCGGCAGAATAATATCAATCAGAACCTGCCATTTTTTTGTTTGGCCAGAATTTTCAGCCGTAGGTATAAAAGGGAAACAAAAGTGTTTGGCCAAAATTTTCAGCCGTAGATATAAAAAGGAAACAATAGTGTCCATGTATTCGCGGACGCGCACGGCTAGCTATTTGTTCCCGGGGATCAATCAGCTTGACTATGTAAATAACAAGAATATTGTTGTATATTGCACTAGATGGATGTACCTGTATGGGAATACTTTTGTCATTTGGTACGTAGATACAATAAATATATTTTTCCTGTGTAGATTGTTC
This sequence comes from Phoenix dactylifera, assembly GCF_009389715.1. Taxonomy (NCBI): domain Eukaryota; kingdom Viridiplantae; phylum Streptophyta; class Magnoliopsida; order Arecales; family Arecaceae; genus Phoenix; species Phoenix dactylifera. The sequence continues at coordinate 4,263,171 of NC_052409.1, read as the reverse complement.
GTTTTTTATTATATTTTTCTGTGTAGAAAAATATATTTTTATAATGGCATCCCTCAAGGTTTGAATAAAGGGCTCATACTCAAAAGGAAAATGGATGCAACCACTTGGAAATACACCAAAATCACAACCGCAGGTGAGAGTTGCGTGGATAGAGATTGGGGACCAGACCTTCCTTTAGATGCAGTGCCGAATAGATCTTATCTTCGCACTGTCCCCACCGCCTTTTATTAGATTGCATCATATTCAACAAAAAATATCCGACACCTTTCGTCTAGGTTACTGCATGTGACACCCCAGCTCAAACTTGATGACATTTCTAATTGTCAGAATGTGCAGCACATTGCGTCCAGCCCCATGGGACCATATGTAAGGCTGTACATGAATTAGGTTTACTAATGACTTGACCTGCTTAGATACGATTCGACCTATTTTGGAGGATCCATGGGATTGGATTAGATCCTAATTGAATTCGTTTTATTTTTCGGATCAGGTTTGAGTTTATTGAATTCAGATTCGACTCGACCTATTTGAAATTTAGGTTATTTTGAATTTTCAATCTTACAATTCGATCCGATCTGATCCGAATCTATAAATTTTTTGGACTCATGGACTGCAGCCCGTAGAGGTGCAAACACAAATTTTGAAGCCATGGAGGGGTTGACCCGATCCGGTCCTAAATTTTTTGGGTTGGGTCCGGATTATACATGGATTCGACCAAACTCAAATGACCCATTAGGTCAAAAATTATAACGATGGACCCGACCTGAGCCGACCTGATTTTCTATTGGATCGAGTTTGGATCCAAAATTAGAATCTGAACAAAAAATTAGGTTGGGTCGGAGTTACTCATGACCCGACCTGATCCGACCTATTTGCACCCCTATTCATATGATTAATAAAATAAAATAAAATAGAAAAGAAGAGGAGAGGAGGAAGCCCTTAGAAAGGAAGCCACATGAAGGGGTTGTTTTGTTCTTTTGCGATTCTAATTGTTTTTGGAGTCATATTTTACAGGATGATTCTTCTCCTTTTGTCTTTTTATAATTCTAGGTTTGTCTTATAATTTAAGAACATAGTTTTGTCCGAATTTTTTTAGGTCACTTTTGTGTTCTTAGCGATCACACCAGTCGCAGATCATTGTTTGATTTCACTGTTGCTGATTACCATGAGGAGCGCACCAATGATTTTGAGAGACATCGGGTGAAGCGACCTTTGTATTTGTATGCCTCAAGTTTTTGGCATAATACATGAGAGAATCTTATTGTCATTACTATATTATTTATAATAAATTATATTTAGAGTTGCTCTATAGTTTTTTTCCTCTACTCCACTGGAAGGTTTTCCAATAAAATTTTGTTTATATTTGTGAATTTAAGCCCTCCAAGCAAGAATTCATTCCTCCCTTCGTATAAAAAAAAATCATTAATTCCCACAACAAAGTAGGATAGGTTGGATCTAGGTGTGGACCATGATAATTTAACTTGTCGTAAACTTTGAAGCTAATTATGAATCCATACATTAGGGAGTAGCTCAGCTGTTTCTCTTTAGATATAGAGAAAACCGTCACTGCTGATGCGGGATAGGTTGGTCCAGATGGTGGAATAAGTACGATCCACATCGGATCATCATCAAAAAAACCTCGAATTATAGGGAACTTGCTCGTATGATCTACACGTTGCAAGATATAGGCATGGCACGTGGCCTCAAAATTATTTTGTAGTTGAGTGGACACAGTTGAGCTACTTTTTTTTTTTTTTTTTTTGCTTGACTGTAGATGGGATTGGATTTCGATTTCAAATCATATTCAAGCACATACATACATACATAAATACATATATTCATTAATTTCAAGGTGATTCTCTTGCAACACTTGTTCTTCTTTCTTTCTCTTTTTTTTCTTCCCTGTGTAAGTCTAATGATGTGAGACCAAACCTTCCCTTGGTCATATTTATTGAAAATACATGCGGCCTCCAGAATCACAAAATCATGGTGCAACATTTTTCTTTTATTTTTTCAGAAAAATAGAGCGAGAGACCCACCCACATTATAATTGATTATTTAGTATCCATGTCCAAATTTTTAGAATGCATAAATATCTGTGGTCCTTGTGGGGGGATTATAACGCAAGCATGCGTCCAACTCTCACTTCATTTTTTTTTTTTTTGCTAAAACGGTGGTATCATACAACCCTCACCTATTTGGCAAGCAAAATGAAAGACGAGACAATATATTGATGAAACGGGAGGCTATACATACAACCCTTCTCTTGCTTATATGAGAGAAGGAAATGTAGATTTGGCCAGATGTTGAGAGCCAACGTCTAGCCGATAGGGATTTTTTTACATTCGTCTGAGCTTGAAGGAGTAGTAATTAAACTAAGGATGAAGCTATATTTAAGAAGAACCAGTTTGAAGGTACTCCGAATGAAGGCATCGATCATTTTATTTGCTTGAAATGGTGGTGGGTTATGTCATCACTTCTTGAAAAACTAAGATATTGTTTCCTAAAAGCCTTGGCGGGAAAAGTTTTGATCAAAGCCAAAAGCAATGCTGATAACTTAATGCCTCCCTGACAAATTTAAGGTGGTAACCTTTTCTATTAATAAATAATAATAAAAATCACCTGTTATTATACCATGGTGGGAAACAGATGCAGCAACGACGGGAAAGAATTACAAGTAGTAAGTTAGAAATCGTGGAACAAGTTTAAGAAATTTCTCCAAAGGGGAGAAGCAAGACTAGCAACTAAATCCAGCTCATAATAAGTTGGTGTAACGATGGCAGGCCATGACCTGATTTTGGCCGTGGGCTGGGCTAATCAGTCGGCTAGTATTATTTTTTTGGTCTTTTAGTTCGGGTCAAGCTAGAAGCCAATCAGAGGTAGCCTCGCAAGAGCTTGTTTACCCATCTCGATGGTTGGAAATAAACAAGCTTAGATCTAAATACTGGATCAAGTAATTACACAAAGTGATTACGTGCTTAAGAAAGAATTCTTATTGGTCAATATGCACCTCTATATTTGCATGCGTTGTCCATTTCAATTCATTGCTACAATCTTTTTTTTTTTTTTTTTGCTAAGGTTACAATCATCAATTGGATATACACAAAAGCCATCAAATTATGCACAGTAGATATATGTTTATGAAAAATTCATTTATGCCAATACATACACTCTATTTTTGCTACATTCTAAGTAACGCTATTAGCTGTGGAACAAATGATTGATCGATTCATGTACAGGACGTGCTTGGATGAGATGGCGGCTTGGATCTAAGAGTCATAGGATAGCATTGCATTAAACAACCAATGTGTTGTCATCTATGGGCTTTTGAAATTCGAGTGTTAAAATAGATTAAAATAGAAAAAAATAAAATTAAAATTTTCTTACATGTAAATTCTCCTAATTATTTGAAATTGTATAAATACTCTTGCAAAATATTATTTACATATATATCTTTATAAATATTTTTTTTGCTTATGTATCCATTAAAAATATTTTAGTCATTTTTAATTTTAAACCGTTAATTTTTGACGACGTTAGATGGCGTGGGTACATATGCAAGAAAAGAGAAAAATATAAGATATACACGTTAAACAAATATTTTATAAAGCTATACATGCATATACCAATTTTAAAAGAATATTCATATAAATTTTAATATTTAGAGAATATGTTCGAAAAAAATCTCAATAATTATTAACCGCAAAAAAATAATAATTTTAAAGGTCAAAACTTTTTCTTCCCTCCTTCGTTTCACGTGCGCTGCACGTGCAGATTATTAACCGAACGGAACCTTCCTCCCTTTAAAACCCTCCTCCCCGCGCTTTGTCTCCAAAAGCTTCTCTTTCCGTCTCCCAGCCCGCATTCTGTCCTCTCTCTCTCTCTCTCTCTCTCTCTCTCTCGGAGCAGAAACTCTCGCCGTCTGCCGTCCCCATGGGCAACGCCACTGGCCGCGCCGCCCGCCGAGTCTTCCCGCCACCCACCGACGTCCCACCTCCGCCGGCCGGGGCTGGACCCTCTTCGTCCCAAGGAGAGGATCCCGTCCGCTTCGTCAGAAAGTTCTTCGACGAGTTCTTGGGATACCTTCGAAAGAAATTCCAAGAACGTGCTAGAGGCCTCCACCTCCGCACCCCGAGTCCTTTCTGGCCGTTCAAGGACTTGCCGGAGCCGGCCCCGGGCACCGACCGCTATGAACCAGTCCAAGATCCCGTCTTCCTCGCTCTGCTGGGGTACCTGATTGAAATCACCTTCAAGGAAGGCTTGGGCTGCCCTCTGAGCAGGGGTCTCGTGGGTCTGTTCCTCTGCGCTCTCCGCGGCGACGACATGGGACTGGAGGCCTTATCCCCCGTGGAGGAGGAGGACGATCCCATCATCGCAACCAAGATCTGGGCGGTCTTTGGGAAGCTCATCTATCTTGGACAGAAGTTCCGAGAGGCGGGGATCAAGTGGAAGGGTGTGTTTGGCGACGGCGATGATTACATCAGGCCAGCTAGTTTTGATGATGATGGAGGCAGTAAGAAATCTTTAATTGCTTGGTTAAGCAACTGCATTGATATAATTCTTTTCAAGAATGCGACAGGATTAGATTGGGTTATTGGTACAGATAGCAATTCTTTTCGTTCTTGACTCAGAATGATGTTGGGCGTTATTGACTTGTGGCGAGATCGTTGAGGGTTCATCGATCAATATATTCCTCTCTTTTTTTTCATTTAATTCTGTAGCTTGTGATTCTTGATTTGATTGGTTGCTAGATTCCATATCCGACGGTGCATTCTAGGTTGGGTTCTTGATTTGGAATGATGTAGTCTTTCTCAATTTGTTGCTAGATTGCCAGGCTCTAGCTGATCCATTAATTCAAACCCGTTCCTTCATTTTTGTTTCGTAGTATATGCTACATCTATTCTTTATTCAAGAATAAAGAATAGAGCTTGAACGCTTCACTGAGGGCTGATTGATTAATGTGGCCTCCTTTTTTAGAATTATTTGGTAGTATATGGTGTGGATTTTTTATTTTAAAATTTAAGAATAGAGCAGGATTTTGATGGAATGATTAGCTTTGTTATATGTATGCAATTTCAGATTGTCCGTGATTGAACTCTGAACTTCTTATATAGTGAAGAAGTTAGATGGTTTTTCATGCTTCATAAGTATTTTAGGGTTAATCCATCAAATTTACTGCAAGCATGCTTTTGTACTGTAGTTCCAAAGAGCATGTTACAAGCATATGGTTCATCATTAATATTACTTATTTCAATGCTTCTTTTCTGTGATTATCACTTGCAATTCTTCTGTTTCATTGGTTCTGCATCTTGTTGTCTGTTTTATGCATGGATTGAGCTTTCTATGTAATTATTCATATGTTTCAAATCATAATTTTCACCTTTTCTCTTTAAAGGGAAGATTGGAGGTGCATGGACTGATTGCTTTTAGCTATGATAGCATTGGTCTTAAGAAAAAGCAGAGGCGTACTGACTTTCTGAATTCACTGGCAGGATCTTCTTTTGGATTGACCATTGGGATAGATTTAGGAACTTCATACACACGTGCTGCTGCTGACGTGAATGGCTCCTTGGAGGGCATACTCAATGACAAGGGAAAGGGCATGACCCCATCGTGCGTGGCATATACTGAGATGCTAATTGGCGAGGATGCGCGGAAGCTGGCATTTGTGAATCCTGAAGGAACTATTCTTAATGCCAAACGACTTATTGGAAGAAAGTGCGCTTTTTTTTTTTTCTCAACCGTTACTGTTCTTGATTTTCCACTTGCTGTAGACGAAAATGCTAATGTTCATGCCGTCTGTAGATTTAGGGACAAAGATGTACAGGAAGACTTGAAGTTTGTCCCGTACGAGATTGTTAACAAGGATGGTAAGCCCTATATTAAAGCGAGGAAGGAAAGGGGCGAGTGGTTTATAAGTCCTGAGGACACTGCTGCACTTCTTCTAGAAAAAGTGAAGGAGGATGCTGAACGCGCACTTGATAGGCCTATCATGGATGCCATTGTTACTGTTCCAGGTAAAAAAAATGTTGTCTGCATGCAAAGTACAGTTATGATTCCTCGCGTTTTAATTTATTTTTCTTTTCTATGCCCCCCAGCTTACTTCAATGTTGCTCAGAGACGGGCTACCAAGGTTGCTTGTGAGAAAGCCCACTTATATTTGGTTAGAATTATCAATGAACCAACGGCTGCTTCTATTGCATACGGTCGATATAAGCAGGTTGGTCAGAAAAACATCCTTGTTTGTCACATTGGCGGTGGGACATTTGATGTCAGCATCTTGATTATTCATAATGGAGCTTTTGTGGTTCTAGCAACTAGTGGAGACAAACTAGGAGGTAATTGATTTATTAGCACGTACAGTTACTGGTTTTTTTCTTAGCAGATGATTTGTTAACACCGTTTTCCTCTTCGATCTCTTTCTTCTTCTTCTTCTTCTCCTGTTTTGCAGGTGAGGACTTTGATAAGACAATAATGCAGCATTTCATAAAAGTGATCAGTAGGAAGCATAGGAAGGACATCAGCAGGGACAGCCAGGCTCTTGCGAAGTTGAGGAGAGAATGTGAACGTGCCAAGAGAGCTTTGGGCAGCCAGCAGGAAGTTCAAATGGTCATTGAATCACTCTGTGAGGGCCTTGATTTCTCTGAGCTACTGACGAGGGACCTGTTTGAAGAGTTGAACAATGATTTGTTCATGAAGATTGTGTGGCATGTGAATGAAACCATGAAGGATGCTGGACTGAACGAGGATCAAATTGACGACGTTGTTCTCACGGGCGGGAGTTCCAAAATTCCTAAGATTCGGCAGCTTTTGAGGGACTACTTTAATGGAAAGGAGCCGGACATGGAGGTGAACCCAGATGAAGCAGCCAGAGATGGTGCAGCTATAATAGGAGACACTCTAAGTGGGAACGGCTGGGGTGATACTAAAGGTTAAATTTTTCACCATAATCATTGCTTTATGTGCGATTTGGTACCTGCAACTACCAAATGATAAAGTGTTTAATTAAGGATTTTGATGAATATTTTGTTTATTTATAATGATATGTGTATACAGACATACTTATTTTGGATGTGGTACCTCCTACCACCGGGACTGGAGCGATGAACACATTGATTCACAGGAACATCATGATCCCAACCATGGAATCTCAAATTTTCACCACTTACCAGGATCAGCAGGGTACTGACTTCGCTCAGGTAAGAACAATTTTTGCTTTTGGTTTGTCTTTTATGCGATTATAAACAAATTTTCTTTCCTTTTCTTTCTTGTTCCTCTTTTTGTAGGTCTTTGAGGAAGAGGACCAAGGGTGCTTGGTTGCAAGGGTGGTGCTTGGGCTGGTCGCGGCGTGTCGGTGTCACTGGTTGTCTTGGCGGTGGTGCTGGCCGTAAAGCTCACCAGATAGGTCTCTCCCTCAACTTCCTTCGTTCCTTCCTTTCTACCTTCTTTTTGGCATTACAAATTCATTTCTCCCCCTTAACCTGAATTCCTGGTGTCTATCTGCTAGCTAATTTGCTAGCCATACCGTAGCCCTGTCCGAGGATGAACAGATACTTTTGTTGGTTTGTCCTGAATTTCTTGGATGATCTTATCCCTCTGGGATATTGTTCGAAATTTTTAACTTGAACCATTTGATGTGAGTCAGCACGAGAAATAATGATGTGAGTCAGCACGAGAAATAATGATGTATAAAGGCTGCTTCCAAGCCTTGAGCCTTGTCAACTTTTGGAGTGGAAAGCTCTACCTAGGACTGCACAATCTCCGATAAGAATTTGAGACCACTTCTGCTGTGGAAAATCTTTCTTTTTACTGTAAAAGGTACGGTCCAGGATAATACCAAACCAACATTAGATTTAGTCTACAAATCCATTATACATATAATAAAATAAATAAAAATTTAATTTTATTATTTATTAAATAAAATTAATATTAGTTGAGAGTATCTAAATCTAAACATAAATATCAAACCCATTATTCTTACTATTCAGAAAATCACTAACTACAAATTTATAATCAATTGAAGAACTAAAGTTTTGCTTTGTTATATAGATCGCCAAGATTGCTAGTGTAAACTCTAAGCTTGATCCATCCTTTGTTTCTATCAATTCTTTTTATCTGGAGAGAAAAAAAATAGAGGTATATGAACTACATATGCTAATCCATAATTCTAAGAAAAACATGATATTTTCACAAGCAAATTTTATGTACAGAAAACATAATCATTTGAAAAATAATAAAGAGTGCAAGATGTACTTATAAATTCAAAAACTAATAAGGAGTATAAGATTTATTTATAAGTTCAAAAACTAGTAATGAGTATAAGATTTACTTACAAGTTTAAAAACTAGTAAGGAGTATAAGATTTACTTACTTCTTTCGTCTTATATCGTCAAACTTCACTAGACGACTCTATTAGACCTATTTAAAGACATTAAAAGTGAGATTAATTTCTATTCGAATTTAAATAATAAGAAAAGGAGACGGTTGGTCGGGTGACAGTGTTCAACGGCTCGGGCAGATTAGGTTTAGACGATTCGCTCAATAAATCGAACTCAATCAGGCCAAGATCAATCAACAAGGTTCATCAATGGAAGTTTTAGGAACTCAATAGGGTCGGATGATCGGTCCATTAGGCAGCCCGGGCAATAGGATAATTTGGGGCCTCTTTTCAGAATCAACTCAGTTTCATAGATGCTAAGCTAAAGATGACTCTTTAGAAAACATCATCGAAGGCCCCTTCCAGAAACATCTCCCAATCCCTGCCCCCCTCCACTCGGAAGTGCGACAATTTAGAAAGCATCATCGAAGGCCCCTTCCAGAACCATCTCCCAATCCCTCACCATCCCTCCACCCCCCCACCCCAATAAATTCCTAAACCCTTCCAACCCAGCCTAAACCTCTCCCAATCTCTAACGCCCCGCCCTGTGCGTGGAGTCTCTCCTACGGCAATTGGGTCCCAACGCCATCGCCTTCTTCGTCCGAAAGTTGGAGGCTAAATCCCTAACCCCTTTCAACCCAGCCGTCGAAGATAGCGAGCTGCGTGGAGTCTCTCCTTCAGCAGTCAGGCCCCAACACCATTGCCTCCATCATCCGGGAGCTGGAGGCCAAACTCAACCTCGACCTCTTCCACAAGGCCGGCTTCATCCGCGACCAGATCTACCTCCTCCCCGGTCCCCACAAGGCCAAACTCATGGCGCCTGGTGAGGATGAGGGCTACGCTTGGCTGGAAGTGAGAGAGAAATTGGATGACTTCATTGTAGTGGGGGCAAAATATGGGGCCCGATGATAGTGTAGCGCTGATTCAAATGAGCCATATTAATTCTCAGTTCTCATCTATCCACTGCAATATTGTTTCTTGATCCAGTTCACCTCGGGCTGCCTTTTTTTTAATACTTTTCATTTGTTATGTTTCTGAGCATTTTCTTCTTATTTATTGCGCACTCATGTTTTTGGACAATGGTATGGGACAAACACTGGGGAAAAAAAGATTGGAACGTGGTTTGGGGTTGTGCAGGTCCCTAGTTTTGCTCGGAGTTTATTGTATGTGACAATTGGTCCTTTATTTCATTTGCTTTACTATTTTATTCTCTTTAGTGCCTCATGATTCCAAATTCATAAGTCTTAAAGAAAGTGGGGTCATCAGCGTATGCTCCATTAATACGTAGAGAGAAATTTGTTTGACTCATTTACAGAAACTTCATCTATTCATAGATATGTGCAGTATGAGCAGACAGATAATTTTTTTACATAACTCAAGTCCAGCAAAAAATGTTTATACATTTCAGCAAAAAATCTTTTTAAATATTTTTTAACAAAAAATAATTATAATAACATTCTTGTTATAAAAAATATCAGCAGTTAATGGCCGACGGTTTTAAGTATTGCTAAAATTTGATGCTTTAGCAATGCTTTTCAAGAGCATCGACAATTTTTTTTTCTACCCTCACATTGCCGACGTTTTTGCGACACTTTATAAAACATCGGTAATAAAACCAACGACGCTTATAAGCGTCGACAGTGTTTGATTTTTTTTGTAGTCAATCAAATTTGAACAACCCAAACAATCGAATGTTTGAAGTAACCTGTAACCCCATGGCCAGAATAAGGTTATAAGATGGATAATCTCACTATTTCTAATTATAACATGGATAATCTCACTATTTCTAATTAGTAAACTACACTCATCAATGGGGATATAATTAAGGTTACAGATAGTAACTTTGCTCCAAACACCTTTACAAATTCCAACATACACAACTTAGGAGAAAATGGTTAAAAAAGAAAACACTTGAGTCGTACTTACAGAAGAAAAGTTCTTCCAAGTCTGCAAATGTATTATACTTTATACGCTATATATAGCATACGCTTCTCCACGGCTTAGAAGAAGGCCAACTGCATTTTTGTAGTTGCTTTTTTCCTTGCCACGCTATCATCAGGATCTATATATGCAGTTTCCGTAGCCTACAAAGGAGCAATTTTTAATTCAACTTTGAGTAGGTTTTTATGAGATGCAACCATGACAACGAGGGAGTCGGTATATTTAACATAAACTGCTCGAAATAATCAGTTGCATATGTTCTTGCACCGCCAATAGTAAGAAACCAAAAGAAATTAAAAATAAAGATCGCCGAAAGAATGCTGCCTTATGGGGCATGCTTACTTGGATCAATGGTGGAGATCACTCCGGTCTGTCCGAAATCACAGTCGAACGAATTCCTTCCAAAAGATTGGTAATACTCGTTCATAACGTAAGCAGCATGGCCTTGTGCAGTGTCTGGACGATAGCATGCACCGCCTGGTCGTATCGGATTGCAGTCGATGCCCTGCGCGCAGACATACTCAATTTTCTCCTGCAGCGACATGACATCGGCGTCTGGTTTCGGAACGCACCACCTCTTCGCATCGGATGCCATGGGCTTCACCTGTTGATCTCTGGCCTGCTAAAAGTTTTAAGAGTCCCAACTCGCTGCAATCACTTACACTGGACAACTAGAGGAATAATTAAAGATCATGCACCGGATTCAGTAATACTAGACCACGCAGATTGTTAATTAGTAATCTCTACCTCACCTCGGTTCTAAGAATTCCAATGTCGTAGACAGGCGTCATATTGGGATAGAACAGCCCGAAGTTCCTCTCGGACGTCGGCCCGGGTTTGAGATTCTCGTTGAAGAGCGAGAAGATGTATGTGTCGAATGTTCTGTTGGGCATGAGCGGGGTGCCGATGCCAGAAGCCGCATGCCGCACAAGGTTCTTGTTGTAGTCCCGAGCACTATCCATGTCCGCGCCGACCTCCCATGCATCTCCCATTGATGGCCATCCGGTCTCGGCTACGACGATCTCGACGTCGGTGAAACCCAGGAGCTTCATTGCAGAGAAGATGGCGTCCAGTTGCGCATCCAACATGTTTGTGTATGTCAGGCCGGTATTGTCGTCCACCACGCCGGAGTTCAGCCGGAAAAGGGCGTAGTCGAGGGTATCACGAGTGGAGCCGAAGAAAGGGTACGGATTCACCATGAAAGGGGAGCCTGTAGCTCTTAAGAAGGTAAGCAACGGCTTCATTACAGCGGTGTCGTAGCCATCCTGAAATCTCCCAACAGATGGTGGGGCAGAAGCGGCAAGGATGCCGAGGGAGTGTGGGGAGGAGACCTTGATCTTGTGTTGCAGTGACGCGCCCACCAGGGCGGTGTGGAGGTTTTGCATGGCGGGCACGAGGCTCGCGATCAGGGATTTGTCGGCGGCCGACACGACCTCGTTGCCGACTAGGATGCGGGTGATGTTGGTGGCGGCGATGTAGGGGAGGATGTTTGCCTGGATCCAATACTTGGCGAAGGAAAGGTTGGTGAGGTTGGGGATGAGGTCGTTGGAGATGGTGACATCAATGGCTAGGTCGGTGTTGTCGAAGGCTTGCAAGGTTGCTGGATCCGTATCGAAGAGCTTGACGCGGTCGATTACAGTGTTTCGAGCAAGAAACTGTGCCACCTGGGCTGGTGGGGGAAGATTGTTCCCAAGCTTGCCGTAGTTGACGCCAATGCCGGATCCACCGACAGCTGAAATGAACACGATAAAGCTGGTTAATTTCTTTAGGTTATTTGAGTTCGTAAGAGGAGCATTCCAACTATCCGAGACGTACTGTTGAAGGTAATGGAGAGAATAATGGTTGATATAGCATATATACCTTCCAAGATGGAAACTGTGGAGAGGATCCAGAGAGTGCGGATGGCTGCGGGCATGGCTGTCGGAGTTCTTCCTATCGCCGGCATGGGGAGGCAAGAAAGACATGGGAGTGGAGAATGAGGTGGAAGAGGTAAGTGGGGACTTGATTTGTAGGATGTGGATTCTTTTCTTTGGCTTGGGGGGCCTTGATGCTCAAATCATCTAAGCTGCTTTTGGTGGGAATTTGAACCTTTAACTTTGGCTTTTTGCCTTTCTTCCTTTCTTCGCATGCACTACTGGTATGCAAATTTGAAAGTTTTGGAGGACCCATGCAGTTGAGATACCAGCATTTGCTATAAAAATGTTTGCCGACCTCCTTTTCTTTTTTTTTTTTTTTTTTTTTTTTTTAATTTTTCTTGATGCAAAAGATGGGAAGGCCCATCAACCTAAGTTCTCTATTTTGCTGTCTTTTTATGAATTTCATGTTACAATTTATTGAAATCAAAATCGAAAACAAATAATTAATCTTTATCCTCAATAAATGATGAAAGATTGAAGACATGCACGTTTGCTCTTTGAAACTCTCTCTGGCTTTCCATATCATCAGGATGAACTGCTATTACAGTTTTAAAAAGAGAGTCAAAACGTTTGACCTTGTAAAGCCATATTTTGGAGTCCAAACACGTCGCCTATTGGACTGACTTTTATGCTGAATGTGATAGATATTTATTTTTGATACTGAAATATACTGCCAACAAGGGAGATGGTTCACTGTTCTATTCCAATTATAGAGATTTTGCTGTACGTTTATTCAACATTTACAAGGAAATGGTCATTTCTGCCATTATATATAATAGGTTAATATTGTAGAGATTTCTGACATCGTTGTTAATATTGTCAAGGTTAATTTACTGAATTTTAGTACGCCATCTGATTTCATATGTTCATATAGGTATGATTCCATATCAATCGACTAATTTATCCTGGGTTCAGTAAAATTAATATATATATATATATATATATATATATATATATATATATATATATATATATATATATATAGCTAATATATAACATTTACACAATATTGCTCATAAGGTCGACGACAACGTAGGGCCCAACATCGATAACCTGTACAGTTGGATGAGATCCATTATTTGCTGTTAAAAAATTATGTAATTTGAAAATTTTTAATCTATGCATTTTTCAGCCAATAAACACTCATATGTTGACATTTTTGACATCTGTTGTGCAATATATTTTTGGCCATAATATACCTAGGTTGGGAATCCGTTACTCAAAATCAAGCAGTCATATATATATATATATATATATATATATGAGATAAGCTGGACGGATCATCTACCATAAATATATTCAATGAGCTTAGAAAATAAAATATTATGGTGCGCGATCGGAACAGTTGACAAATTGTAATGGCCCACTCTTTCGGCCTAATGGGCCGTCCTCAAGAGGCCAGGCCCATTATAAGGGGCGTATAAACATAGTCCAATCTGCAATACTGCTCGATGGATATCGTTGGCCGTCGAGGATACGCTCGCTTGAGCTGCGAAATTAACCACTCCGACTTCCGCTTAGCCCAACCCGGACCCAAAGCCCACGGTAGCCGGAATGTACAAAGCTACAGTAATTTCGCCCTAAACCCCTCAAAGTTCTCTCCCCAAAACCTTCAAAACCCTGAGCAGTGAGACCGCCGCCCGCTTTTCTCCCTCGCCTCTCGTCCCCTCTCGATATTCCCCTCTACTTGAACCCCACTTCCCTTGAATATTTCGATCTCTCTTCGATCGACTGATAGACCGAGGCCTTGGGCTTCCTCCTCTTCGTCCATGAACGCCAAACCTAGAAGGAAGCGAACGATTTTTAGTAGGTCCCGAGGGTTTTGACTCTCTTGGCTCCACTTCTCTTCTACGAACCTGAATCGCTGTTCTTTCATCTCCGTTATTGATGGAGAAACTCCATCTCTATAGGAACAGTTCGGTGGAGTGGAAGCCCTCTGCTGTGGTGGCCCTCGCCACCAGCGCCGACGGCTCGCAGGTTGCGGCCGCGCGGGAGGACGGCTCTCTCGAGATCTGGCTCGTTTCCCCTGGCTCCGTTGGATGGCATTGCCAGCTCGTAGGATCCCGATTTCTCTTGTTGATTTAGCATCTATGTTTTTGGTTTTCGTAAAAAGATTTGATCTTTTTTTGGGCTGCAGACAATCCAAGGTGACCCTATCTCTAGAGTGTCTTCACTGGTCTGGTGCCGCCCCAGTTCGAAGAGTGGAGGCCCAGGCCGTTTGTTGTCCTCGAGTATAGATGGGTCAATCTCAGAATGGGATCTCTTTGGTTTACAACAAAAGGTTAAAGTTCTTTATTGTTAGTTCTGGCTCTTTTTTTTGGTCAAAATTGGTTCTTTTTTTTCTTCACATGATGTGACTATAATTTAAAGGTCCAAAGTGGTCATATGGTTTAGTATACTGATTGTGTAAATTGATTAAAAATGCTTTCTTTTATTTACCACCAATTTATGATGCAGATATGCTTAATATTGGTGATCTAAATGCTGTTAATGCGTAAGGTAACAACTAGAGAAACCTAAAGAATTAGTTCAACCACATCCATCGGCAATTTTACTTGCCTTCAGAAGCATTATTTGAAAGACACTTTTAGTAGTCATGCGATTCAGATTTTACTGATGAAGTATGAAAAACTTTGCAATTTTCAACAAATCGAAAAGAATGAAATGTTCTGATCAGCAATCATGATTCTTCCAAGTGACACTTTTAAGGAAAATTGCAATTGTTTATGCTTAGTTTAGTATGCATTATTCGTATTGGACAGCTTGAATGATACAGAGTAGAGCACATGGTTACCTAATTTGCTTATCAGGCAGCTAATTAAAATTTGATATGAAGTTAACTGATGTGCAATACAGTTACATTTTGCACATGCATATACTGGGTAAATCCTGGTTCAATGTTCTCATTCCACACTTATCAAAGTCCTCTTCATCTTAGTTGGGAAGTTGTGAATTAGGTTACTAGGGCAAACCTTCTCTTTTGCCCCTATTTGAGGGCTGCTAAGTGTCTCAGGCCTTTTAAGTTTACAAGCAGCTGAGCTTTTAAAAGTCTTGGTTTTCATGTGGGTTACTATCTTGGAAAGAAACAGGATTGGACAACTTGCTTACAAAGCGAGTGTGGAGTGAATGTGCATGGAAATAATCTGCTTTATGGGCTCGAGAGGGATGCTAATTAAAATCTTTTCAGCATCAGCCAAGTTCGTGGTGATGTTGCTTATATGAAAAGATAATCCTTCCTGTGCAAGGCACTGTGAACAATATGGCAAATGTCATCTTTCTTACTACCCTTTAATTTGTGACTGGTTTTATGATGTGGAGCATAATAGCATGGTCATGTCGTAGTAGTTGTGGAGGTTAGGAATTAATGAACATTTTAGAGTGAGGGAGCTGATATGGTAAAAGAAATGGTCTTAATGTTTGCCGTACCCATCGGCACCGTACTGTACCGATATGTCGAACCTTTTTGTAACATACAACGTACTGACACTGTAATAGAATAGTATTGGTACGGGGTCTGGTACCAACACAGCAAACCTTGATTGATTTGCTATCAAATGCCACTCCTTTTAAGACTTGGCACCAGCTTGAGAAGCATTAGCTGGTTCTCACCTGAGAAACCTATTAAATTGCTATCCTTTTTCTGCACTTCTTCATTGCTTTCTATTCCCCTTCAAGTTGATATGCTTTCCCTTACCACTCTATAACAGGTAAAAATCCCTTTTCTGTACCACTTCATAGATTTAGATACTATTTCCTTTTAACTGCTCCTTCTCCCCTTCTCTCACCACATGATTCCCACATATTAACATTTTTCTGATCTTCTTGTCACATTGCCTCTTTTGTACATGCCTTGAAACATTGGGAGTGTGGCATTGAGGGGTGGAATGTTGTTAACTCAATTTCTTCATGATAACCACTAGGACTTGGTAGGGAGGGTGCACGAAATGTAGTTTTATGTTTTAATGTGGTTCTGCTTGTGATGCTTATAGATCAAGTTAAAATTAAATGTCTTTTTTTTTTTGGGTACATCGGCGGCTCACACCTGACGAGTGTGAAGACGGCCAACATAATCAGAAAACAAAATGTTGCGCAAAGGCAAATGTCTTTCTTTGAAGAAAAAACTTCTTTTCTATATTATGACCTAGCATCATGTCATGATCTTACCTTACCAGCCAAATAATAAGCATGGTTGCTACATTTACTTTTCTCTTAAATGGGAAATTACACATTTATAACAACTAAAAGAAACAATCTAAGATTTTAAAAAAAATAACCACAATTTTGTTGTGGGCCATTCTTCGTCATACTGCTATTAGTTTTTTTGTTGTTCTTATATTATAATAGCCAAAAAAATCTACATTGATAGCCATTTTATATACACTTCTATGATACTATGAGTGTCCTTTTCTTGTGGATCCTATAGATTGTACTGGATTCTGTTGGAGTATCTATCTGGCAGATGGCCATTGAACCTTCAGATAGTATAGTGCATTTAGGAAAAAATGACTCAGGGCTTATAGCCAATGGTTATGAATCTCATGGTGCTCACAGTGATTCTGAATCTGGTCAAAGTGATGACGACGACGATGACTCAGATGAACCTCATTCTGCAGCTATTGCAAGCAACTATCAACGCTTAGCTGTTGCCTGTGATGATGGTTGCATTCGCTTGTATAATGCCTTTGATACAGATGGACTGACATATATCAGATCATTTCCTAGGGTTAGCGGTTAGACTCATAAACCTATTCTTTCATTTTCTCTTTAAGCTTTCCGATTCAAAAATTTTTGTAATTGTGTTTTTTTTATTTACAGGGCGCATTTTGAGTGTTACATGGAGCCATGATGCAAAGTTAATATTTTCTGGGACTAATGATGGGTATGTTTGACTAAATGATAGCGGTAAATCGATGATCCTGAATTTTCAATCTTGTTTTCTTTTAAAAGTTGCAAGCTTGTGCACATCCTTCTATGGATGCATGGGTTATGGAGTTGGTTAAGCTGGCATCTCTCTCTCTCTCTCTCTCTCTCTCTGTTTGTCTGCATTCTCTTATTTAAAAGAAATATTTCTTTATTATTTAATAATTTTGCTTATTTATGACTATTGTAGTTTAATAAGATGCTGGGATGCTATATCTTTTCATGAGGCATATCGCATCACGGTTGGGCTTGGTGGCTTGGGCAGTGGACCTGAACTTTGTGTTTGGTCATTATTGTTTCTAAGGTAGAAGTTAGTTAAAATCAATATCTTGTGTAGAATTATTGGTCTTGCGATATTCAATTTTTCAAATTCCTTTATTATAGTTGAATTGACCCCCCTCCCCTTAAACTTATGTTTAGGTGTGGGGTCCTTGTTAGCGGAGATAGTACTGGGAGTGTTCAGTTTTGGGATAGTTGTCATGGAACTCTTTTGCAAGCTCACACTTTTCATAAGGGTGATGTGAATTCTCTAGCAACCGTTCCTAGTCACAACAGAGTGTTTTCTGCTGGTTCAGATGGACAGGTACGTTGTTTTATTACTGCATACCATTAAGTGGCCTTGTTATATGCTGTATTATTGAAGTGGACATGAAATCTAATTTATTCTATCTTCTACAAATATATCATGCATATATATATGTATGTATGTATGTATTCACATTGTATAGCTTGTGCCTCTTTTTTTACAATCTTTTGTTGAGTAATCTTGACCTGCAGCATAAATAGTGTTAGATGAAATAATAAAAGTATCCAGTTCTAAAAATAAAGGTTTTGGACCACAGTAGCAACTATAGCGATATAAACCAAGATTCACCGTATTAGTACGTACCACCCCATACCGGCTGTACCATACCGCACCAATAAGAAACTGACTATATACCAATCATACTGAAACTATAACAATATGTACCGGTGCAGGGTTTGGTACTGGGATTGCAAAGCTTGATATAAACTTAACAAACCGCGCTATAAAGTTATGGAAGAAACTGATAGGAAAGACGATATTAGAAAGTGAAAACAGTATGTAATAATCAGGTTCCTGGCCTTAAGATAGGAAAAATAGTCATGAAAGCTATTGCGTGCTTGCTTAGACAATTGATAGATTTCAAGAAAAGGAAATATTATATGCATAAATTTTAAGAAAAGAAGATTAATATGATGTGCGATTTCTGGTTAAGAGGTATATTATAGTGAACCATGATAGATAATTTGGTTGGAATGCAAGAGAAAAGGTATATTTAATGGTTTTATATAAATTGTTAGGGATGAAGGTGCAGTGGCCAGTAACTAGTGTAGGTTGGTGAGTTAGGTTTGAAGTTGCAGAGTCTATACCACAGTTTGTCTCTGAGCTCATACTTTGCACTTTTCATTACCTAAAATCAATTGAGAGGTGTCAGCAGGTCTGGTGTAACCAGATCTGAGCGTGTCATGTTCCATTGATGACTACTCGTTGGTTGGGCTAGGTCATTGAGCCTTGAATTTATTTGTCAATCAGAAAATGGTAGTTCTGTAAAATTCATGCCCTGTTTTAAACAGATCCTGTTATAACCAAAAGCTGTTGAGTAACTTTTCAAGCACAGGTCTATATTATAGATTTCGTCCTAAACACATGCTAGAGCTTGTCCTGCCAATTCATAGCTGGTGGGGACACAAACCACCGTTTCCAGCATGTATACAGGCGTCGCCGGCGTGCATAGCACTTTGGCCACCCTAGTTTTATTTTCTTGCGTATTTTCATTTATTTCTTATGTATTTTCGTATTTTATTAGTTGTTTGCTTGTTTGATTGTATTTAGCTAGTGTAGTGACCCATGATGTTGTTGGGTCATGGGTAGTTACATGATCTCATTTGTGGGGATCATGGGTAGTTGTATTGGGGCTATATATGGCACCCCCTTATCTATTGTTCAGCAGAATATTTTGGGGATTAAAAACGAGACTTCGCTTTAGTATCTGGTGGACTCCAGACTCCTCCCTCCTCCTTCCCCTACTTAATTTCTTCTCTAAATCAACTGTCCCGCATCAGTTTGGTATCAGAGCACTGTTGGGCTTTGCCTCTGTGCCAACGCCCCGATCCGTGATCCTTTCCCTTCCTTTTCTTCACTGCCATTTTCTGGGCCGCAGTGGGACAGTCTGCAAAAAAAAAAAAACTTTTGTTGTCTCCTCTGTCCCGAAAATCCCACAGAAATCTACCAAGTGTATGGCAGAGCATCGCCGGATCCCAGGATTCCGGTGGGCACACGAAATCTACGCGGTAACCCGACCCCGGACGCCGGAGCGAGCTGACGGACCACGGGTGACTCCTTCTGTCAAAAAGAAGAGGAGCATCGCTGCCCTTCTTTCAGACCTGTCCCTCGGACCCGCCGAAGCGTCTGCTGGCCACCGCGCACACGAAGAGAGACAGGAGACATTCCTGCGAGGGAACCCAGTGCCGGAGCAGGTGACCGGTCGCCGGCCACCACCACAGACCACTGAGATCTCCCTCCTCTGCACTGCTAGCGTGGACTTCGCCACGATCGACCGCCGGGAACTGCCAGCAACTGTAGCCGCAGAGCCCGGTACCACCTCCCGAAACCGTCGGGAGGTTGCAGAAACACCAGTTAACGGGTAAGTCCCTCACCCGTTACCAGTTCATTAGCCGGATCCGCCCCAAAAAAAAAAAAAAAAAAAAAAAAAAGAGGTCACATGACCCTCACGTGAGCCTCGCACGTGACTTCACACGTGACCACCCCAGACGCAGCACGTGACTTGCACGTGCTGTTCAAAAAAAAAAAAAAAAAAGGAAGACCGTACCTGTCGTTCGACGGAGAAGAACCCAGATCTAGGGTTTCGCCACCACCGCCGCCGTCGACGCCTCACTGTCACGCCTCCACCGCCACTGTCGCCGCTCTTTGCTGCCACCGAGCCGTCTCTCCTCCTTGTTGTCGGACCATCGCTCGCCGCCGCAGCTCACCTCAGCGACCGCACGCACCGCTGATTCAATCACACCGCCACCCTCCCCTTTCCCCCTCTTTCATCTTTTCCGTTTCCTCCACCCTCCACCGACCTTGAGTCTTCCCATTTTCTTCTTCCCTCAGTCGACTCTTCCTCTCCCTCTCGGCTCACTAAACCCTAAACCCCTTTCTTTTTCTCCCTTTCATCTCACCAAGACCCCTTCTTCTTCTGTGCCGCCACCTCCGACTTCCGCTGCCGACTCCATCCTCCGCCTTCGCCGACCCCCTCGCTCCCCAGAACGAGGGATCCACCTCCGATATCGCTCCTTTCCCTTCTTCTTCTATTCTTTCCCACTCTTTCTCCAACCCTCGAGTTCTCCCATCCCTTCTCCCTCCCATCTCACCGAAACCTCCATCCCATCTCTTTCCCCGCGCCACCACCTCCACCTCCGTTGCCGACTCCATCGTCCGCCCTCGCCGCTTTCTTCGCTCCCCAAAACGGAGATCTCCCCTCTCTTCTTCCACCGGTGTCACCCTCAGCTCCTTGGTATCAGAAGCTCCTCACCCAACGACGCACAGCGGGATCCGAAGCCATCCAGAAGCTTCGGGTCCCCTCTAGTCTTTGCTTTTCGGGCGAGTGGGCCGGCCTGTGTTCGGCCTGTTGTCACGCGGGCCGAGCTGATCTTCTGGCCCAGTGTTTTGCGGGCTTCGCTTTCAGGCCCTGCATCTGGATCCAGACCCAGCCGTGAGTTGGACTTTTACAACGACGCTGCAGTCAGCCATCTTCCAGCAGCATTTTCTACAAATCGTCGGGTTCCGGTTCTGCATCCTACACTTTGCCATCCAAACTCATCCACTGATTCAGATCTGCAAGAAGAGGTCGTATCTTTCCTTTAAATAATTATTTTTCAGCCTTTCCCTATAAACTAGCTTATCTTTAGATTATTATTGTTTCACTTCATGTTGTCGGTTTGAGATAGGACCTTACTTTTATAAAAGCCTATGCCCCTTGAAAACACATATTGAGCCTTACAAATTATTTTCAAATCCTCGAAAGGCAACTAGGAAATTTTACTTGAATCTGGTGAAACCCAAATCAATTTGAAGGACCCCACTTTCATTAGATTAACCTGCAAAGATTTTGCATGATCCAAACCAAGGTTAGCAGTACCTAAGGTCCTGATATTTTGTTATCACCTGTGCTAATTCGAAGGTAACCGAGACTACGTCAAAAGTCGTCTTTATTTCAACATCGTTGATTTTATTCTGAATGTTAATTATATATCTAGGAATTTTGAATTCTAGAGTATGACAACTCGCAGCGGTACATCTTACTCACATGAGATGTCGACCAACCCAAACCAACAGGTATTAGATGCCATAGCAGCATTGGAAACCAGATTAGGAGCAAGAATCACTGACCTTGAAACTAGGCTGAATACTCGCTTGACTATAGCTGAAAATTCAATCACCAACCTCCAAGTTACTCACAACGATGGAGAATCTGAACTTGGTGAGATTGAACCGTCCCGCCCCAGAGGCTTTGGGCCACAACACCAAAGGGACTATCTAAGAGCACGTGAGACACCAGATGAGCATGTAATGCGCAGTATTAAGATCGATGCACCAAGTTATGATGGTCGTCTTGACCCAAAAGTCTTCATCGATTGGCTCGCTGATATGGACCATTACTTTGAATGGTATAGCTTGTCTGACGATCGCAGAGTTCGTTTTGCAAAAATGAAGCTCATTGGTCCTGCAAAATTACATTGGAACACAATAGAAAATATGCTTGCTAGAGCTAGACAACCCCCTGTGGTACATTGGGATGAAATGAAGGAGAAGTTAAAAGAAAAATATCTCCCAACATCCTATAAGAGTCGCCTGTTAGATCAGTGGCAACGCTTGATTCAAGGAAACAAACCTGTGTCTGAGTACATCGCTCGCTTTGATGAGTTCTTCATGCGATGTGATGCACGCGAGAGTGTGGAATTGACCCTTTCTAGGTTTAGGTCCGGATTACGAGATGATCTACAAAAAGAGCTTATTTTACGCGAGGTCAATTCATTAGAACATGCCTATCAACTCGTCCAAGACATTGAGCGTTATACTAATAAGACAACCTTTAGGCGATTCGATCTTAAGGAGACCAATTATAAGAACACCCACGGTAGTCAGATTAATACTTGGAGTAAGCCCAATGTCAGAAATCAAGCGACCGAGTCCCCAAAAATTAATGATCAAAAGAGTAAGGGAATTTTAAGTGAACCACCCAAAATTTCTCGAGATCAGTGTTACAGATGTTTTGGTTTTGGGCATAGAGCTAGTCAATGTCCCACTAAGAAAACATTGGTCATCGAAGAAGATAGAAATGATGAAGAGAATGAGTTGGTATATGAACCAGAGATAGACCCTGAAGAGTCCGATGAAGGTGAGGAACCGGACTCACTTGAGGGTTCCACTCCTTTAGGTGTAGTCAGGTGTGTCCTTACACAACCAAAGCGAGAAGATGATGACTGGAGGCGTCGATCCATATTTCACACCTATATCAAATGTGGCGAACATAGCTGTAAGGTTATCATCGACAGTGGGAGTTGTGTCAATGTTGTATCCACAAGAACTGTCAAGAAGCTACAGTTAAAGACAGTGCCTCACCCTAACCCCTATAATGTGTCTTGGGTGGATAAAACCGCTATACCAGTCACTGAGCGTTGCCTCGTCCAAATCAACTTTTCTGAATATAATGATAAGGTCTGGTGTGATGTTATTCCCATGGACGTCGGACACATCATCCTTGGTAGACCGTGGCTTTATGATTTGGATGTGACTATTTATGGCAAATCCAATTCCTGTTCTTTTGTTCACCAAGGAAAGAAAATTCGACTAAACCCTCTACCGCCTAGACCTTCTATTGCTGGAAAGAAGGATGTGAAGGTTGAAAAGCGCCTTCAAATCATTAGTCCTAAGGAATTCGAGAAAGCAGCAACCCAAGGATCCATAGTCATTGTGTTAGTGTCCAAAGAAGTTGTTCCTGATGTTCAAATAGATTTTTCGAAGGAAGTTCATCATGTTCTGGAAGAATTTAAGGATCTCTTTCCTGAGGACCTTCCTGATGAGCTTCCCCCTATGCGTGACATTCAGCACGCCATAGACTTGGTTCCAGGGGCGACTCTCCCGAACTTGCCTCATTATAGACTAAATCCGATTGAACACGCTGAATTGAAACGGCAAGTTGATGAACTACTCCAAAAAGGGTTCATCCGAGAAAGTCTTAGTCCGTGTGCGGTGCCGGCGCTTCTAACGCCCAAAAAAGACGGCACTTGGAGAATGTGTGTGGATAGCAGGGCAATTAATAAGATAACGGTTAAATATCGGTTTCCAATACCACGATTGGATGACATGCTTGATATGATGGCAGGTGCCACTATCTTTTCCAAAATTGACCTTAAGAGTGGTTACCACCAAATCCGTATCCGCCCAGGTGATGAATGGAAAACAGCTTTCAAAACCAAGGATGGGTTATATGAGTGGCTAGTCATGCCCTTTGGATTAACAAATGCACCTAGTACATTTATGCGAATTATGACACAAGTACTAAGACCTTTCATGGGTAAATTCCTTGTAGTCTACTTTGACGATATCTTAATTTACAGCAAAAACAAGGAACAACACCTTGAGCACCTACGTTTGGTTTGCGATTCACTGAGAAAAGAAAGCCTATATGCGAATCTTAAGAAGTGTTCATTTATGACTGATCG
This sequence comes from Phoenix dactylifera, assembly GCF_009389715.1. Taxonomy (NCBI): domain Eukaryota; kingdom Viridiplantae; phylum Streptophyta; class Magnoliopsida; order Arecales; family Arecaceae; genus Phoenix; species Phoenix dactylifera. Next base: position 4,239,267 of record NC_052409.1, on the reverse strand, counting down.
TGTAATCTTCTTAGGATTCGTTGTTTCTTCTGAGGGTGTTTCAGCAGACCCACAGAAGGTCCAAGCTATTCTTGAATGGCCCGAACCCACTACATTATTTGAGGTGCGAAGCTTCCACGGCCTAGCCACCTTTTATAGAAGGTTCATCAAGAATTTTAGTACGATCACTGCACCGATTACGGATTGTATCCGGAAAGGTGAATTTCATTGGACCGTTGCGGCCTCAAGGGCATTCCAAGAGATCAAGACTAGAATGACTGAAGCCCCGGTGATGCGCCTCCCAGATTTTACTAAAGTTTTCGAAGTTTCTTGTGATGCATCTGGTATAGGTATAGGTGGTGTCTTAAGCCAAGAAAAGCATCCTGTCGCATACTTCAGTGAAAAGCTGAATGATGCCAAACGAAAATATTCCACCTATGACAAAGAATTTTATGCAGTTGTACAAGCGCTGCGTCACTGGCGTCACTATTTGCTACCTCAGGAATTCGTATTATATTCCGACCATGAAGCTTTGAGGTACTTAAATTCCCAAAAGCGATTGAATTCACGACACGGAAAGTGGGCTGAATTTCTTCAAGAATATACCTTCGTGTTGTGTCACAAAGCAGGTATTGACAACAAAGCAGCTGATGCCTTAAGCCGTCGTGTAGCATTACTTTTGTCGGTAAGCATAAATGTTACTGGATTTGAACGTATAATTGACGATTATGCAACTTGTCCAGACTTCGCTGAGATCTATGCAAGCGTCTTAGATGGTCGCACCAGGGACTATAGTGATTACCTTGTGGTTGATTCCTTTCTGTTCCGAGGAAACAAGCTATGTATCCCTCAAACATCCCTTAGAGATTTTCTTGTTTGGGAACTTCATGCGGGAGGAATAGCTGGCCATTTTGGTAGAAATAAGACCATTGATATGGTCGAACAAAGATTTTATTGGCCTAGTTTAAAACGGAATGTTGCAAAAATTGTTAGTCAGTGTCGTACTTGTCAACTATCCAAACAGCGCAAACAAAACACTGGTTTATATACGCCCCTTCCTGTCCCAGATCGTCCTTGGCAGGACATTAGTATGGATTTCGTGCTAGGATTGCCAAAGACTAGAAGTAAGCATGATTCCATTCTCGTGGTAGTGGATCGGTTCTCTAAGATGGCACATTTTCTACCCACTTCCAAGACTTCTGATGCCTCCAAAGTTGCGAGGATTATCTTTGATGAGGTCGTTAGGCTCCACGGGCTTCCAACCTCGATAGTGACTGATAGAGATGTCAAATTTGTTAGTTATTTTTGGAAGACCCTCTGGAACTTTATGGGTACTAAGCTTAAATATTCCACAGCCTATCACCCTCAGACAGACGGGCAAACTGAGGTGGTCAACCGCAGTCTAGGAAACCTTCTACGATGTTTGGTAGGTGACCACCCAGGTAATTGGGATCTTCTTTTATCCATAGCTGAATTCGCCTACAATAGCTCTGTAAACAGGACCACTGGCTTGAGCCCTTTTGAAATTGTCTTAGGCTATGTACCGCGAAAACCTGTTGATCTTATCCCAGTAGCCCCTAACAATAGAATCTCTGAGACCGCTGAATCCTTTGCGCAACACATGCAAAATTTACATAAAGAGATTAAGAAAAAAATTGAAATCAACAATGTGAGATATAAAACGGCCGTTGACTTACGTCGACGTTATCAAGAATTTCGAGCGGGTGATGATGTAATGATCAGAATCAGACCTGAACGGTTTCCACCAGGAGCCGTTAGGAAATTGCACGCCCGAAGTATGGGTCCATACAAAATTCTGAAACGGGTTGGATCTAATGCATATGTGGTGGATATTCCAAGTGATTTTGGGATTAATCCAGTTTTTAACGTAGAAGACTTAGTTGCCTACCGAGGTCCGACAACTATTCCTACAGACCCGCTCAATGAGCCTGACACTGACTGCACATCCAATTTTGAGAACATATCTCCTGCTCCTGCCTTGCCTCCTATACCTTTTTCTCCGCAGATCACAGACACAGTGGAACAGATTTTGGATGATCAGATTGTTAGTACGCAGAACGGTGGTTATCAGCGATACCTGGTCAGATGGCATGGTCGACCTCCGTCAGATGATACTTGGATTAGCAGAGATGAGCTCCAGCGACTTGCTTCAGACCTGTTGGAGCATTACCAGACATCCGTTTCGCCAGAGGCGAACTCTTCTCCGCTGAGGGGAGTTGGTGGGGACACAAACCACCGTTTCCAGCATGTATACAGGCGTCGCCGGCGTGCATAGCACTTTGGCCACCCTAGTTTTATTTTCTTGCGTATTTTCATTTATTTCTTATGTATTTTCGTATTTTATTAGTTGTTTGCTTGTTTGATTGTATTTAGCTAGTGTAGTGACCCATGATGTTGTTGGGTCATGGGTAGTTACATGATCTCATTTGTGGGGATCATGGGTAGTTGTATTGGGGCTATATATGGCACCCCCTTATCTATTGTTCAGCAGAATATTTTGGGGATTAAAAACGAGACTTCGCTTTAGTATCTGGTGGACTCCAGACTCCTCCCTCCTCCTTCCCCTACTTAATTTCTTCTCTAAATCAACTGTCCCGCATCAATAGCCCTAATGATTAGCAATAGAAAGCACAATGAGTATTATTTGCTCGTGATATTGTTGTTAACTAGTAAGAAGAATGATTCAGTGTTGAATTTGAATTTGAGGAGGAAATCTTTGAATTGTTGAGAAATAAATACAAATGAAGTGGAGAGTACTTAATGGCAATTTAATAAAAATAAAAAATTGATCTAATTCAATTATGGAGGCAGCAGCAATCTTCGTATTGGTAAACTTGGCTATCTTGTAACTATTAAGATAGTAATGGATAGAGGATCAGGTATTTCCAATAGAAATAAACTGATTGGATGACGTGGTAGATTGCTATGCCTTTTCTGTAGTTATATCTTGAAAACTAAAGGGAAAAATACTGACTAATCATTCCCTTTGCAGAGTTGGATTTGCGTGTTAGATTCTGAATGATATCTCTGACCCTATATGACTGCACTCTGTAGATATATAATTTACTCATCCATGGTATGAGTCTGTTATTGTAACAACCTATGGCATATTCAGTGCATATATTAGGTGTTGCCCCCTGGTATTTGTATTATGCTATTGCAGCAGCCATAAACTTGCTGCATAAACTTGCTCCATAAACTTGCTTCATAAATTTAGGATTGTATTTTACGTGTAATTTCTAAATGATGCTATCAGTGATGCAGATGCCCATACAAGCAGTAGCATGCCTAGGTCATATCTTCATTTTAGCTGTGTCTCGCTGCCTTAGGTAGTTCATGACTTCATGTTATATTGTTTCTCTCATTCTCTAACATGATTTTAACCTGGGGGACTTGCTATACGAGAACAATTAGATGTATACTTTACAAAGAATTTCACATCAGCGAACAGAATATGTTTGAGATAAGTTATTAGAGAACATTAATTAGGCTTGTAGTCCAAAATTTGCAGTAGGCTTTGCCTTTTGTTGATTAGTTAAATCTCCAGTAATTACTTCATTAATCATCTTACATCAATGATCTACATATATTCTTGTTGTTAAATTTGCAACTGTGAAAAGGTAATAAAAATCTAGCAAGTGGAAAGCTTTGTGTAAAATCAGGTACACTGGCTAAGATAATTCGAATGATGTATCTTAACCTTTAACTGTCAATACATGTCTCATCTGTCTGAGATTGGTTATATGGATCTAAGTTTGATTTATCTATCAAATTCTTTCCAATGTTTAGTCTCAACCTGATTTATCCCTTTATAAATTGGTGATTCCTGGTCAAGATCATTTTGGTTAGAGACGGCTTTTCCAATGTTTGATTCTGAACCTGATTTAGCTCTTTATAAGTTGTTGATTCCTGGTCAAGATCATTTTGGTTAGAGACGGCTTTTCCAAGAAGGGCAGTCAGTCTTGGTTATATAATTGAACTCATGTAACCAAACCGTGTAAAGTATCTTTCATATAGCTGTTTTTTATTTGATCATGTTAATAACTCTTCTTGATGTCCAGGTTATTCTTTATAAACGCTCCAATGAAACACTTGGTGTTGGGAATGACGAGCTTCCTAAGGAACAAATAATGAAATGGGTGTATGTTGGGTATATAAGAGCTCACACTCATGATGTCAGGGCCTTGACAATGGCAGTGCCTATTTGCAGAGAAGGTTGGTCGAGATGACCCATTAGTTAAGCTTCGGTTCTGTCAGCTTTTGCCTTAAGTTGTTGTTGAACTTACATTTTGATCCTTCTCCACGTCTGTTTTCTTTGACAGATGCATTACCTGTTGAAAAGGTTCCTAGGGTCCGCTGTCAAGAGAAGCCTATTGATTTCAGTTATCACAAATGGGCACATTTAGGTGTCCCCATGCTTATTTCTGCAGGTGATGACACCAAGCTCTTTGCTTACTCTGCCAAAGAGTTCACCCAATTCTCACCCCATGATATCTGCCCTGCACCTCAGCGGCCATCAGTGAAGTTGGTACATGATACTGTTCTAGATGGTGCTTCAGTGTTACTTGTCCAGTCCTCTGTGTGGTTAGATGTTTTTCTTGTCAAATTAGATGGTACTGTGGCTCCGAGTGTGTCTTCTGGAAGAAATACAATAACACAACTTTTGGCTCGTCTTAAAAGCAAGGGATCCCGAAAAATCATATGTAGCACCATATCCAGCACCGGAATGCTTTTGGCGTACTCTGATCATGTGAAACCCTGCCTCTTTGAATTAAGGAGGCATAAAGGTGGAAAAAGCAGGTGGTCTATTGACAAATTGCAGCTACCTAAGGGATTGCCATATGCACACTGTATGGTTTTTAGTGTTGATGCCTCTCGCCTGATGATAGCTGGCCATGATAGAAAAATATTTGTAAGTTCCTTAGTCTTTGCCATACCTCTAATAATCTAGCATGAATCTATTTAGCTGTAGTATTGGTCGGCTGGATATTGCCCTGGATTAGGCACTATTTTGGATCTTTTTAAATTCCTCTAAGATGTTTTGCTATTTTAATGGCCCAGCCAGATTTTAATGTGCTTGTTTTGTGCACGTGTGTAGGTTTGGTCAGCTACCCTTTTACATGCCCTGTTACCATTGTGCACCTGTTAATAATAATATTCATTTCATTTATGATATACTGATCTATAATAGGTTCTTAATCTTGTTTCTTTTTCTTTGGGACAACAGGTAGTGGATGTGAAAAAATCCGAGCTGGTGCACACCTTTGTCCCTCAGCGAAAGGTGGAAGATATGAATTTTCCACCTAGTGAACCTCCCATAACAAGAATGTTTACAAGTTCGGATGGGCAGTGGTTGGCTGCAATCAATTGTTTCGGGGACATTTATATATTTAATCTAGAGATATATAGGTAGGCAATGTTAGCTATGCTTGACCATTAGAAACTATTCTATGTTCTATTTCATTTTCTTAAAAAACATATAATTGCAGTTAAAGTTGCATGCATCACTAGTTAGGTATTTTGATATTTGTGAAAATTGATTAGTGTTAAAGCAATTCCGAAGGAACAAGAGAGGCAAATCCATTGTAGTTTTTCTGTTTAGATTACTTGATTCTGTAATATACTCTTTTACCGGTCTTGTACAATATTTGGATGGGTTAGGAATCATGCTTGTTTAACTTGTCTCATTCTTGTTGTGTGCAAAATAAATTGTTATCTACCCCAAAATCTTATTTCCTGAGTATGCTTGTCTGGTAAATAGTAATTATTCTTTCTGTATTTAGGATATAGGCTTGCGTGTGATAAATATCTTAGTTATGTTAAACAACTGCAGTAACAATTTGCACTTAATCATTTGTACATTTGTTAATACCTTCAAGGTCTATTGACATGGGTTTAAATTTTGTTTGCAGGCAACACTGGTTCATATCCAGGTTGAATGATGCTTCTGTTACTGCTGGTGGTTTTCCTCCTAGGAGCAGCAATGTTTTTGTCATCACAACATCTTCAAACCAGGTATATGTGTTTGACGTGGAAGCAAAACAGTTAGGTGAATGGTCAAGGCGCCACAGTTATCATCTACCTAGAAGATTTCAAGAATTTCCAGGGGAAGTGATTGGGCTCTCCTTTCCGCCTTCCTCGTCGTCAACTTCAGTTGTTGTATATAGTGCAAGGTATGACCGGCCTTAGTTATTTTTGCATGCATGCATTTGCTTTAATTTCCTTGAGCTGTATATCTTACACATTTCCTCTAAGTTCCTTGGTGATTCTTTTTATTTTTATTGTGTTTGGCAAGATTATTAAAATACATCATTTGGTGAGAAATCTATGGAAAATTCAGCCTTCATTAAGTTTTTTAATGTATGTATGTAAATTACCCTTCCCACGAGAGTGGTTTGGTTTGGTGTTATACACTATGCACTATGATGTGTCGAATTGGCAGGTGCCAAGCTAGCTTACTGGGGCACATTCTCATCATGTTATCAACTCTAGGCATTCCGAATCATACTTTGTGTTACCTTCTGCTTGCCTGGAGCCTTTGGATTGGTGTCATAGTGCATATATTTTGGGTGTGGACACATCTGAAACACTCAAAATCTGTTGTCAGTCAGAATTTATCTAGATCTTAATCACTGCGAAACTCATTAACGAACGTCTCATTTTTCTCTTCGAGAGTGAAAGTTAGGCAAAGCCTAAACACTTCTCATTAAGGTAGTGAAAAGAATCACCCTTGAAGGACACAAAAGAAACAGAACAAAGGAAGATAGAGAGAACAAAGACCAGGAGATTGTCTGCATCACCATCCTCCTCAATTCAACCACCTACGAGAGCACAGACCTCTCCAAAGTCTCATTCCTCTTACAGAATTAATCTTATCCACTCATCAGCTCTAGTTTGCTAAAGAGTCCTTCCTCTTGCTGCTTCTTGCTAGACACCGAACTGAAACAATCTATGAGCTATCGCTTTATCTTCTGAATCTGAACTAGAATTTGGCACGTGCGAGGTGTGAAGAGGAAAGTCTTAGTGGCTGTGACTTAATGTGTTTTAGTTGGAATTGCTTCGGTTGATCAGATGTTGACCCGTGATCGTATGGTGTGCCCTGATGGTTCCTTCTCATGACTGGAAGTTATGGCAACTCCCATGGGATGAGAGTTGCCAGGATTCTATAGGCAAGATAAGAATCTTGATGTCGAAATGACTTTGTACATTGTGAAGGTCATGATTTTTTTTAAAGTTCCGATAATCAAAGTTTTTCATTAATAGAGGCTTGAAGGGAGCTTTGTTTTTGTGGCTGCAATTTAGGATCCCTTGAAAATAGGAATCAACCAAGCCATGTAACTGACAGGTCCCTATATTTGTTCCCTTGTTTGGATTTATTAGCCAGCTACCTTTTTTCTCTAGATTACATTTCATATTTTTCTGTGAGGGGTAAAAGTAGATGTCATCAGGCTTTTGCGATGGGCATCACATGGCCGAACTCTAAGCATTTGCTTTGTATTGCAGTGTAGATAATGTCTAATGCCAAGGTCTTCTTCCTGCTAAAAGTTCTCCAGTTGCAGTCTAGCCAGGTTCAGGATTAGTACATTCCAAGTTTCTCTTCCTGGTTTTCAAATTCAGACCTACTTTATCGCTCATAAGGCAACTCTCAGCAACGATGGCAAATTCACAACTAATTTTTGCAAATATCATGCCCCATGTGAAATTTGAAATTGATTCCTGATCATGGTTTTAAATAACAGTGTTATAACCATTACAACGGCTGTCATGATGATTTTAGCTAACCCCCCTTTACATTATTGAGATAAATAAATAATGTGGGAAAATGTAACGGCATTTATTTTTCTGTTATTTCTCATTATAGCTTATTGTTAGCATAAATAATGGCTATTATTTTCCCGTGTACCTTCTTTTAAATAAATCAATATTTTCAAAATTAAATTTTTTCCCTTCCAATTCCCTCCAAAAGTGATTATACGGTCGGAAAAATAATATTATGTTATCTAGCAAAAAGCGAATGGAATGACAATGTGGTTACTTTTTCGGTTATTTCTTGTTATAGCAGCCCATATTTCAGTGGTATTCTAATAGTCGAAATTTGAAAAGTTGCTTTCTGAGGCAAATAATGGCCATTATAACCATTATAATAGTGATAATGAGCTATTTAAAACCTTGTTCCTGATTGCATGAATCTATGCATTTCACTATTTCCTCATTTAAATGATGAGGGGAAAGGGCCTTAGCATCTCTATTCTGTCCAAGGAATCATTAGTATGTTGCAAGATTAAGGCCTGACTCATGTTGCACTCTGCAAATTCAATTATTTATTACTCTCTTTGCTCACTTTTTTGCTCCTTATGTTAATATACATGCAGGGCAATGTGCTTAATTGACTTTGGGATGCCAATCAATCGGGAAGATGGTGAATATCCAAACGGTTCAGATCTATTGAAGTACGATTCTAGCAAAAATGCAAGAGCAAAGCGGAAACGAAAGAATTTTGATCAAGAATCCAGCCCAAATAAGAATAAGAATTTTGATTTTTGTGCATTTGGAGACCCTGTTTTGTTCGTTGGTCACCTGTCGGAAAATAACCTTTTGATACTAGAGAAGCGGTGGATGGAGGTTGCCCAGAACTTTGATGCCCCCGTCCATAGACATATTTTTGGAACCTAAACTGGATAATTCTACCATTTTACACAGCAACTGAGTCCTGCTGGATCCAAGGTTCCCATTTTTATTCATTCAGCTCAGCGGCTACGGCATCAAATAGTATGTTCTGTAAAAAATTTACTAACATTTATGGGCAGTTGGCCATTGAGATTTTGTATTGTGGGAGAAAGGTGATACCTTATTGTTTTTGTAAAATGAGCGAACCATCGATTTCTGCATCTGTTCTTGATCTTTTTGTTGTTGTCCCACTTCAAGTTAGATTTAAACTCCATGTTCCATGGCATAAGAAAGGGCATCCTTATTCTCTGCTGGGTGTAGCCAAATTTGCTCGATTTTGTTCTCTCTCTCTTTTTTTTATCCTCTTCAGGTGTCGAGTGGCTTTTCAATTCAAGAGAAGGGTGACCAGAAAAATGATTAATTTGAGCAACTGCAACCAAATGAAGTGAGGTTATGGGCTTATGACCTTTGCGTCTTCATTAACATCACCTCCATACGGCTATACCTTAATGGTGGACCCAAAAATAAGTGTTAGGTATTGAAAATTTATTCATTATTTTATCATTTATTTGGTATGTTTTCGGATTATTTTTTCAAGTTAAGTTAATGGATTCAAAATGTCATCTTACGAACAATGGCATAACTAATATTAGCGTGGGAGAAGAAAGATGGGTTTGATGGTTTTGCGTTTTAAGTAGTAATCCTCCTGATAAACCTAACCTTTTCGGCATGTCATTCAACTTCTTGAGGAAAAACCTTCAAGAAATGCAGCAAATTGATTGCCATGATCAGCGTCAGCAGATGACTCTTCTTTTATAGCACTTGCCAAGAAGCCATATTTCACTGGTCAAGCTCAAAGCATCACCCTAGTAAACACTCCTGGAGCCAAGCCATATTTTACTGGTCAAGCTCAAAGCATCACCCTAGTAGACACTCCTGGAGCCAAGCCATATTTCATTAGTCAAGCTCAAAGCTGCTTTTTTTTTTTTCTTTTTTGTTAGGATGGGCGATTCATATCTAATAAGCACAAATATATTTAATAAAGTCAGAAAACAGAAGATCTCGCTCCTTTTTGGCTTAAATAAAAACAGAAGAAGCTTCGATAGGCTTACTGCGACTAGCTTTTGTTCTAATTTAGCAGTTACTGCATCTTTATCTGTAGAACCAGCTGACTGTACTGCAGGAAATTCTGAAGCCAGTCCTCTTAGGCAAGTCCATCGTCACCTCGCCATAAATGCACAAAAACAAGTTGTTTCCCAGAAACAAAGGCTTAACAAGAACTAAGAACGTCCAAATGTATGTTCTCATGCCGATGTCAAAACAATTAAAGCCATTAAAGAAAGGGCCAACATCATTTACTACCCATGCCTAGTTAATCTCTCATGGCAAGTTTTTTCTCTATGGCATATGGAAACACTGTAGGTGTAGGAGAGTGGGTGGCATTGCATCCATGTGAAGAATTATTCTGGTGTTGAGATATTTCTAGTCCCATCAAGATATAAACTATGTTAATAAAAAATCATAGATTTATAGTAAATCTAAGACTTCCAATTATCAAAATATACTGTGAATAGAATGCAGGAAAATTTAAATTATTCAGATATTTCTATGTATGATTGGTTATTCATACCATGCTTTCATGGATGTTTAGAAAGGATAAGTTGCATGTTGAACTGTTCATTGATTTATGGTTTCCCTTTCACTTCTTGGCATGCATGCTTTATACTTTTACCAAACACTTGGTTTGAAATGATGAGAATTCTCGGTTAATATATTTTATCTGTTCAAATCTCTGACTAATCTCAGAGAAATTATGTGACATTGAAACATGTGTTGAATTACATGGGAAAACTGAATTCGTAGGGATATGCCATTTGTGTATAACTATTTTTGTGCATATGCTTAAAGAATCACAAATAAAATATAAGATAAATATCATCCTATTTATCACATCCAGATTGATAACCCCGATTCATAGACTAATCAATAGCAGGCCCAAAAGGTAATGGTAATCCAGTATGGATCGAGTACCAATGAATCTTCAGAAGGGACATAGACCAAAAATTTTGGAGAGAAACCTTCAATGAACTTGGTCAACAGGCCATGGTACTTAACCAATAAAACAAAGTACCTGGCAGGAACAAAGTACCTGGCAGGCCAGAGTTAATATAACTTATAAATTATTTCTATTAATTGTTGGGATAGATATCAAAAATGGTAGGGCACCTACCCCAACAAGTATCTGGTTGTAACAGTAGAAGAGGATGTCTCTTGAAACTTCTGAATCATAATTACATTTTATATCCATACTTTTCTTTTTACTTTTCAATTAGTGCTATCCTTTTTTTTTTTTTCCTGCTTATCTTAGTTTTTGCTCTCCAAACGTGTGGCATGCAAATGACAAAAGTCCTTAAAAATTTAAGATAGCAAGATCCACAATTGTTTCTCTATTTTTTTTATTTGAATTGGCACATATGCATATTGGTCTGCCAAGCATATTAGTCTGACCCCTCCTGCATCTAGAAAAATGACCAATACATATATGGAATAATGGGATGCTATAAACATATTAATGTATCTGGCATTTAGATGTATGTTTAGAAAGCACTGCTTCATGTACCTCAATAGATATTTGGGCACGTATCTGCACCTAGTTCTCGCTAATAGGGCAAAATGGACATCAAAATACTTAATAAACCATGTGTCTCCCATGTATGGCATGGAAAACCTAATTTGTTGCTTGTTCCGGATGCATATCATATACACCTAGCAATAATACTTATGTTTAGGGGTGGGGATAGCTTTATCCTTTGTCTCTCCTCCTCATTTTGTCTCATTGCATGAGAATGTACCACATAACTTGCTGCATATATGCTTTTTCCAAATTTCTTTAGAAAAAATTAGTCCGGAGGAACCCCGGAATCATTGGTATTCGACTAATTGGTACGTCATCATAAATCTAACGGCAGACAGCATAGCCCCATCAACGCGCCGTCATAAATCTAACGGCGAGACTTCTTTGGATTATTGGATTACTACACTCGCATCCGACCCGTCCGAACTCCGAACCCGTTATCCTTCGAAGCGCCGTCCGGTGAAGTCCATGTGGCTTTAAACTGATGCGCGAGTCACCACAACTCTCCCTTGTTAATAACTCGGGCCAATCCCTTCTTGCACGCCGGTATCACTAGACGGCCGGAGCGGCGGCAGAGAGAGATAGAGAGAGAGAGAGAGAGAGAGCGCGATGGCGGAGGTGGCGAGCTCGGTGGTGCACGAGGTGCTCGGCGACCGGGCGCGCGACGTCGATGAGCCCATAATCGATTACATCATCAACGTCCTCGCCGACGAGGACTTCGACTTCGGCGTCGACGGCGACGGCGCCTTCGAGGCCGTCGGCGAGCTCCTCGTTGATTCGGGTTGCGTCCGGGACGACGCCGAGGGACAATTGGTATTCCCCCCATCATTCCAATCTCCGTGCTTGCAAAACCTCTCCCCTTTCACGCCGATTTGGTCTGTTTGTGGTTCTTGATCGATTTGTTTATTTAATTATGTGAACTTGGGAAACCCTACAATTCAGTGGTTTCCGTCATCGTCGAAATTCGAGGATTGCTTGAAATTCGGTCTAAATTTCTGGAGAAAGTTAGTTTCCTGGAAATGTTTGTGTTTCTGTTGCTGCCAATTGACGCTTTAGATGGTTTGAAAGGAATTTCCGGTGTAAAATTCTCTTTTATGCAGATAATTGTTTCTAGGCAAACGAGAGGAAATCTCAATGTATAGCGTCCTCAATTTAGGGTTTATGTTGGTTGCATTATTAATTTCTAATGGCAGATTGGCGAAGTTCGATATTTTTTATTTTTTTTCTCTCAAAAGGAATAGATGGGAAGAAGTGTTACAGAGGGTGAACCTTGTCGCAATGGTAAGGTTGCTACGTTATAACCTGGAGGTCACAGGTTCCAACGGAAACAGCCTCTCCGTGCACATATGCAAAGCTGCACATTTCTGACCCTCCTCAGATCCCGCAGTGGTGTCGGACTGCTGGACACTCGAGACACTTCATGACACTCTCGAACACTCTAATTATGATGCCATCATCATTTGACACTCTTAGATGAAATTTCTTTATTCTGAAAAAATAATTAGTGACCATATTACCAATCTTAATGAAATTAACTAGTGCAGGTCTAGTTCGTTATGTATTATATGCATATATCAACACATATAGAGACATGTGTTATAAGATACAAAGGTCTACTAGTTGTCCAATTTTTGGAAGATTGCTGTATCTGATTCTTTTACACACTTGGGTGCTTGATAACTGGGTCACATGTCAGAGTAACATTGAAAAAACCCATACGCTATGATCAAGGTTTCTTCTTTCTCACAAATTTATTAATTTCTTTTGTCTTTTTATGCATGGTGGAGAATTTGGTATTATAAGGAAATCTGGGTCTGTCTTCTTCTTCCTATCCTCTTACTCATCTCTTTTCTTTTCAACTCTTCCCACTGTTTTCCATAAAGGAGAAGACTATTGTACTTCTTATGTCAGGATGTTTATGCTAGGGATGTGTGTGATATTACTGAACAAGAACTCTCTTTTTCTATGTTTTACAAAGAAGAATGCTTTTCTATGCCTAGCTTTGCGTTATTCAACATTGTGATATATGTTTTCTTTCGCTTATCGTGAAATACAGGTCTGCAGCAAAATTTCAGAGAAGTTTGGAAAACATGGGCTAGTGAAACCTAAAGAAGCTGTTAGAAGTCTAGCCACACCTTTGCGGATGTATGATGGGATGGATGAGACTGAAACCCGAAAGAAACAGCCGGAGGTGCTTGATGGTCCAGTGCTCTCTGAACGTGATAAGGCAAAACTTGAAAGAAGAAAGAGGAAAGATGAGCGACAGAGACAGGTAAGTGCAAATGAACGCAAATTCTGAATATGATTTCCCTAAGCAGTTTTTTCAGTGCTTATTAAATTGGTACAATTCACTTAGTTTTCCTCGGGGCATATTATGCGAAAACTCTTTTTCCTGTTCCTGGATTAACATTACTCCCTGTGAAGTCTGCAGTTTCTGTATTGATTGGCTTTACCAATCTTGTACGTTTGAAGACCTGTCATCAAGTCCTGGGGCTTATTGTTATGTTTTATAATAACATTTGAGTTCAGCTACTTATGTGTCATTTGGCTTTCGCTTTATGCTGGTACCTTTTGCTGATCAGGCCCAATATCAAATGCATTTGGCGGAGATGGAGGCAGTTAGAGCAGGGATGCCTGTTATATCCGTATATCATGGTGGAAATGAGGGACCAGCTGTCAGGGATATCCATATGGAGAACTTTACTGTTTCGGTTGGTGGCCGTGATCTCATCAAAGATGCTTCAGTGACTCTTTCATTTGGAAGGCACTATGGTCAGTTTCTAATTCATACAACTTGTAGGTACTCATCTTGTATTTGCTATCATCGGATGATAGATGGTAGTTAGGTGACTTAATTTCACAGCTTGTCGCTCTAGGAAAATCATGTACTTTTCTTGTTATGTTGATGGTCTGTCGGTAACATGATTATTGTGCGAATGGCATGATATGGATTCAAACTTTATCCCTCGAACTTGGCAGGCTATGTTACATGTATGTTTAAACCTGATTAAGAAATAAAGTTTTGGCACATAGCAAGACCTTCTATATTTAATTCAAAATCGATGTTTTTAAAAATATATTTTCTATGCTGCCACTGAATTAGAGAAAGGTTGGAATATAAGTTTCTCCTCTTTCCTTTCTGGTTCAATAGTGTTCTACAGCTGTCGTTGTTTTTGTTCATAGGAAAAAAACTAGGATGTGGCTAGCTAAGCTGTTGCAGTTTGTTGTCGTCTCCAAGGTGATGATACCTTCGTTTGACTTTCTTAATGCCCAATTTATTCTTGATCTTTTTTCCATAAAGTTGAAAAGATAGTGGAGAACTTCCTTTGATGGCAAGTTGTTTGATTTGCTAGTTTATACCACATATTCACAAAGACTTCTTGTTGGTTATCTTGCAAATGCTTGTGTCACCGGTCTTATATACATCTGTTTCTCCTTTATGACATTGCTGCTTGTAATGGACGCTGCATGTTGTCATTTCCCCCCTTCCATTATATCAGTGAGACTGACACATGTGCTTAAATATCCAGTGACAAAGAAAAAAAAGACAGCATTTGCATAAGCTATGTTCATGCTTTCCAGATATTCTAACAGAATACGACTTCTATATAAAATTTGGACAAATAATAGCCTTATATTTTTTATATTTAATAGTTTGTATGCTCTTGACTATTAATGGTGATCGTATTATTGTGCATTCTCTATGTGCATGCCATCGTATCTAAAGTTGTTGGTTCTTGTTTTACCATCCACAGAATTAATGCAATATAGTCGGCCACTGATCATTAGAATGAAGAAAAAAAGAGTCCAGCTTGTCTTGCCATGATTATAAATTGTCACCCACAGAAATATGCTCCGGAAGTACAATTTGGCTGTTAAAAGAAAGACAGATCTTGCATTTTGGGTTCTTCAGTGTCTCTGCCAAGTTTTGAAAAATGAATTCAAAGAGAAAATGTGATGCATAAACTATAACAATGGAAATAGTGAAAAGAATGATAGATGAAGTATTAAATGTTCTTGTTGTGGGAAACTGTGTATAAATATTTCGTGATTAGAATAATAAAGATGGAAGTATATCTCATGGATTGCAGAAGTGGTTCTGAATATATAGTGGCAGAGATATTAGCTTGTTTGTGGAGTCAGCTTGTTAGGCCAGCATTGTTATCGTTTAGAATGCTGTAGCTTGCAATCAAGGGTAAAAGGAATAATAACTACTACCATCTTTGATCCTCATTTAAAATTTATATTTGCAAAATATCTGCTACACTTTTTTCCTATTTGAGCATGTTTCTATCTCAATGTCGATCGAATTCTTAAGATCAATTCGCTTGCAGAATTACACCTTTTCATGCTTCTTTGTTATTAGGTCTTGTTGGGAGAAATGGTACCGGTAAAACTTCTTTCCTGAGGCATATGGCTATGCATGCTATTGATGGTATTCCTAAGAACTGCCAAATACTACATGTGGAGCAAGAAGTTGAGGGAGATGACACATCAGCCCTGCAGTGTATCCTGAACTCTGATATTGAGAGAATTCAACTCTTGGAAGAAGAAGCTCGTCTACTTTCACAACAGGTTTAACGGTGTCGTTGTTGTATTATACAATTTTACTGGTCAACATACTTTCTTTAGTTCTGCATAGTCACTTTGTGTTATTATTTGTTTGCTGTATCACTTAATGCACTGACACATTTGCTGTTGTCTGGAAGAGAGATCTAGAATATGATGAAGAAACGGGAAAGAGTAATGCCAAGGTTAATGGTTCAATAGACAAAGATGCTATGTCAAAAAGACTTGAACAGATATATGAAAGACTTGAGTTTATTGATGCTTATTCTGCAGAGTCACGTGCTGCTTCGATTTTGGCGGTTAGTATTTTAGAGCCATCAAGTCTCTGATGAATTTCATGAGTTGTAGTTGAAACTTTATTGTGGAGATTATTCATGCTACATTGTTTTGAGAAATGATGTTTTTATTCTGGCACATATGAAAGTTTTTTTTTCCCATGTGAGATGGAGGATCATTACTATCAGTGTAATCATTTACTGATTCATTGCAAGTTATTTACTGAACAAAGATATTTTATTGTTTCAGGATTTTGAAGATTCCAATTTAGAGTTTTCTATATCTATTTCTCATATATTGAGGCATCAAATTTTTTGTAACACTTGTTCTTGGCCATTAGAATTATACCATATGAAACCATCAGGATAAGTATCTGAAGAAGGAAGCAAAACATTATGGTAAATGGATAGATATCCAAAAATCTTATGAATTGCAGGTCCTATGATACTCAAGTCTAACGAAAAATTACCTTCTTACAAATTTCTTGCTCCAAGTATGCTTAGGCTTACGCCCATGGGATACAAAGGATCCATAGTTTAGTTTATCTTCTTATTGGCTTTCTGGATAGAAAAGAAGGTGAAAAAATACAGTGTGCTCTCAATTGACAACAAATTATTTGTTGAGATATGTTTTTGGCAATTTTGGCAGTTGTATTTTCAAAGGAGGCTGAAGATTTTTCACATTCTCATCTTTTGAAATGGTTGCTTGGTGCTAACTTGAATTCACTTGTTTACCACAGAATAAAGTATTAGTGTTGCAAAAAAAATGTTATGTTTGAATGTATGTTTGGTGTCTGTCACTTGTCTTTTTTATGACATCAAAAGGGCCTGAGTTGATTTGGCATCCCTCCACCACCCCCCCCCCCCCGCCGCCGCCGCCGCCGCCGCGAAGATGGAAATATTGAAAAAGTACTTTTGGCTGAGTAGTTTTATCTGTTTTATTTTATTTTATTAATTTTTTTGGTACAAGGGCGGCTCACACATAATGGGTGTGGATGCGGCCAACAAAGTCAGAAGAGTAGTTTTACTCTAAAAAAAGAAAACCAAAAGAAAACAGATTTTGCCTGTTTTATACTGACAGTTAAGGAGTTGCAGTATTCATGCTGGTTGGAAGTATTGGTGCTGAATTTTCTGGACCAAAGAGTTGACGCTTTATGTTTCCTTTGCTTTTTTGCTGTTCTTTGTTCCAGTTATTTACTGGAGTGATATTATTCATGTTGTTACATACATGCATGCAACATTTTTTCTCTTTTAGACTGTTACATGCATATGCACGTAAGAACAGATGAACATCTATATGTGCATGCATGTGCTAATGTCAGCAATGCACAGGCATGTACACATATAAACATTTAATTAGGTATAAAAGTAAAATTATTTTATCACTTAGTTTAATTAAGCATTTGTTCACCCTTTTCTTCAAAATTATTGCTGCTGCCTTAGCTTGTATTGGATCTTGTAATGAATTGGAAACTTTCAGGGTCTTAGCTTTACTCCAGAAATGCAGCGGAAGCCTACAAAAACATTTTCTGGTGGATGGCGGATGCGAATAGCTCTTGCGCGTGCTCTGTTTATTGAGCCTGATTTACTACTACTTGATGAACCAACGGTAATTTGTGAATATGATATGCCTTAGATTCTTCTAGCTCTATGGGAGAGATACTTCAAATGTTTCATTTTTGCAGAACCATCTTGATCTTCATGCTGTATTATGGCTGGAAACATATCTGGTTAGATGGCCCAAAACACTTATTGTGGTTTCTCATGCCAGAGAGTTTTTGAATACGGTATATTTTTAATTCATCTCTGACGTAAGATTTTCTCAAAATGAAGTTGTTTTTATCCATCTAGCCTTTAGCATGAAGCAGAAAATATATTTTTTTTTATGTGATGATCATTTCTCAATCTTGTCCAGGTAGTTACAGATATTATCCATTTACATGGACAAAAGCTGACTACTTACAAAGGGGACTATGACACGTTTGAGAGGTCACGTGAAGAGCAGCTCAAAAATCAACAGAAGGCCTTTGAATCAAGCGAAAAGTCTAGGGCCCACATGCAGGTCTGCGACCAAAAAAACACACCTGTTGTACATATGCATCACTGGTGTTAAAATAGTTTTCTTATCCAAATTCTGTAGGATATTAGCTGAAACCTACTGATCAAGGCATGAAATTTTGCTGCATATTAGTAGTGATGGCTTATAGAAGCATTCAATGCCCTGTTTGGTAAATTTTGGTCTGGTACATCAAGCTTTATTGCACAAATTATTTGCCTTCTTCCATCATATTGTTTCTAACAAAGAAGAGTTGGGGGGTGGGGTGGGAAGAAGAGATCCAGTTGATGGATAATATTTTATCCTCAGGAGGGATATTTGGCAATATGGAATTATTATCCTTTTCAGATATTACTATTAATAGATGATATTTTATCTGTCTTGGTTCAATCAGTTATCTATTTATTTTTATGAGGGGAATCTATATATGATTTTGTTAATTTGATGAAATATGCTTCTGTTCAATCTGAATTATACACAGAGTAAAAAAATTGTTACCTGTATCAAAGACACTGATTTATCCAATTATATCATTAACTGTTTTCTACTTAAGAAATGGAGTACCTGTCATTTATCTTCTTTTCTTTCAAGTTATCTGGTCAAATACTTGTAAGTAGTCCAAACGAGAAAGAACTGGCAGGCTAGTGGTACAAATGATAAATCACTAAATTTTGCATCACGTGCATTCCAGGAAGAGGCCTAAGCAGCCACCATTGTATGTTGTTCCCCCCTTTTTCTTTCATCTGATGGTAAAGAGGTGTTCTGTGAATTAAATTATTTTTGGACTGGAATGATAATAATTGGTAAAGTCATTTCTTCACTTACAGAAAATGTCAACTGTAATATCTGATATCCATGCTTTGCTATGCAGGCTTTCATTGACAAATTTCGTTACAATGCAAAGCGGGCATCCCTTGTTCAGTCGAGAATCAAGGTGCTTATCTCTTTCTTTCTTCTTTCTTTTTATTGGGTGTCAGAAAACATGATTATACCCTTGCTAAGTGGCTCAGATTCAGTCCCAATAGTCTTCTGGGTTGTAATTATGCTATATTTACTTAAAATACATAGTTGTGCATTTTTGTCATTGTTGACTCATATTATGGATGATTCAGGCATTGGAGCGAATGGGTCATGTAGATGCTGTCGTCAGTGATCCAGAGTATCCGTTCTTCTGATTTCCAATATGATCTTTAATAATGCAGATCATTTGTTTCTGTCTTCCATATGCTAAGCTTTTTTTTTTCCGTCCCAGCTACAAATTTGAGTTCCCAACCCCGGATGACAGACCAGGGCCTCCAATTATAAGTTTCAGGTTCCATTTTGTAAAGCTTTAGCTATATGTTGTTGTTCCATTCTCCTTTAAATTATAAAACAATAAGCCCTTTAGCACAACATGTTCCTTACTATGTTAATCCGTCTAACCCCTTTTTACTCGATTATTTTAGTGGTCTGGGTTTTTATGAATATTTTACTGAACATCTCATGTTTGGTTGCAGTGATGCATCATTTGGTTATCCAGGAGGGCCCATCTTGTTTAAAAACTTGAATTTTGGTATAGACCTTGACAGTCGCATTTCAAGTAAGAATCAGTGACTCTCTCATGCTTATATATCAAATTAGAACGTAATCTACTTTTGTGGGGGATGTGTTCTCTGCAATTTGATAGATCTGCCCTATTGTTACAAAGTATTTGCAAGGTGCAACTTGATTGATGTGTAATTTGAAGCATGCACCCCCCCACCCATCCCACCCCACCCCACCCCACCCCAACACACACACACACATGCACAAAAAAAGAATTTCCATATGTCCATTATAGTAGAGGGGGAGAGGAAAAGAATAGAACTTTTTTAGAAGTCCATTGCAAAGCCTTCTTGTGGTTGCTATCATTTAATTTTGACTTGTATTAATCTGCTTGTTCTTTTAAGTTATTTTAACACCTTATTTTAGGCTGATTGTCATGGAATAGCTATGTCATATGAGAATACTTTTGTGGGGTCTAACATGTTTGAATCCATATGATTTTTTTTCTTCCATAGTGTAAGTGCTTCAAATCATGGTTATGACCCTTAATTAATTTTAATTTATACAGTGGTTGGTCCAAATGGCATTGGCAAGTCCACCTTACTCAAATTAATATCCGGAGATCTTCAACCAACTTCTGGAACCGTGTTTCGTTCTGCAAAGGTATTCTTTGTTCTTCTTATGCTTTTTTTATCTTATTCTACAAGGATAGTGTTTTCCTGTCTAGTATTCTGTTCCCTGATACATTATTGGAAGTAAATCCATTTGATATGGTTTTGTAACTTTTGTGGAGGTACAGTGAGGGTTGTTTGTCGTTACAACAAAGATTATGATTCTGTCTGCAGTCACACAATTTCGGAGTCAGATATGTCTTTGGTTGTGTATAAGCTGCCGTTTATTGGAATAATTATAGTGCACGTGCATAGGTACATAAGTGAAAGAAAAAATAACATTAAATGAGTCAATATTGAGGGCATGCCTTGGTGCAAGGGTAAGGTTGCTCCATTGTGACTTGGTTGTAATGGGTTCAAATATGGGAATAGCCTCTCCAAACACCCGGGTAAGGACGTTTACATCTGTTCCTTCTAGATCCCTCAATAGCAGGAGCATCATGCACCAAGCCAACCTTCTTTTAATAAATGAGTCATCATTATAGACAAAAACTATATCAAGTATTATTATTATTTTTTACTTCATTGTTTGTAAATGGATAACCTAAAGATGTCCATTGCACTTTAATGAAATTTTGAGAGACAATTCTCCGTCATTCTTCTCTGAGTGTTTATGATATGACCACATTTTAGAAAAACAGCCAAGTTGTGAATTTATCAAAATATGAGCTGAATATGAAAATAGGATCATGGTAAATCTAAGTTATCAACAATTTAACTTAAGCTGAATTCTTTTGCATGAAAACTAAAAAGCCCTGCTCATGTTAATTCAGTTTATAAGCTTCATTCTAGAAGGGTGTGGATTTGAGCTGTTCAATTGCTAAACCTTATCTCAGGTATAAAATATTAGAATATATCTAATGTCATTTTATTAGTATATTCATTAATGAGAAATGAATAAATACTGTAAAGGGCATTGCCTTCCCTCCCCCTTCTAAAGAGTTTTGCATGCTAGTTTTGATGGCAGTGTATGTAGTGATATGTAGTGGGCTGGATGAAAAACCTGATAGGGAATACTTGTTTAGGAGCCCTTAAGAGATTGGGGAGCTCTGTCTCTCTCTAGTGTTTTTATGTAAGTGAAGAGGAAAAATTTTTTTTGAGGTAAAATGAGGATGCTAATTTTTATCAGCTTCTCTAGTAAGAGTTTAGCCAAGTAGGAAACTCCTAGATATGGTTGTATTGGATTTGTGAGAGTGGCTTTATTAGGGATATAACATTGTTAAGAATTAGGATAAAAGTTTTTAGAGATATTTTCATAAGATAGGGTTATTTTAGAATTATAGGGGCATTCTGGGAGAGGGGTCATTTGAGAATAGAAAGGTTTTCACATCTAATGTTGACTCACATAAAGTTTCTAGGATGATGGAGCATATTGTAGTGCAGGGCATATAGGACCTGTTGCTGATCTTATCATATTTAGCAAACAATAAAAAATGGACCTTTTAGTCTTTCACAGAACCTTTGTTCAAAGCATTACTGATAATTAATTCTCATAATGGTCAATGCTGTCACAGAATGTGCATTTCTTTTATGTGGACTTATGAGAACACATTTTTGACATTATTTATCTTTTCTGTACCTTGGCTTTTAAGAGTGACATATGAAAAATTCCTCTACGTCAGTAGTTTTTTTAAATTTTCTTTGAAAGAGAACGCAAGTTTACTGAAAATCATGATGCTGATAAAAATGTTGATTTTCATATTCTCTGGCTGAACTTTCTTTTTAATATAGGATGCTTGTTATCCCTGTGGTTTCTAAAAATTGTGTACTTGAGCTGGATTGCCTGGCTATGGACTGCATGTGTATTGTAATCTCTTTACTGAGA